>NC_053164.1:124602421-125202421 GCF_016835505.1 Polypterus senegalus | reverse complement strand
AACACCAAGACTGAAGAAAGAACTGCAAGACAGTTTGCTTCCTCTTTCAGAAAAGAAAAAATGCTGCTCTACAAAAGGTATGCCATACACTTACAGTGAGACTTAGACCACAGAGGTTGAGGAAAAAAAATTCCTAACTGAGAGACAGGAACTAGTAAAGCTCTACAATATTATTAATGACCATTGAAGTCTTAAAACAATTACTTCTTGCTCTTTGTTCCTCAGCTGTGATAAATGTAGTATTTCCCTTTAATGGCATGGTATGGCTCTTTCACTTGTGGTCACACCCACCTCCAGTGGTTACATTATGAGCAAGTAATTAAACAGAAAAGGTAAAATAATCGACTCATCTCCCAGATGATCTAGTTTGCTGCACTGACAGTTATGAGATCGTATAAGGGATACTTTAAACTTTTCAGGTGATGTCAGGTGATTTGCCTTTAGCCTGACTCTGGTCAAGGTAAAAAGAATACAATATATGCAGATAGAGTTGGAAAGTGAAGCAGGATTTTAGAATGTTTTGCATAGTTTGAGTGTTTATGTTCATTTATGTCCCAGGTAACTAACCTTGAGGTTGGTGTTAATGATGTCCTGTAACATTTTCTACAGTTTGTTTTAATTTTTTGTACATGCTTTCAATGTGTTTTGAGAAACTTTAGAATATTGGTGTGTCTTTACAGCAGTGATGAGAATTTGCTGCAAAGTGAGCCAGGGCGTCTTGTTTTATATGCTCATTGGGCAAAAAGGGAGATTTGTAAACCCTTTTAAGAGAGTCTTGTCTCTCTCTCCATTGGAAAGAAATCTGTTTCCTTGTTTTGATTAAGAAAAGATCACTGTAACAAGGAAAAAGAGCCTTCTGAGTATATTTACCAATATTAAGCCTTTTCAATTTGTCTGATTGTGTGTATCACTTTCTTCTTGTTTGCACTGGGTTTGATGCTAATACATATAATTTGTGAGTAAAGAGTGCCTTTGTCTGACTGCTACTAGCAAACCAGGAGGTTAGATTGTTCATTCTTAGTCAAACTGCAGTCTTTTAAGGGCACAAGGTGATGCCCCTGTGAGGCCCTCTATTGATGGTATACTAGGATGAAGTAAATATATAAAAGTAAAAACATCCTTATTTAGTAAGCAGCCTACTATACCAGTCCCTACGAGGAAACATCCAGGGTGCAGCACGGGTAGTGAGAAGAGTAAACGGTTACAAGAAACAGTTACATAGCTGGTTTTGACATTTCTTCTTAACCCCCATCTAAAAAAGTACTTTTCATTTTATGTTTATGGCACAGTCATCATGCTATAATTTCAAAATTTGAGGTAAGCTGGATAGATTCAAAGTGCAGTTGAAAGCAAAATATTATAAGCATTTGTGTTTATAAAAGAACTTAAGGCATAGGAATTACTCAATTGTAAAAACTTAATGGAAAAAATAAGTTTCTAGTGAAGTGATTAGCAGGGAATTAGCATTGCATATTTCTGTGACAAGTGATTCAGTGCTTCTTGGTGTGATAGGTAGGATCTTGCAGGAGTAGACTACAGATTTGCTGTATTAAGTACAGTATAGAATCTTTATAAAAAATTCTGCTTGTTCATTTTTGTTTAATGCTTTGCTATTCCTCAGTAGCTCTTGTGGCATGCGGCTGGGGGTGGTACCCAACCGGGATGCCCAGGAGGACCGGAGGAGGGCTTGCGCCTCCTCCAGACCATGAGGGGGATTAGAATAAGTTTCGGAAATAGAAACTTTAGCAAACTTGTGGATTAATGGATAGAGTTTGTTTTTAGAGTTGGTGACATTTCTTTAAGAAACTCTCTTATAATCCGTTATACAGTAAGTTAGGTGTTTCATTTTAGAGTGTGAAAAAATATTCTGCTGCTAACTGGTAATATTTTCAAATTTATCATTTTATTTCCCTATAACCTTTCAAGTCAAGATGCAGTAAGGGCACTACAAAAGGTGTAGACATAATTGTCATTTGGCCTCTGCTCTTGCAAGCTACCTTGGCATACACACACTCCCTTTAATTCAGAATTTATGTATATCATGTCTAGAGGGGAGATTTATTCTTATGGCTCAGTAATGTTGGTAAATATGTGTGGGTTTGTCTATAAATTCTGATTGCAATTAAATTCTGCCTTTACTGTTTTCTAAATGAGCATTAGTTACATGCACATGTGTCTGTAAGACAAGTGCTAGTTATAACAGCCATTAGAAGCAGTAGTGTATTTCCATATATTTCAATGTATTTCTATAACATAAACTTGGTTACTAATGCTTTCTTGACAGTGTTAATAATGGAAATAAAGAAGATTTTTATTTTTGAAATCAAAAAATATTCCCTAGACAAAAAAATGAACTGAGTTGAGTACTGAAAAAGTGCAACCTGCTGATATCCTTGATTTTCAAAGTGACTCAGAAGGATTTGTGATTCAGTTTCAATGTTAAATATAGCTACAATTGACTGCTTATTAGCCTAAGGGCCAGGTAGATACTGAACTTTAAATTAATGTTTCAACAACTCCAGCAAGAAGCCAAACAGATGTTGTGTCCTTCCCTTTAGGCTCAAAGTGTTGCACATGTCTCCAATTATAACGGAGCTGTTGTTTATATCTTACAGTTTTCTTTGTATGGAGAGAACATGGAAAATGGCTACTTTTTCATATGGGATTACTGTGAAAACTGTGTGAGTCTTCTAGTATGTAACAAATATAATTAATAATCAGTACATCAGTGTTATATTTGCTGTAAATGATGATGTAGAAAAAATAGGTTATATTCTGCTATACTTCCATAAATTTAACTGCCAATTTATCTCCTCATATTTAAAGCTTGTAATATTACATGGTATTATGAGCTGTACTCAAGGACCATTAGAAAATCTAAACATTCCAAGGCAAACTTTAAACCAAATAGAGAGGAAGGTCAACCAAAAAATATTTAGTATAACCAAGAATTTGACAGAGTATTTTGTTCACAGACAGGGAGAGAGGAGAAAGTACAAGAAGGGGAGCCTGGGGTTAAAGATAGCACATTGGTACAAACCACTGTTTTAAAGATACAGTATCCTGGGGTCGTATTTTGCTCCCACATCCCCAAAGACTCACATGCAGGCCTGCCGCCAGAGGGGGACAAATGGGACTCTGGTCCGGGGCCCTAATGGAAGGGGGCCCCTTCACACTTGATTTTTTTTATGCTGATGTCGTGTGCGTAAATATATATTCGGACAGTTATTCAAGTTACATGTAATAGAAAAGTTCAATCATTTAGCTTACAAAAATACAAGTGAGTGTTTTAATAGCCGTACGCTCCACGCAAGTAGATATCGTGCTCGTGTAGTGTGAAGCACGCTTGTCAAAGGGGGATGGCAGCGGCACGCTTCTCAAAGACAAAGGAGAGCCAACGCCGACGTCCTTGAGCTTGACATTGAGTAGTATGTTTGTTGTACAGGGTACGTGGATAATGGATTGACTTTGCCGCTGTAATTGAATACTTCCGTTTCACACACACAGGTGCTGTTCTGTCTCAGACAACAGCGATATTGTTGTGCACTATCGTGGATGTTGACGTGTATGGTGTAGCAGAAGTCCGTCTCCGTAGTTTGATAATTCATTCGCTTGGGTGTTTATTGTGGCTTTTAAAGCAGTGACGAGTGTGCGTTGGTTTTGTTTGTATCACTAAAAATTCTGGATCACCTGGATATTTTGAAAAGTTTGATACAGCAAGTTACCATACTGATTGTACAACATGTAGATAACCCTAACCGTTAGTATATATTAAAATGTTCAGATGTTACTCCTATTCATTGCATTGGTATAATTGTACCGTTAAATGTTAGATAATACATAGGCCTATATCATTAATGTATTGTTTCAATTCCGCTACAAGCTTCCGTTAGCACTGGCTTTCCTTCTCGCAGTCAAACTTTGATGTGCATGAAGGCTTAACTCATCAAGTATGATATTCATAAATGCAGCATTGTCACTGTTGGATAAACTACATTTTGATCATTTTGTATCCGTATTTGAAGGTTTTGGCATGAGGAGACCCGGGGGAAGGCAGAGGGGCCCACATGTACCCAGTTGTCTGGGGCCCAATTATTTCTGGCGGCGGGCCTGCCACATGTGCGTAAATAATCTCCTGTGGTGTTTCCTGTCTTGCGTTCAAATTGGGGTTAACACTAAAATTCCTGAAGCCTACGAAAAATCCTGGGCCACCTTGAATTCCTTCGCACCTCTCCATTAGTGTGTTTTGTGTTGTAAATGTGTCAATCAGCACAAGCAGCAAGCAGCCTGCTGTCTCATCACCCCGAGTGCCGCAGTCAACTCGGGCAAAAGGTTCGCCCAGCTCAGGTCTTGTTTATCTGGGTGTGAGGTGTCAGGAGTTGTACAGAGTAAATAATATATTGTTATTTGGAACACATGCATTTCATGTGTGTTCTGAGTCTACAACAATCTATGTAAATGTAGGATGATAGGAAATGCGAGAAATGCAAGAAATGTTAAACACATACTTAAAACAAACTTTTTTCATGTTACAGTACTAACAACAAAAGTTTGACATGAAGTGTATAATATGTGAAGACTAAAGTCCAAATATCAAATAAACACTTTCACAAAAGGTACATGTATAACAAAACAAGTGTGCCTTTACTTAAAGATGTAACCAAAGAAAAAGAAATTAGTTTAGGGTACGATGCTGACATGACTGCTTGGGTAATGCAGTGGTATGAGCTGCTGACTTATAATCAAGAGGTTTCGGGTTTGAGCCCGGCTGCTAACAAGAATAACCATTTTGAGTAGTGAGCTGCTCTTATTGTTACTATTATAGAATAAAAAAAACATACATTTGATTAATTTAAGTCTGTAACAGCCAGTGTAAATTTATGATACTTGTAAAAGTTAGTGTTTTTTTTTTTATTATTCATTTTTATTCTCTCAGTCATGTTCATGCTCCCCCTGATCGGACACTGCTAGTTTTCAAAGACGTGCTATAGCAGAGGTGAACTCAGATGAGGATGAGGGTTCTACATTGGAGAAAGAGAACAGAAGCCCTCCCTGCAAAAAAGCATCCACTTACATATAAGAACAATGCAGCTGTACCATGTGTAAAGGCAAACGATGGCACCATTTGGATACAGCAAAAGGTCAGGCGTTATTCTGTCTGTGAATCTGACACATGCATGTCCTTCAATGAAACAGCAGAGCCTACAGAGCTCGCCAAGGTATTGTGCAAAGTTCTGTTTGTGATTATGTTTTGTGATGGTCTTTATATAAAAAATGTTTATATGTTACTTATATAAAAGCCAGATCAAATGTTATTTACCTTGATTTATTTACTTATCTTCCTACAGCATAAAGTCACAATTAGACTTCAGAGCTTCCTGTGTTTGATTAACATGGGCATTCTGACAAAGTACATTTGCAATGCGACTACTTTTTCAGGAAAAGATCCCAGTAGTCACATGGGAAAAGACTTTCCGAGACTAAGGTCATAAAGCTTACGTGATTTTCTCGGAGGTTCATGAGATAGTCACAGGCGATGAACTCCACTATTTTCTTGGAGTCATTGGCCTCCAGTTTTAGCCACTGCCCTAACTTTCCCCAGAGTTCAAAAGCCTGGGAAGCATGCCAGCCACACTGGGTTGAACCAGCACTTGCTATACTGCCTTACCTGTTGATCAGCAGTAACTCTCTAACAGGCAAGTATCTCTATTTTAAGACAATCGGAATCAGAAACAGCCTGCTCATTGAGGTTATAATAGGCCCACTGAGATTCCCTGATCAAGGACAGCAGCAGTATGTGTTCCCATTCTGCTCTCTCCCAGCAATGCTGAGTAGCTATCTATTTGAAAATAAGAAAAAAGGTTGCAATATCATCAGTCAGTTAAAGCAGTAACAGTACCTGGGATGGTCCCCATACCAATTTTTTTGTAGAGCCACTATTGCTTGGTTTCGAGCTTCTGGCTCATTGAGTTGATTTAACTGTTTTTCTTCCTGTACCCACAATGCCACCATTCAGTGGTCAGGGCAGCCACGATTGCAATAAAGTTCATGTGCTCTGTCGTACTACTGAAATCCTGCCGATTATGCTACTGTAATGAAAACAAAGAGACACATAAACAGATTTGAGTCACAAAGGTGAACCCCATATATTGTTATGGCCAAAAAATAAGTTTACAAAAAATAATAATAACAATAAAAATAATAAACATCTTATTCAGATGAGAGCCTTATTCAGACTAATCCAAGAAGGTAGTGCAGTTGGTTATCAATGTTGCGACCTGGAAGGTGCGGGCTCAGGAGGGCAGAAACCAAAGGTGATGTCAAGGGTGGAAGGAGCATCAATCATCCATTCTGTAGAGGGAGGAAGAGAAAAGGCATTAGGCAACTACGCCAATACATGAGCCCTGATATTGTCTCCCAAACACACATGTTTGACACTGCCAGTATGCTGGATATACCCACACAATCTATCACTGTGGATTTATACCACATCCACACAGAGAAAGCTACCATTGATGGTACTTTTGACCCACCTGTTGATATTTGTCATCTTTGTTCCTGTGAGAGATAAATAGTACAAAAGATTTTGACAGAAGAAATGTCATTCATTCTCCAAATCAGTCAGTGATGCATTCAAAACTTCCAGGTGACCATTTAATTAAACAGACATTGAACCAGTCACATGCACTTACAAGTCTATACCAAAGCCTTTGTACAGTGAAATGAAAGACCGATTACATAGCATCATAGAGCAGGGCTGTGATTTAGAAGTCAAAATCGCAATACTCTTCAGCAGTTTTGTGTGTAAAGAAAAAAGATAACAGTCTCCATTTATGCATTGATTACAGTGATCTAAACAGAGTGACGTAACCAGATTGCTAACCCAGTTCAAGACATAGTGAATAGACTTGGTGGCAATTTTTGGTTTTCATTATTGGATCAAGTGAAGGTGTACTACCAGAGTTTCATGTCAAAAGAAAATAAGTACCTCATAGCCTTAGTAACACCGACCCTTCTTGCATTGGGGGTGTATAAGTGAATGTGTATACTATTTGCAGTAATGAATGCCCCAGCATTATTTAAATATTATTTGTTCTTAAGGTTATTAATTATCTTCATAATATTGATATGCCTTTATTGATTTATGTAAAACTCGCTATGTCACCTGTCAAAGACAGGCAGAATAACTTTAAAATTATGTGATATTTGATATCTTTTGCTTACATGTACCCTCAATGATCCTCTTACACCTTTCTTCTGTATTCTTGTGTAACTGAAAGACTCTTGCCAAGTGCTTCTTCTCTCATTCATGTTCCTAAACAGCCTGCTTCTCAGACTGTCATTTCATGGTGCCTTACTCACCTCCTGTCTGTTTTCTGACTACCACTACTGGTAGATGGGTCCTATTCCCCATTTTGAAAACATCATTCATATACTTGCAAGTACTTCCTGTCTTTAAAGGCGACTCTCAGCGTTCCCCCTCCACCTTTCCTAGGTATTCTTGGGTGTCTCTTCCTCTCTCAATCACATTTGACTGAACAACCAAATCAAAACTGACCAATCAGACCAAAGCCAAACTTTCCTGTGCATGACCGGAAAAACACACAAGCATTATATTGTAGATTGTGTTTTTCTTTTTTTTATATTTTTTATTGTTTAATTATAGCTTTTGTGTTTCGGTGTGAAAATTATTGTTGTTCCAATTACCTTGTGTTTTGTGGCTGGTACCCACCTGTCTTAACTTCCTTTACTCTTTTGAGCATTTTTGCTACATTTGCTTGATGAGAAAAAAAAAAACTTTGTTAATAGAGATTTTTGGTGATCTCTGTAAGCAAAAAATCCTTTTACAGTATTCTTTTCCCTTGTATAGCATGTAGAGCTGGGGTTAAGCAAGGTGGAGTGAGGTCTTTTCTAATAGGCAAAGAAGGCATGGCCTGGTCAGTGAAAACCATTTGGAGCCTTCACATCTCTGTCTCGTTATGCTCTTATTACCTTTTCAGAACAGAATTTAACACTAAAAACAAATAAAAGAAAAAAAAAAAATTGCCTTATAAATAGCTCTGTTCAAAATGATCTATACTGTTTTTGTAAAAGTCTCTCAATGAACTGAGTGTACAAATTGATCATTTTATGATGGCCTAAACATTAAACAGTGTCGAGAAAAGATTTTTTTGAAATATTTTTGGAAATGCAGAAAATTCTGAGTCATATTGCTACAGCTGCCTATCTAAAATTGTTGATTTGGAGGAGAACAATGAATATTATGATCTTTGTGACGTAATACATTCAAGCTGGTTAAACATAAGGCAGCATTAGCCAGCAGTAAAGCTGGTTCAAAGTAACCAGAAGCCTAAGCCTTCAGCTGTTGAACCCAAGTCTCCTGCTTTCACCACTGCTTCAACTAAATCCCCTCCAGTCTTCGTTCCTGAATCTTTTGGAGTCCTTCTACCCCAAAGTATGTTGCAATTTCTATCAAATCTCCTATTCATATCTGTGCTACTGTGTTAAAAGATTCACCTACTTTTAAATCTATTGCTTTTTCTTTTGAACTTCCACCACCAGTTTCTGCCTTTTCTTTTCTCAATTACCCTGCAGCTCTTGCTGCTGCTGGTATGTATTTTGA
This sequence comes from Polypterus senegalus, assembly GCF_016835505.1. Taxonomy (NCBI): domain Eukaryota; kingdom Metazoa; phylum Chordata; class Cladistia; order Polypteriformes; family Polypteridae; genus Polypterus; species Polypterus senegalus. The sequence goes on along the minus strand of NC_053164.1, from coordinate 125,193,798 downwards.
TCCACCAACCTCTGTCACAAGTCCTAATTGTTTATACTTTTTAATTTTTTCGCTGTCATTGGTTTATTATTCTGTTTTGACAAGGCCTTTTTCTGTTGCCCTGCTGGAGTTTTCCATCTTTTCAAGGAAAGGGTGCTACTAAACTACTGCCTACCTCTATACCATAGTGTGACTATTAGGTTGGTACTGCCCCAGCACTGCCAGGAGGTCAACGTCAGCCTGCTAGTGCCTGGGTGTGCTGAACTGATCTCACTGCCTAGGAGCTAATTACCAGCCTTACTGTGAAAAGGTCTCAAAGAAAAAGAGGTGAGCATATACACAAAACACTCACCTCTTAGCTTGTTTATTGTACTGTAGTTTAGATGTCTTCATAGGGAGGTAGTTTCCAGCTGACCTGTCGTCTCCACCAGATGGAGGTCTTCTGGCTGTCCAGCAGTTATTATTTAATTTACAGCTGTGTTTCTGTGTGTAAGTTGATGTCCTCTCATGTCCCTCGTGCTCTGTTGGTGTATCCCAGTGAGGTGGGGCCACCCTGACATTAAGAGTCTTGTGCTTCCTTCTGGCTATTTAGGCCAAAACCATGGAAACTCAAGAGGGGCACGTATGTAAAGGAGATCTGTGAGGGTACTTAGTAGTTTTCTTAATACATTTACTGTTTATGTATTGCTGTGTTCTTATTTTATTCTTTCAGATTATGTATTGGGACTTGTTTTTTGTGGATAGTCTTTTGGGCAACTACTTTTATGCTTTTGAGTATTTTTGCTATATTTTCTTTGAAAAATAAATATTTTTCATTCATAGAGATTGTTTAATGGATTGGGCCCTGCAAGCAAATGTTTTTGTGGAGTTTCTTCTTCCTTGTTAGGCACTTTGAATTTTTAAGTTTATTTTTGAGGCCTAAAACTCTTTTGGGCTTGCAAGGCCGAGGCAACCAAGTGGAGCTGGGATTAACCCTATTGGGTTGAGGCCTTTTCCAGGCAGGCAAAGGTGGCCTGTCCAGGCCAGTGAAGCCTCTTGGAGACCCCACATCCTTATCTCTTTATGAAAAATCATTTTACAGTTAGATAAGTCTCCCATGACCATTACATATCTCCCTTCAGGATCCAATAATGCATCTGATGCTACAGATGAGACTGTTCTATGTATGAGAATTCCCACACCTCTAGTTTTCTTTGTAAAACTAGAATGGAACATTTGGCCAGTCCAGTCTTTTTGCAGCCGGAACTGATCCTTGCTTAGTAAGTGGGTCTCCTGTAAAAATACTATTTTAGTGTTTAGACCTGTTAGGTGAGAGTACTTTCTTTCGCTTTAATTTGTGATTCAGGCCTTTAACATTCCAGCTCACAAAGTTAACTGTCCCATCATGGAGACATTGATTCTGAGTTTTTGATGTCATTTTATAGTCTTAACTGGAAGTGAGACAGCTTCGGCCTTAATTTCCTATTTCCCCAATAGTTATTGCCATGCAGCCTATTATTACGTTGGTAGTTATAATTATAAAGATTAAAAGGATAGATTAGGTATAGATCAAGCCTGCTCTCTTTCTCTTCCCCCTTAACCCCCCACCCTCCCTTTTTGCCTCCCCACGAGAGGCTAGAAATCACTTCACACAGTCCCGGTCCTCTGACATACCCAGAGACAGAACACGTCCAAAGCAAAACAAGCCCCCACGCAGCTGCGTTTTAGGGTTAAAAGATAGAGATATCTATTACCAATATAGTCTAAAAAACTGTGCACTTAGAATATATATAATCTTCAGCAATCTTAGTGTATTAAGATAATACACCTGGATAATAAACCCTGGGAATTGTGTTAGAAAATGGTCAGAATAAACATAATAAGTCTTAATGCAATAATAGCAATAACAATAAACCAAGGGTATGATGTTGAACAGTCTCGTTTAGGGTATAGAGAAAATAATTAGATAATAAAAAAGAAAAAAGAAAGAGAAAAAAAAGAAAAAGTGATTAAGCACAATAAAACATAAACAGCTCCCGAGTAATAATGAGTGATAATGAGAATATATGATGATAAAAACCTGTATTTTAAACAAATAGATCAGACAGTAGATTATTAATCCTTGCCATATTATTAACGGCCATGACTCACTATTATGTATCAGAATAGTCCCGGGATCAGCTTTCTTAATTCCTTTTCCGCTTCTTCTTTGCTAGCGAAGACATAGAATTGACCCTGCAATTCCGTAACCGCTGTTTAATGTTGTAGAAGGCTGTGCGTTTAGTAGCTGTTGCTGGAGAGAAGTCAGGAAAGATACGAATGTGGGTTTTTTTATATATAATCTCTTGCTTGTTTCTGAGGAGTGCCATCACCTCTAGCTTAAATGATAATCATTTATCTTATCTCTTTATGATCTTGACTCCTTTTCAGAACATCAATAGATGAGGTAACTGTCACATCGGCCCAGTACTGAAATCCAAACCGTCAGTGACAAAGCCCTCAGTGAAACAAGTGAAAAGCTTTTCTCATGAATGGGGAAAACTCACCATTGATAATGATAGCATCCTGCACATCCAGACATACACAACTGGTTTTGCCAGAAAAAACATACAGCCACTGAAGTCCAAGAACTTGATGACGAAATGGGCCACCGAGGTACAGACCACACTGTATCACTGATGCACAACTGATACTTCTGGCTACATATCCAAGCAGACATTGAACACTAGGATTTAGGAGCTGCACTTGCTTAAAACAGAAATGGACTGTAATGAGACCAGAGACCCAAAAAACAAACATTACGCTAACTTAGACCTTTGAATTAGTCTCCACAGACTTTCTTCATTTGGACTGATTCTAAGAACACACTTACATACTTTTCTCAAGCATATATTACCACACCCAAATCAGGTAAAAAACAGCAGCAGATCACATTTTAATGACTTTGTACTTATGTTTGGCTTACCCTCTTATAGCTACCATTATGAAGGTGGAGAATTTGAGATTCAGCTATTTACACAGCTCAAAAAGTGCAGAACAACACTGTATTAACTGCAAAGGAATGGTCTAGTGAAGTATTTTAATTGAACATTGTTTCAAATGCTCAAACCACTCACAGAAAGCCATAAAAATCAGAGTGGAAAGAATTCCTGAATATGATTTGCAATGCTTACAACTGTACATGGTATGCAGTCACAGGATACTCACCATTTTATCTATTATTTGGAAGTTCCTCAAGACTACTCGTTGATTTGTTCTTTGGATGGAATTAGGATTAGAAATGAGTACATTAGAGGGTCAGCTCAAGTTGGACGGTTAGGAGACAAAGTCAAAGAGGTGAGATTGTGTTGGTTTGGACATGTGCAGAGGAGAGATGCTGGGTATATTGGGAGAAGGATGCTAAGGATGGAGCTGCCAGGCAAGAGAAAAAGAGGAAGGCCTAAGAGACAGTTTATCGATGTGGTGAGAGAGGACATGCAGGTGATGGGTGTAACAGAACAGGATGCAGAGGACAGAAAGATATGGAAGAAGATGATCCACTGTGGTAACCCCTAATGGGATCAGCCAAAATAAGAAGAAGATAGATGGTGACCTCGGAGATTAGAGAAAGTATGTGGAGAAATGGAAGTGTCTAGATAAAGAGACATATAAGACTGCAAGGGAATGTGCTCAGAAATTAGCTGGTAAAAAGCATTACAACAGCAAAATTTGCAGCCCTGTGTTACAGCTAGGTGATCATACACTCATCAGGAACCTAACACCACAAGGTGTTCCTGGTAAACTCTATAATTTTGGAAAGACAACCTACACACTGTTGAAAGATGAATTGTAGATGAGCTTCCAATATACTGTATAAGGTGAAGCCAGAGGAGGAAAGGGATGATCTAGGGTTCTCCACTGTATCACACTGATACCCAATGACCACCTGCGTCTAAAAGATTTACCAAAATCAAAAGAAAAATGAAGAAGGAAATGAAATAATACCCTAGTAAAAGTCCTGTTGAGTCTGAAGGGGAAGTAGTGATGATGAGTCATTGTGATATGTGCCATCATGAGTAAACAAAGCACAAAATATTGCTGGTGAGCTTATGACCCTTGAACCAGAGACAACTACACAGGATACCATACAGACTGAAGCATATTATGATGACATACAAGGTAAAGTCAGAATAATACCTCCCTGTAAGGAAACTGATGATGGACAGGAGTCAGAGATTAATTTGTTGGCAAGTGAACAAATCCATGTTGCTACTTTATTAAATGAAAGAGAGATTCCTGAGGAATAAGTCTACCATTTGCCAAGAAGAAAGTAACATCAATTAACATGAATCAGGTGTGTTGAATGTGAAATTGTAAATCCATGGAAAGGTTTGCAAACAAAAGTCTCATTATTCTTGTCATCTTGAAAGGTTGAGAGCATGCGCTGAAAGAGCGTTGCTGCACCCACCACACCATCTTGAAAGATGGATGGTAAATACACTTGGAAAATACAAGACATTCGTGTTGCTTCTTACTATATCAGAGTTTATTTGCCTTTAATATTACACATTGCTTTCATGAGAAAATAAACCCTTGCTTCTCAGACAACTAGCTTTAAAATAACTTTTTTGGGTAGCCTGATACTTTTGTGTTATCATGTCCCATTATTATAAACTAAGGCAGTTACACCTTGGCATATTCTGCAATCCACCTATTTAACCTCAGTCAATTATGGGAAATTTCCTACATGAAATATAATAATTAAAATATTTTTAGAAAGGCCAAGGGGCATACTTTATGTTAGTAAAGGTTGTAGGTATTATTGGTGAAATGGTTACTGTATTTGTGTCATTCTAATAAGTTAATGTTATGTTAAATTGAAATAAACATTGAATTTAATTATGTTACAGTGTTTGACTTTATATGACTGTACAGACCACATAGGTAAATAGATAATGGAAGGTTGTTTCTATAAGCAGGCATGTAAATGGAATATTCTAACTGCATTTATTGCCATTCTGAGTAGAATAGACATTTAATTCTGTTTTTATTCTGCCTTGTAGGTGGCAGACAGATTCAAACCATGATGTAACTTGTTACCTAGACCCTGTAACTATAGAATTTAGAATACACAAGAGAAACATAACATCATTTTAAATAGAGAACATAACTGAAAGATTAACATGGGAACGACACAGAGATAATTTTTTCTTTTGTTTGTGTGATAGCTTTTTTTTTCAGAATTTTGCATAATTTGTAATTTTTAAAAAAAACTTTATTGGATTTTACTGTTTTTGTACCATGTGTTGTCATGCATAGGTACATGTCTGGATTCTGCTGAAGCTTGCAATATCATCCCTGGGCAAGAGGGGGCACCCACGCTAACTGTATTATGTCTTTCTTCCTCTGTAGACTGAGAAGCCGCACAGTGATGGCAACTAAGCCCCATCCAACGGTTCCACCCATTCCAGTCCCATGCCATAAATATTGAGGTCCCCAGAAAGAATGGCATCAGACCAGACTCGAATTGTTCTGGGTACTCGAATGTGGCAATTGGTGCCACGGCCCACCTGACAAGTTGTTTGCCTACCTATGGTAAAGTCATCCCTAATGGAGGATCACAGGAATCATGGGAAAAAGGGGTCCTTTCATCGGATTGGCAGGACGAGCAACGTTTCAGCCGTGGAATGGCCAAATGGGGAGGTAGCTTGATGGATGAGGTCTCCAGGACTCTAAAAATATCCAAATCTTATTATGTGATAGCATCTACTGTTAAATTCTGCTCCGTACTTCTAAAATCTTTATTATTATGCTGTATTAAGGATTTGTTCTGTTCTGTGTATTGTATTGTATTGACCCCCTTCTTTTGACACCCACTGCACGCCCAACCTACCTGGAAAGGGGTCTCTCTTTGAACTGCCTTTCCCAAGGTTTCTTCCATTTTCCCTACAAGGTTTTTTTGGGAGTTTTTCCTTGTCTTCTCAGAGAGTCAAGGCTGGGGGGCTGTCAAGAGGCAGGGCCTGTTAAAGCCCAGCACTTCCTGTGTGATTTTAAGCTATACAAAAATAAACTGAATTGTATTGTACCAGGAACAGTGCATTTAGAAAAGCTAAACTGGCTGTTTTTTTTGCCAATGAGTACTAATTTTAGTTCTTTTTTTTAGACCCTAACATTAAATGTGCTGACTTGGTTGGTCCACCAATCTTTTCGGAGGACTCCTCCACTTTTTTGTACTTTCACAGTGTTTTACTTAAGATGGACTCTAACTTGCCACCTCAGTAGATGATCAACTTTGGGAACCTGGAAAAGATTCAAGTGGCTTCTGTTACAACAGAAAGTGCCCATGTCGCCTGTAAGTTTATCTTACAAATGGAGTGGTGAAAATAACTTTATTTAGATAAGACTGCCAAAAGAGATTATGGGTGCAATTGGAGAAGAAGTTCAGATGAACGAATTAGGGAATTAAAAGAGACATGACACTTGGTAGCAAGGCTTTATAGTTATGATATGCTGTATTTCTTTGTTCTGACAGTTGTCTCGATGTTTATAGACATCTGTGTGGCATGATGTACCTGTGAAAAATGATGCATGCACTTGAAGACACAGCTAACTTTTGAGGAACTGTCTCTCTGTAGGGGCGTCAAGCTGGAGAAGGCTTGTGTTTATGAGTACTATAATGGTGGAGGAGGAAGAGAGGCTTGAAAGTTCTGCCAGAACTTACAGTGTATTTGTGTGAAAGTTACACCTATACAGTTGTACTTCTTAGACTGTACTGTATATTTTATTGGATAATTTCTGTCTATATTCCACATTGATTCTGAGATAACTAATAGCAGCTTGTGGCTTTTTTTGGAGCGTATTTGCATTATTAGTATTATTTATTTTTCTGTTATGTGTTAGTTTCCTGTCATTAGTGTTGCCTAATAATACCTTTTAATTTTTTTTAATATTGTCCGTGGTGGCAAACCCTAACGTGAGCAGCTAAAAGAAGAAGAAGAAGTCTTATAAATGGATATTTACATGAATTGGGCAGGAAGAGCCTGAGGACAGGTGCAGTGTGATGTTGGTTAGCCTTTCTAAACATTGTTCGCCTCCCAGATAGGTGGTGAAATATGGCCATTGTCTACATTTAAGGTACATTTAAGATTCATACAACTAGCAAATAGAGTAGGGATGAATTTTTAGAGTGTGTTAAATTTTATTTATGAGGGTAAATCAAAAAGTGAAGGCAATTTGAGAATTATGAAGTAACTGCAATGAATAGCAGCTGATACAATACAATATGTTTGTGATAGCTTATAGGTAGTTTGAACATGCACAGTGCAAAGCTCTGCAATTAGTCTACTTAAAGACAAGGTCAAATGAACATGGATGCTCTGCTGCAGGTTTGAGTTTTCTTTTGGCAGAGGGAGTGAAACCTGATGAAATTCACTGAAGGATGTTGGCTCCGTGCAGAAATGAAAACAGAATGACTCAATAAAAAGTTTCTGAATAGATAGGAAGGTTGAAAAAATGAAGAACAAGTGTAACCGACAAAGCTCAATATGGTAGACCATCAGCATCACACACACAAGCTCATATTGACATGGCGAATGCATGTATCAGAGAAAACTGACAGATTACATTGTCTACTGTTGTTGCACATTTGAATATCAGGTATGGATCTTCACATGCCAAAGTGCAAACATACTTGGGGTATTGGAAAGTCTGTGCAAGATGAGTACCCAAACAGCTTACTGATCACAAACCAACATCCTTCAGTGAATTTCAGCAAGTTTTGCTCCCTCTGCCCAAAGAAGTCTTACTATAGCGTGCTGTTCAACAATAGTGCAGTCAGCCGGGTTCATTTCACCTTTGCGTAAATTAGACTAATGGTAGAGCACTGCACTGTGCATGTTTAAACTGCCCATAAGCCATCATGAACCTGGTATATTATGTCAGCTTCTATCCATTGTGGTTACCGCATAATATTCCAATTGCCTTTACTTTTTATTTATCCTCATATAATTTTATATACACTGTGTGCAACATTTAAAGATTGTATTGTATTTGGTGCTGCTGTTGCTCAGCTATTTTGCTCCTGTCTGTAGGTGTCTAAAGTTTGGAATATCCATGTTCATTATTGTTTTAGATCGCTTTCAATATTGAACAAAATAAAGGTTTGTTAATACTTCAGGTTCTCTTTAAGTTGCTCAAAATAAAAGTGTGAAGTAAATAAATACATTGAAATGCTGCTATGTGTATGTGGAAATGCGCAGGTTTAGCTCATCACTGCTCCCTCCTGCTGGGTAAATGTTTTCTTTCCAAGAAACAGATAGGCATTGCTTTCAATAACTGTGACAAAAAGTTTGACCATTAACACAGCAGAATTGATTTTTTTTTTTGCTTTCAGAATCTTAGTTCGATCGACTCAGAGTTCCATTTACGATTAAGGCATCTGTTTTAAATTTCATTATGCCATAGTTTAAAATCACATGCATTCTACGAATGATGAACATGACAGCAAAACAGAATTAAAAAGCAAAAAGAATACACATAGGGGAATTTCATTATACTGCTTTCAGATTTATGGAGCTTAGGAAGAGCAGATACTGTGAATCCGCAGCTTTACATTAGAACAGAAAGAAGACAATTAAACGGGAAAGAGATTGAAAACTGCAGATAACCCTAAAAAAGATTTTAGTGTGATATTCATAATATAATTTATAATGCAAATTAAATTCTTGGAGGGGGACAAAACTTTACATTTTTATTGCCAGTTTACTAATTAAACCTATTTTGCTTATTATATGGCTCAAGCCTGCTTCTAGTCACTAGTCTCCAAAAAATCAGGTTATGCATATTTCTACTGTATTAATTTTTTAGAAGAACGCTTACTGAAATCATAACTTTAGTTCACATGTTCATTAAATGTTTTTACATTTAATAAGCATGAGGTGTGGTGGGTTGGCACCCTGCCCAGGGTTTGTTTCCTGCCTTGTGCAATGTGTTGGCTGGGACTGGCTCCAGCAGACCCCGTGACCCTGTGGTTGGATAATGGATGGATGGATGAGCATGAGGTACACAGCAAACAGCTAATCAGCTTACCTAATTCCACTTATAACTGTATGAAAATATAATGATGGTGCTGTTTGCAAAAAGGATTCAGAAAACAATTATAGACAGAGAGAGAGAGACCTTCAGGAAAAATAATTCAGTCCTCTTCATAAAACTTTCAATTGATTTTTTTTTTTTTACAAAAGCAAAATACACAGCAGTAGAAATTTTGTAAGTGGCAGAAAGCAGGAATTAAGGAAAATAAAGAAGAAGCATCATTTGCAGCTAAATGATGAATAAGTCAGATGCATCGCTGACTGTAAGTTTGGGCTGGAATTTTTATTTCCTTGGTATTACAAAACAGACCTTTCTAGTAGGCCACAGCCTAGTAAGTGAACCTTTTCTCTTGTCACAAACTGTATAAACTTAAATTTGAATGTACTAAGAGGTTTTAATTATCTTCTGTACCGCTAAGCAGGAGTGGACTTACACAAGAACAGAAGTAATTTGACAAATGAGAGGTGGTCATTCAGTCCATCATGCCCGTTTGTTTAGCTAATAGCTAAGCTGTCCTAATATCTCATCCAGATTCTTCTTAAAAGTTGTCAACGTTTCTGCTCCCACTACATGTCTTGGTAGTTTGGTACAGTGTCCAGCTCTTTGCATAAAGAAGTGTTTCCTGGCTTCAGTTTTAAATGCAATTCCCCTTAATTTCCAGTTATGTTCTCGAGTTTGTGGTTCATCCTTAAGCCAAAAAAATGTTGCTGGATCTAATTTATTAATGCCTTTGAGGATTTTAAAATCCTGGATTAGGTCCCCATGTAGTCTTCTCAGCTCAAGACTAAACAGGTTTGCTGTAGTTTCCTGTATTCATCTATGTCTGAATTGCCTGGCTTTTTAAAAATTTTCTTGTACTGTGATCTTCTTAGTTTTACCTGTTTAATAATTTTGTCCATTTTGGCTGATATGGTAAGTTTTGTGTTTTACTGCTTTTCGAAATAAACTTATTTTGAGCTGGATCAGAAGGCACTAACTATTATTTATACATGTAGTTGCTGAGGTTTTGCTTTGCCATTTAGTGTTTTGTAGACAACTCCTTACCTAATAAAGTCTGCTAAGACTAAACAGGTTAATTATCTGAGTCGATCAAATTAGGACATATCCTTAAGTCCTGGGATGAACTTGGTTGCTCCCCTTTGCACAGCTTCAAGTGCTGCTATGTCTTTCTTGTACCATGGTGATAAGAATTGCACACGATCCTCCAGATGTGGTTTTATTTGTGCATTATATAGTTTGAACATGATGTCCCTACACTTAAGTTCAACAGTTTTTATGACATAGCCTAAAATTTTATTGGCTTTTTTAATTGCTTCTTTGCATTGCTTAGTTGATGAAAATACTGCATCAACATATACCACTAAATCGTTTTCAGAGGTTGCGTCCTGTCTGATAGTCTCTCTCATCTTGTATTCATAATCTTTGATTCTTTTGCTTGTGTGTGGCACTTTGCACTTTTCTACAATAAACTGCATTTTCCTGTTGTTCGCCCAATTTTGAAGGTTGCCCTTGTCTTTCTGGATTCCTTTTGTTGCCTCCTCAGTGCCTGCCATTCCTCCAATTTTAGTGTCACTGCAAATATGATAAGTTTACTAACTATTCCAGAATCAATGTCATTAATATAAATCAGAAGATGTAATGGCCAAGGACAGACCCATGAGAGACTCCACTGATGAACTTGCTCCATGTGGAGCATTAGCCTCTTATCTGTACTCTTTGTGTCATGCCAGTTAGTCAACTAGATATACAGTTTTGTAGGTTACCACTGATACTGACAGCTTCTAATTTCAGAATTATTCTTTGGTGTGGGATTGTATCAGATGCTTTTTGGACTTCTAAGTAAATTATGTTGTATGCTTTGTTCTTGTCAACTAGTCTGGTTGCTTCCTGAAGACAATTTAAAAGATTGGTTTGGTAGGACCTCTCTCTCTCTCATAGGCCGGTGCTGGCTGCTCTTGAGAATATTATTTTAATTTAGGTAATTTTCTAATTAATTTCTTATTATAGTTTCCATAATTTTGCATGTCACAGAAGTATGTCTTATTGGTCTGTCATTAGTAGGATCCATTTTGTGTCCCTTCATGAAGACTGGAGTCACATTTGCAACATTTCAGCCCTCAGGTAATTCTCCTTTCTGAAGTGACCACTGAAATATACCTAATAAGGATTTCTAGATGATGTCTTTCATTTCTTTCAATACAATTGGTAAGAACCCATCAGGTCCAGGGGTTTCATTAGTCTTCAACATATTGAGGGCTTGAAACACATCTGACTCTTCTGTTTTAAAATCTATGAACTCAAGAGTTTGTTTTTACTTCTGCATGAGGCATTCCTCTTGTTTCTTCCTTTATAAACACTTGCGTGGAATATTTGTTCAGTTCTTTTGCTATTTCTTTTTAATTTTTAATGATTTTTCTATTCATGTCCCTAAGGTTTCTCTTTTATCGACTTTTTACTGCAGTAGTACTGAAAAAAATGCTTGCTTTTGTTTTGGCTTCTCTAACAAGCTTATTTTGAGCTGGATCAGAAGGCACTAACTATTATTTATACGTGTAGTTGTTGAGGTTTTCCTTACCTAATAAAGTCTACTTTCCTCCAGTTATAAGTTTTCATTTTGGTGTACATTTGTGTATTTTCAAAGATGGTCTCTTTTACCATGTTGTCATCACTGTAGCTTTAAGTAATAGAAACTTTTGTTCTTGTTACTCTGTCTTTATTTTTTGAAAAGATGAGATCTAGACAGGCATCACCATGTCCCGGTGCTTCAGAAAAACAGGGTGGAAAAAACAATCATTGGCCATCTGCACTATTTAAGTTTTCTCTTTTGTACTGCTGATAGGGGCTTCCCAGACTTAAGGGACAGAGGTCTTCTGATCATTGTTTGGGCCCCAACTTGCTATACCTTGTGAACCACAGAAAAATTATTATTTAATGTCAAAACTTAAGAGTTTCCTAATCTTGAAGAGGTAATACATACAAGCAGCCCATAGTGTGAGAACATTTAGTAGGCATGTGGATAGTCAAAAAATACAGAAACAGAATTTGAGATTGTGATATATGTAATATAACTTAATTTGAATTCTAAAACTTAGATATATCATAATAAATATTTTACTTAAATCATTCAAAATATGTATACAAGTTTTTGGGACGCCTTATATTTGCACCAAACGCAAATCTGTGTAGTGTCATAAATTGATAATCCCATTCAGCTCTATCAAAGACTTTTTCTGCATCCAAAGACAGTGGAATTGCCTAACTTTCGTGACTTCAGGTATTTCTGAGATTTTACTAGTAAGCTCCTTTTTACTTTCATTTTGACAACCTTGCTCATTTGAAGGCTTCACTTTTATAACCAGTAGACAAACAAAATGAAAAGAACAAGTTTGGGGAGTGGTAATTACTTGTTGTTTAAGAGAATGAAATTTGGACTTTGTACTGATCTGTAGGGAAGGGTGTGCTCTAATATAGATTTCTGTGTAGTAACAGAAACATGAAAAAGTCACAGAACTCAAGATTAGATTGACATTTTTGCCAGGGGGACAGGGGACTGAACTGGATACAATACCCATTGTTTTATCCTACCATTGTAGAGTAAAGAGCTTCCTGTTCATTTATTGGCCATATGTTTTAAGAATGCTCTAAATTAGTATTATTTCTTTCAAAAACTTTTACACACTTCTCAGGTAGCCTTAGTTTTACAATCACTCTATTAACAGCGATGTCTGATGTACTCCGGGATAGCATTAAAGTGCAATGGGATAAGTTAATTGAAATATCTTCTACTACACACTAAAACATGGCAAGAACTCATTAATGTCATTTTATAATAAGCAAGCTAAGCCTATGATTTACTGTCTCAAGCTGTGACATGTTTTATCATATTTTTAAAAAGTTTTTTTTTGGTTGTTTTTTGCTGTTTCTCTTGGGTGGGGGTTGAATTTTGTTTTGTATTTTTACACTCTGTTCATTTCAAAGTAAATGGCTTTACCTGCTAAAAAATTAAGAAAATCATAATCAAAGCATAAATGTAATGACTTTTATGTGGGAAGATTTTATGATTTGTCAAATATTCTGTAGTTTAGTCCCAAATTTCTACCCACAAGTTGTAAAGTTGCTGAACAGTCAATCCTGACAACAAATGTTATTTTCTACAAAATCTGTGTTTGATCGATGCAGTCTGTCTTAAATTTGAGGTGTCTTAAATTGGAAACAGTATGGTATTGTGTTGCTTGCTGTATTTTATTTATTTATTCATGTGTATCATATTAATGTTTGTTGTTATGAGAAGACATGCAAGTAAGAATTTCAATGAACTATGTACAAAGTACATATGAAAATAAACCAAATAAAACCCTAAAAAACAGCATTATAGCACAGCAGTGTGAAGTAAATGCTAGAGTCTTATCTCAAAGAAATGTCTGCTTATGTTAGGATATACTCACACATACACCCCACGCTCACCTACATAAGATCAATTTCTAATTTATAATTAATATAAGAGCAAGCATCTGGGCTGTCATAGAAATGTAGCATTTCTGGAAAGAATCCATTAGTGGTTTCATTGAAAACTGGCTGTGAAAGAACAAAGCTACAAGAATTGCTGGACACTGTATATTTGGGCATTATTCCAGATGACATTAGGATGGATACCATTTTTCTTATATTTTTCTTGTCTATACAAGAGGGAGAGCATTTTTGCTTTTGTTTGAAGGTAGCTGTATCAAAAAACAATAAATAGAGAGGCAGCACAGGTCTTTCACTTTAAAAGAGTCTAGGCCTAAAGCTAAGTACAATAATTATTCAGTTGCTTCACTTTCAAAACACTTGAGAGAAAGCATTTCAGTGTGCCAGAAAAAAGGGAACAGTGATAGCAATATGATTCATACTTAACTTATCCTTGGTCTTTACACACGTTTTTCTGTTTCACCTTCTTTGATCTGAGGACAAATCACATTTTTTACTTAATAAAAGTATTTGTTTACAAGGTTTAAGAGAACAAATCACTTGCTTTTAGTTGGAAAGTTGATGGGTTGAATTATGAAACAAAACAATTAATTAAATAGTACATTTTTATACAAACTTTGTAATTCAAAGTGCTTTGCAAGATGTCAAAGAGAAAGTTACAAGAAAAGAAAAAACAAATAAGATTAGGTAAGCATATTAATGTATTAGTAACAAAGAAAAACTAAATCTATACAATCTTATATAGCATTGATACATAATTAGTAGAAATATAGTATCCTTATATACAATATCATAATGTGAGTGTGCTGGGGTTCCAAGACCAAAGGATATTTGGCATTTTACGTAACATAAATCTTCATAATTTATTCCTTGTTGTTTACAGGATTCAATGCAGTTGGTCTTGTGGACAACTTGGGCACCCGCCTTCATTCCAGCATCACAGGTGGCTGCACAGCACCTCGGTCAGTTGGTGGTGTCTCAAAATGCCACCACAGAAGAAATGGAAAAAAATAAGAGAGAAAAGTAGAGATCAGTAAAGATTGCAAATGCCTGAACAGTATGATAATTCTATGCCTTTATAATTTATTAGGAATACTACTAAAATGTAGCTATGAAAAAGCCAAATTAAAATAATGGGTTTTTAGTAGTTTCTTTAAAATGTTCCACAATACAGTGGAACCTTGGTTCACGACCATAATTTGTTCCAAAACTCTGGTCGTAAACCGATTTGGTCGTGAACCGAAGCAATTTCCACCATAGGATTGTATGTAAATACAATTAATCTGTTCCAGACCGTACAAACTGTATGTAAATATATATATTTTTTAGTTTTTAAGCACAAATATAGTTAATTATACCATAGAATGCACAGTGTAATAGTAAACTAAACGTAAAAACATTGAATAACACTGAGAAAACCTTGAACAACAGAGAAAACTAACACAATAGTTTGCGCTATAGTGCTAGGAACCGCTCGCTAAAAACACTTTTAGTTTTAAGCACAGGGAAACAAATGAACATCTGAAAAATCTGTAATTTAATAAACCACCAAGAAAAGTAACGTTGCCACAATGCACACTATGAACCGATCGCTGTAAACAAATTTTCAGATTGTCAGATTTTCCAGTTATCCAGGTTTGCGAATGCAACTTAAAGAAAACTGTGCATATTATTAATTTTTAGGTACAACTATGTTTCTGTTTCTTCAAATACAAGTTGCAATCTTGTCTTGGTTTTGATGCTTGGTTTGACTAACTTTATGGCAATGAACTTAAACTTTGCTTTTTTGTCACCTGCCAATATGTCTAAAAAACAACAGACATTAAGCAGCTACTTTGGCGTTTCACCACCTGCAAAGAAACAAGCCGAGCCAGAGCAGAAAAAAAGAGTTTTTTTTTTTTCTGAAAAGTGGCTCCATGATGTGCCGTGGCTTGAAGCTAATGATGAGCGCACTGAAATGTGGTGTAAGTTGTGCCACTCGCATCCACATATCGCAGACAGAACAAGTGCATTTTACATAGGCTCAAAGAATTTCAGTCATCCGTTATTTGACAAGCGTGAAAAGAGCAAGGAGAACATGAATGTAGTACAAGCTATTTCTAATAAACAAGCTAGTCAGGAAGAAATTTCCACTTGCCCTCTAGCTAGATGGTGAACGAAGGTAAATGAAGAACAGTGGCAAGCTCTGAAAAAAACGAGCAGAAGATCGTTTTCATTGTGTCTGTGTCCAACATTGGGCAGTTTACCACGGAGTTCCTAGGCCTAATCAAACTGGGTGCTGATCGATCTGCGCAGGTTGTAACATACGGACTCGTTAAACTTTTCCAGGAAGCAGGCTTGGACAACTGGAACAGAATGTTGGTCGCTGTGTGCATAGACGGTGCAGCTGTTATCGTCGGTATATACGACGGCATTGTTTCGAAACTACGGCTACTGACTGCAGTAGGAGACTCCCTTGTGCACATTCTGTGCACCGCACACGCATTAGAAAACTGCGGAAATCAGCTGATCGCAACGTTCCGTACTGTGAGACCTTAAATCGCTCCGTGGTCAAGCTGCTGCAGTTTTATTTCCAAAAGGTGGAGCAAAAAATACGGCTGTGCTTAAGAAGTTGTGTGAAGAGAATGGGATTTCTTTTGTGAAATTGGGTAAATTTCATAATATCAGATGGTCTGCGTGGAGGCATGACACAATATCAAGATTATTGCCAGCCATTAAAATGCAACTGGCCACGAGTGATAACAGTGACTTCCAGCATATCTGCACAGACCAATTTCAGTGTTTTCTGGGAAACGTGCTTGACATTGGCAAGATTTTGAAGACCACATCCATTGTGTTTCAGAAGGAAAAGCTGAGCTTTGGAGAATGTAAGGATGAACTCATGGTGGCCATAGGACAGTTTACACTTTTGCTTGATGCTGAAGGCCACTACTGTAAAGAGCATATACTCTCTTTAATTTAATATTGTTTTTTATCTTTATGCTGCTGCTGGAGGATGTGAATTTTCCCTTGGGATTAATAAAGTAAATACCGTTTCTAATGCTGATGCTGACGGGGGTAATTTCTAATGCTGATGCTGACAGGGACAAGGTAAACTTACTCATGGGGTTAATTGAAGAGTTTGGAATCAGATATGACTCACTGAAGTCATGTGATCTTTTCTTAGTATGTGATCCTTCAACTTGGCCTCAGGAAATACAAGATTGACATTGTTTTGGCAACACAACAGTTTGTACCATTCTTCATGAAGCCATACTGAGTCTTGACAAAGACACATCTGTCAAAGAATGGATGCGCACAGGAAACAATTGGCAGCATCCTCTGTGTATGACTTGGTCCAGATAATAAATATAAGCAATCCAGATCTTTACTCCAACATTGTTAAATTGGTTAAACTGTCTCTTACACTGCCTTTGTGCAGCCTGTGAGACGGGATTCTCAAATCTTAACATAATAAAAAACAAGCACAGATCTCGTCTGTCACATGCTCGCCTCATGGCCCTAATGCACATCCACCAGTCAAAGAAGACCACACAGACTATTTGACCCAAAACCAGCAGTTGACCTGTGGATGGAGACAGCTAAGTGGAGGCTTAACCAAGGAGAGGGAAATGCATCTGCAGCATCATCATCTTCCATTGCAGGAAGCTGAAGTAGAGGAATGTGAGGTAGACAGCGAGGAGGACAGTGAGGAAGGTTGCACTTATTCAAACCTTACTCTGTATAGAGTGATCAGGTATTTATGATTCTTACCTTTTTTTAAGCTGCTGCTATATTTTTATTTTATTATTTTTGTTGTATCTGTATTTATTTTTTACCCTAATTCTTTACTATTAAATCTGTTATAGGAATTGTTTATTTTTTTCAATTTTTTCAATTTCTTTGGCAAAACTGTTTATGGTCATGCCAATAAAGCTCTTTGAATTGAATTGCATACCAAACTCCATCTGATGGTACTCACTTGAGTAACTCATTGAAAAAGTTATGTGCACCCCTGATTATAGGAATATTTTTTATAGATACCGCAATAGAAATAAACCTTTCTGAAAATAATCTCAAATTCCCCATACTATTAGCATTACTTTAAGACTAAACATGCCTATAATGATATTAGATATGCCACACAAATTCTTAGGTTAATTCTTATGATCTACAAAGACATAGAACTGGGTGACTGTTCATTTGACGGATTTGGGGGAGACTTCCAACAGCTTCTTTCTTGAGAACAGGATCCCATCTTTTTCAGGATAGAAACATTCTTATGAGATAAAATGAACTCTTTCTTTACTGGAGACAAATAGCAGTTTATTGCTCACACAGATACTGTAAATTAACTTATACCAAATGCTCCAATTTCATGCTTTATTAGTAGGCGTCGCTTTGACTTTAGCTTTGCTTCTGTACAAAACATTTTGGTAGTTCTTTTTCTGTTTCTGTTGGTAGGTAGTCTCAGTTAATATCTTGATTATTGGACATCAAACCACAAGTTTCTTGGTGATTCAATTTAATAAAAAAAGCAAACAAAAAATAATGAAAGGTTTAAACATATATTGTACTGGATGGCATGCAAGGACTGGTGTCCCTGAGAGAATGGACTCACTTTGCTTACTTGGCTGGAATGCCCAGGTTGCAAATGGGAAAAACGAGTGGCAGGATGTTCCCTGCCTAAGCCAGGAGTTTTGCAGGAGATTCTAGTACAGAGGTGGGCATGCTGGCATTCCCAGCAGGGTTGGAGTGAAGAACAACACCTGGCTAGGAAGTCATTGTCATGGAAATAACACGGGGAGATAGCCCGGAGTCCTGATAGGGTTCCTCGATACACTAGATGAATCCCTAGGTCAAGTTTCCCATGCGGATACCTGCAGGGTATGCTGGGACCTGTAGTCCCACGGGGCAGCACTGTTGGATTTTGTGGGGGCCATCAGTGGGAGCTGCTGACATTATTTTGTGGGGCTTCTGTGTTTCCAACGCCTATGCCATAGCACTGGAGTACTCCTTGGTCCAGGTTAAAAGAAGCTGTATGAACTCATCTGGGCAAGGTGGACTTGCATGTGGACAAAGCTTGCCTTGGAGATGGGGAGAAGAAAGAGAAGGATAATTGTGTTGTATTTATGTCATTGTTGAAACCTTTTGGAAAGATATTTGTGCAAATAAACCTTTTATTTAAGCCGAGACTTGTGTCTGTTAGATTTTATTTGAGGTTCATGGTGCTGCAATGCCCCCTACTGGCCATTATACATATACAGTGCTCCCTCGTTATATCGTGCTTCGACTTTCGTGGCTTCACTCCATCGCAGATTTTATATGTAAGCATATCTAAATATATATTATGGATTTTTCGCTGGTTCACGGATTTCTGCGGACAATGGGTCTTTTAATTTATGGTACATGCTTCCTCTGTTGGTTTGCCCAGTTGATTTCATACAAGGGATGCTATTGGTGGATGGCTGAGAAGCTACCCAATCAGAGCACGTATTACGTATTTAATAAAACTCCTCAATGATATACGATATGCTTCCCGCGTAGTGCTTCGCATACTTATAAGCCTGAACAGCACCTATTTTGATTGTTTGCTTTTCTCTCTCTGTCTCTGACATTCTGTGCTTCTGACGCGCACTCCTTTGAAGAGGAAGATATGTTTGCATTCTTTCAATTGTGATAAAGAACTGTCATCTCTGTCTTGTCATGGAACACAGTTTAAACTTTTGAAAAACAGACAAAGTTTGTTTGCAGTGTTTTAAAGTCCCTGTATCTACAACCTCCTGTGTTTCTGTGCAAATCTGTGACCCAAGCATGACAATATAAAACTAACAATATAAACGTATGGTTTTTACTTAGCAGATTTTCACCTTTTGTGGGGGGTTCTGGGATGCAACCCTCGCAATCGAGGAGGGATCACTGTATATACAGTATATATACTGTATATATGGTGGCTCTGAGGTTAGAGATGTGCACTGGTTGCTGGTTTGAATCCCATAAATGCCAGAAGTGATTCCACTCCATTGGGCTCCTTAACCTGCAATTTCTCCGTCCTACATATGACATTATTTTGCATCCAGCCCATCAAGCAGATCATCCAAATGGGACAACAACAACAATAGCAACATTTATTTATATAGCACACTTTCATACAAATGATGTAGCTCAAAGTGCTTTACAGGATAAAAAAGAAAAGTTTATAAAATATAAAAATAAGATTAGGCAATAAGGGATTAATTTCCAATGGCTGGGAGGACAGAAAAAAACAAAGAAAAAAAAACTCCAGAGGGCTGGAGGAAAAAAAAATTGCAGGGGTTCCAAGGCCTTGAGACCGTCTAGCCCTCCTCTAGGCATTCTACCTAACATAAATGATCTTAATTAGTCCTCATAGTTTTCAGGCTTCACGTGGAAGAATTAGATTATGATAGTCATGTGGACATATGGCCTTCGATCTATCAATGTAAGGACTGCATGGTGCCTTGATCAGGTGGTGGTGGTGCAGATCGCCACCACCGAAAACCGGAAAAAGAACAGTGGAGAAAGTAGGGATTAGTATGGATTGTGGAGCCATGATAAAAATGATAATTCGGTGCATATACAGAATAACAGGATTAAACTAAAATGAAGCTATGAAAAAGCCATGTTAAAATAAGGAGTTATTAGCAGTTTTTTAAAATGCTCCACTGTTTTAGCCTGGCATATTTCTATTGGTAAACTATTCCAGATTTTGGGTGCATAACAGCAGAAGGCTGCCTCACCACTTCTTTTAAGTTTAACTCTTGGAATTATAAGCAGTCAATCACTTGAAGATCTAAGGTTACGATTTGGAGGGTAAGGTGAGAGGCATCCTGAGATATAGGATGGAAAAATTTTTTTTTAAGGCTTTGTAAACCATAAGCAGTATTTTAAAGCCAATTCTAAACGACACAGGTAACCAATTGTTTTCCACTGGGTAGTGCTAGCTCCCAGGAAATACATTTATTCTGTAATTGCGGCATCTTAAGTAACCCGAAACTATATAGATATAATATTAAAAGGCGATACAGGATGGAGAAAGATTATTTAAGGCTTTGTAAACCATAAGCAGTATTTTAAAGTCAATTCTAAACGACACAGGTAACCAATTGTTTTCCACTGGGTAGTGCTAGCTCCCAGGAAATACATTTGTTCTGTAATTGCGGCATCTTAAGTAACCCAAAACTATATAGATATAATATTAAAAGGCGATACCCCTGCAGGAAAAACTTGGGGGTTGGTGGCAGAATTGCACTCCAGCCACCATAAAAAGCACTGTTCCATTCCATCTGAACTAGTGTGGTGCTGAGGTGTCACCCACTGCATGGCTGCACTAAGGTCCTAATCTGGGATCCTGAGTTGGTTTGTCATGTGGTGTGTGGGGCAATGCGCTGTATCAGTGCATGTTCCTAACCTCCTCCTCCTCCTCCCCTCCCTTAATGATACGGCGGTAAGCAATCACATAGGAGAAATAGCTTTCTTTAATGCCGATTTACTTGGCATAACAGACGAGGAAGCCAATGACAAGACTTTTCAAAGAAGTAGAAGCTCGATGTATACAGTCTGCCATTTTCATCGCTGCACTGGAAGGATTTTCAGGATCGGATGATGGTATCTCCCATCCGTCCATCGGCTTCAGAGGTGTGCCAGGCAATGTTCCAAGGCTTTATACAATTTGTCCATGGGCAGGCCCTCACTTAGGTAAATCATTCCATTCCAAACAAGGCAAAGAGAGGATAAAATAAAATAGTGCATGTTGCCCATTTGCAGTTGTTCTTAACTTGTCTTGACTTAAGATGCTTGCCTAGCAATTCTAAATGATGACCCCCTGTGTGCTAAATCTGGCTTTGTGTTAGCTGTACATGTGAGAAGAAAAGAAAAGCAGATTTAAAATATTTACACAGAGCACAGTGACATATTGAAACTTATATTCTGATTACACCAATGTAGTGACATCAAAACTTGAGAGAGGTGCTAAGATTTTCTTTTCCTAGTTAAGATTCTAGCAGCTGCATTCTGCACTAGTTGCAATCGATTGATGTCTTTTTTGGGTTGACCTGAGAGGAGTGAGTTACAGTAATGTAGTCGATTAAAAACAGAAATGTGAACTAATTTTTCAGCATCTTGCAAAGTCATAAGCAATCTAACCTTTGCTATTTTTAAGTGAACAAAGGATGTCCTAGTAATCTGATTAATATGTGATTTAAAGTTTAGGTCAGAGTCAATAATTACCCCTAAATTTTTTACCCTTGTCTTGACTTCAAGCCTAAAGAATCAAATTTATTTCTGATACCCTCTTTGTATCCAATTTTACCAATCACTAAGATTTCTGTTTTCTCCTAATTCAGATTGAGAAAATTACTACTCATCCATTCAGAAACACAAGTAAGACATTGGGTCAGTGCGCCAAGAGAGTTGGGGTCATAAGGTACTATTGATAAATACACTTGTGTGTCGTCAACATAGCTGTGGTAGCTCACATTATGCCTTGAGATAATCTGATCTAATGGAAGCATGTAAATCAAGAAAAGCAGTGAACCCAAGATAGATCCTTGTGGAACACTATATAGAATATCATGTGTCTTTGAAGTTTAATTACCAAAACTAACAAAGAATTTTCTACCTGCCAGGTAGGACTCAAACCAATTTAAGACACTACCAGAGAGGCCCACCCACTGACTAAGGCGATTTATAAGAATATTGTGATCAATAGTATCAAATGCGACACTCGGATCTAAGAGGATGAGAACAGATAAATTGTCTCTGTCTTCATTTACCCGCAAGTCATTTACTACTTCAACAAGTGCGGTTTCTGTACTGTGGTTTGTTCTAAAACCTGACTGAAACTTGTCAAGAATAGCATGTTTATTGAGGTGGTCATTTAGCTGCATAATGGCTGTCTATTGTAGGATTTTACTTAAGAAAGGCAGGTTAGAAATAGGTCTAAAATTGTCAAAAACAGAGGAGTCAAGATTATTTTTCTTGAGTAGGGTTTAACAACAGCAGTCTTAAGACAGTCTGGGAAGACCCCTGTATCTAATGACAAGTTTACTATATCAAGAATACTATCAATTAGGATGCTGGATACTTCTTTGAAATAACTTGTGGGTCAAGGATGCACGTGAAGGGAGAAATTATTCTGTATAGATTGGGTAAATCTTCCTGGTGAAAGAATTTAATTTGCTTAAAATGGAATACTGGAATTTAATAGGATCTGTACTGGGGGAGGTACTCTATTATTTCTAATATCATTAATTTTGTGATTAAAAAATATAGTAAAAGTCTCAGAAGTTTCACTGGATGTTTTTTGGAGGCATTCCTTTGAGTGACATGGGTTTAGCAAATGATCTCAGATTACTAGCATTATTATGTACTGTATAATTTTAGAGAAGTAGCACCACCTCTCAAGACTGATATGTTGTATTCTGCTATTTTAGCCTTCAGTATTTCATAGTGGACAATCAATTTAGTTTTTCACCATTTACTCTAAGCTCTCTAGCATGTTTTTGATGTAACAGTGCTGGAGGATTTTTTAACTGTCTTTTCAGGAGCGACTGTCAGCAGCAGCTCTCACTTTAGCATTAGAATTTTCCACCTTACTATTTACATAATTATCACTGTTGCAGCAAGCAGTATACATGGAGTGGTTGCTTAAAATGTTAGTAAACTTTGAAGCTGCAGATGTATCAAAGAAGTGTTTTTTTAACAATAAGTTTCTAATTAAATTTATCTATCAGTATTTCTACATTAAATAGTAAGACAAAATGGTCTGATAAACCAAAATCCACGATCTGCCTCACACCAATCTTAAATCCTTTAGTAAAAAGAAAACTCACACTGTTCAATTCCATCCAAAGTAGTCTGGAGCTGAGGTATCACCTGTTGCACAGCTGCACTCGGGGCCTAATTTGGGACCCTAAGGTGGCTCATTGTGTGGTGGGTGCAGCGATGCATTGCATCAGTGCACGCTCCCAACCTCTGTCACTCTCTCTCTTTATATATATATATATATATATATATATATATATATATATATATATACACTCACCTAAAGGATTATTAGGAACACCTGTTCAATTTTTCATTAATGCAATTATCTAATCAACCAATCACATGGCAGTTGCTTCAATGCATTTAGGGGTGTGGTCCTGGTCAAGACAATCTCCTGAACTCCAAATTGAATGTCAGAATGGGAAAGAAAGGTGATTTAAGCAATTCTGAGCGTGGCATGGTTGTTGGTGCCAGACGGGCTGGTCTGAGTATTTCACAATCTGCTCAGTTACTGGGATTTTCACGCACAACCATTTCTAGGGTTTACAAAGAATGGTGTGAAAAGAGAAAAACATCCAGTATGCGGCAGTCCTGTGGGCAAAAATGCCTTGTTGATGCTGGAGGTCAGAGGAGAATGGGCCGACTGATTCAAGCTGATAGAAGAGCAACTTTGACTGAAATAACCACTCGTTACAACCAAGGTACGCAGCAAAGCATTTGTGAAGCCACAACACGCACAACCTTGAAGCGGATGGGCTACAACAGCAGAAGACCCCACCGGATACCACTCATCTCCACTACAAATCGGAAAAAGAGGCTACAATTTGCACAAGCTCACCAAAATTGGACAGTTGAAGACTGGAAAAATGTTGCCTGGTCTGATGAGTCTCGATTTCTGTTGAGACATTCAAATGGTAGAGTCAGAATTTGGCGGAAACAGAATGAGAACATGGATCCATCATGCCTTGTTACCACTGTGCAGGCTGGTGGTGGTGGTGTAATGGTGTGGGGGATGTTTTCTTGGCACACTTTAGGCCCCTTAGTGCCAATTGGGCATCGTTTAAATGCCACGGGATACCTGAACATTGTTTCTGACCATGTCCATCCCTTCATGACCACCACGTACCCATCCTCTGATGGCTACTTCCAGCAGGATAATGCACCATGTCACAAAGCTCGAATCATTTCAAATTGGTTTCTTGAACATGACAATGAGTTCACTGTACTAAAATGGCCCCCACAGTCACCAGATCTCAACCCAATAGAGCATCTTTGGGATGTAGTGGAACGGGAGCTTCGTGCCCTGGATGTGCATCCCATAAATCTCCATCAACTGCAAAATGCTATCCTATCAATATGGGCCAACATTTCTAAAGAATGCTTTCAGCACCTTGTTGAATCAATGCCACGTAGAATTAAGGCAGTTCTGAAGGCGAAAGGGGGTTAAACACCGTAGTAGTATGGTGTTCCTAATAATCCTTTAGGTTAGTGTATATATAGTGTTACTATGGAAAAATGCTTTTTGCCTTTTAAAGTTCGACCTTGCTTTTATACTGTGCAAAATCTTGCTTTTTGAATTATGATTTTGCTTTTGTTTAATGAGGCATCTCTGAATTTAATCTGTATCCTTTAGAGTGGCAGAGGATAGCAATCAGTGCAGATATATTGCTCATTGGTATTCTCATTTTCAATGTAACATCAGTGAATTCAGAACTACAAAAGATAAAGGACATTTTTACGCATTTATCATTTTTTAATAGCAGAAATGATTTGCTTCTTTTGAAATTTTATCTTGCTAATATACAGTATTTTTCATTTCTCATATACTGTATTTGCTTTACAGAATATACATGCTTTTAGTAAAAAAAGTATAATTAAAAGTAGAAAAAAAGATCATGGAATTATATAGCTGATATTTATGCACGTCCTTTAGCAGCAATAACTGATGTTTCATAATAAAATCTTAATGCAAAAATTTGTCCTATTTATTTTGATTTTTTAAGACTGAGGATGGCACATATTTTTTCTCCACCATTTCTCAAATGCCTTCTTTGTTATTCTTCTTATCTTATATTCCAATGAACAGAATCTTCTGCCGCCTTTATCTGAGTTTAATCTTTACATCTTTTTGAAAGTACCTTGTGTGATAAACTCTTTGAGTGACAGCTCATACATATGTGAATCTGTGTCATACAGTAAAATGGATCAGATCTTGAATCCCAAGCACTAGCATTCATTGGAAGAGTGCAGTGGTACACATTCATCATAAATGATGAAACCTTCTGACATTCTTGACTATTATTTTTCTCATTTGTGTAACTAAATAGTCTGAGTTATCAATACATACTATGACAAATAAATAATCCTATTTAATTATATTAAAACTATTTTGTGATGTCAATAATATTTATTTAGGTGCACATTACACGTGAAGTGCATATTACAAAAAAAAGTTGCTGCCTTTAACAAACCTGGTGTTGCCCTGTGAAAGGTGGTGGTTTTTTTAAAATACATTGAAAGTGCTTTAGGGAAAACTTTGGTATGAGCGTTTAAAAGAGAAATGGGTCTATAAGATGTACAGATAATTTGGTCATTTATCATGACCCAATGTTTTTGATAAGCTATCACTCCTCAGGAATTTCAGAAACATCAATAATTCAGCATTCATAATGATGTTGCAGGTGCCAAGCCAAGTAATTTACTAAGTTATGTTGTTGTGTCTATCTCCGCCATTAAAAATAATTTAGCCACCACTTCCCATTACAAATTAATAAATCCTTTTATGAGTTTTACTCAAATGTATCCCTTGAAAATTTCTATCCTGGATAAAATATCTTTTCTTTACATTTCTTTACAGTTTGCCCTTTCTCAGATTAAACAAGCTAGAGGGTGATAGATATGACTGGCCATTTACCAGAGCAGAGCTGAATGATATTCAGGACTCAGTGAGAACTGGCAGAACCCCTGGCCCAGGTGGGCTGCCACCTGAGGTTCTATATGCTGTTTAGAGCCACCTTGAAATATCAGCAGATATCAAATAATGTCCTGGCCCAAAACAAACTGAATCCATCAGTAAACTCAATCTTAATTATTTTAATTTTAAAACAGGACAAAGACCCTGAGGAGTGTACAAATTAATGCCCCATTTCTCAGATGAGCGCAGATGCAAAACTGTTGGCTACGCTTTCAACAAGGTGGCTACAATCTATTATTCACAAGCCAATTCATTAAGCTGAAACAGAAGACAAAGTCCATTATTGACGTGTATTAAATGTGGACCCATTGCTAGCCTATCATTCTTCACGTTTGGTCTGGATGCAGAAAAGGCATTTGATCAGATGAACTGGGGATTTCTGTGGCAGGTTATGTACTCACTGGAATTTGGGCCAAGTTTCATTATTGTGGTCAATACCTTATATTCATCTGTTTTGGTAGCAGTTCCAATTATCTGAATATCTCTCATCCTTTCCAAAATTTCTAAAGGGGTCTGTCAGGGATGCCCTGTGTCTTGATTGCTCTTTAATCACTTTGCTCCAGCCCTTATCAATTGCCTTGAGAACTGATCAGTTAATCTCAATGTTCATACAATATCACTCTATGAGGATTATATCTTACATTTCCTGGGAATTCCGATTATGTTCCAGCCCTCATCTAGTAAAGGTATTCACACAATTAGGCCATAAGGTGAACCTAGAAAAAGTGGCTAGAAATCACTTTTCGTTCCCACGTCTGGGCACTACTTTTTTAATGAATTTCTGGATAGACAACAGTCTTATGGATTCTGTGTTAAAAGTTCTCCACAAAAAATACTGCAGTTTTTTGTCAGGATGCAAAAATGTATATAATTAGGAATTTACAAAAAACGAAAATCTCATGCTGCTAGTTTGGCCCGTAACTTTTTTAATGCACATTTAATCAACACAAAATATATGTCAAATCCACATTTATACATGTAGCTACATATCTGAGACAAGTATTGGTGCATTAATCAACTCAATTTTGAAGGAAGACCATGAAATAATTCAATTTTTTTTTATAACGCACTTCAACTTCACAGATTGGCACCAAATAAAACTGAAGAACAATTCGAAACTTTTTTTGTTATGTTTTATTCATCAAAATGTTTAGTAGGCACTTAGGAATCACACAAAATTAAAGATAAAAACAGTTTTTGGTCCAAGTTGGCTAAAATGACTTGAAATGCTGGACTGCTGCACTAATTTTTCAATAATGACAAATATTAAACATTTTAAAGCAGCTTCATTACAGCTCAAATCCAACTAACCTGTGACACAGATCACCTTTACTCATCACTACTATCCTTATCACGATCATCAGAACCATCTTCACATGTAGCTCTTTCCTCTGTTTCCTGGAAAACATTTGTGCAATTGAGACAGCGGCATAAATCTGTACAGGACAGATTTGCAGACATACAGGAACATCTTCCAGTCTCACATTTGCCTTGCTTGCAACTGCAGTGGACAACCTGCAACACACTATCAGGGGCTGGATTTCTAGTCATTCACGTCACTGTTAACTCCCCATCCTCGAGGTGCCATCCATTGCCAACAGGTGAAGGGGCACACATTTTACCTTTAAGAGAATGTCTCATTATGGCTGCTTGGTAGTTTGCCCTTTTGCAGTGTTGGTACAAAGCATCACTTGTCGGAGGCATGGATCGTTCTGGCAAAGCTTATGATGCCATGCAGAATGCTTTGTATCGTGCATCGTTCAGACTTTTAGCACATGATTGGCCATATAGGTGACAGACATATTTGCAAAGCACTTCAAAGGTAGACTGGTCCAAATTAAAACTGCTACCCAGATTTCTAAATGCAGTCAGGTATTCATTCCTCTTTCTCGCAAGCAACAGAAAATGACTTTTTTTTCCCCTTGCCATAAAAGGCACTTGTAGAGTCACAGCCTGAGAAGGTATGGATCCCAATAAGTGCCAAACATACACTGTTGCCGAGAGCTGATGACACCTTACATAAGTCAATGATCCTCATTTTGTTGCCAACCCCAGTGAAAAAATACAATCTGCATGGTAAATCTGGCTGCAGACTTAATGCAATCACTGCCACATCAATATCAGGGCTCTTGATGACTACGGTTTGGTGTTCCTGTGCAGCATGTTTTGCATGAAAAAACAACCTGGTGTCACATTCCTCATGATCACATGTCAGATTTTCAACAGCACTGACAGTTTGTAAACCCTCTGTTACAGCCATGCAGTGACACAGGTCTCCATGTGTTATGCATAAATGTAAGTCCTTACCTAAAATGGTAAGACCAGCGTCTCGCCACATTACATAGAGGAATTCTGCCAGTGCTTCTTTGTTTGTCCCATCCGACAGAAACTTCTTCCATTGTGTTGGTGTCTTTTGATCCCGTCCATAAATTTTTACCTGTTGTGTGCCACCAACAGCTCTGCGTGATCATTCTACATTTTTAATACTAATTTCTGGACACTTGTCTATCACAAAATTGTTTCTGTACCTGATGGATGAGGTATTCTGTCTACCAGCTTATCTGCAGAAAGTGTCTCAACAAAAACCAATTCACTGATGTTGCGCTTGTTGGGAGAGTGAAACACCAGCTGGGGGAAATCATGGGACAGCCTCCTCTTCAATTTATCCTGCCTGAAATACAATAAATTATGATCACAATCACAAAATATAAATCTCACACACAAAAAACATTGTCAGCTTATTATGATAAAATAGGATTATGTGAATATTATTATTTATTAAATTTTTCTGAGAAAAAAAGTTTGCATAAATGTTTATTCCAAATCTGCAAAATAAACTTATGGTATTTAAATTACCTGTAGTTTGAAGCATCAAGATCTTCATGGCTTTTTACAAGATTTAAAAACATTCTTCTTAGCCGTGTCATTGTCATCACCTCTTGGTTTACAATTATTCAATGGCGGATGATTCTCTCTCATCATAGGTTGGCTCATTTCTATTAAAAGCATCAAATATTTTATGTTCTGTAACTATTACACTGGCTTCTATATTTGGAATGCATATATTGTGTGCATGTACAAACTAAAAGCAACTGACAAACCAATTGAGTTTTTTTTTATTCTTCCGAAAGAAAATACTTACAATAAATTATTTTAAATATTCTTTTGCCCTCACAAATGACTAGACATTTTATTATGCTGAATTATTGTAACAAGAGGTCCATGTAGATTAATGATTAATTTCTTTTCAAATTAGCAATCATTCAAATCAATTATGAATTATTTTAAAACGCAATATAACAACTTACTGTTCTTCTGAGGTCTGTGTATTTGTTCCAGTAGACGTTGTCAAGAACCTGGTGTACTGTCTGTAACAGGACTTGTGATATCGTACTTCCAGAGACACACAGTCTTTGTCTTTAATATGCACAAGAATGCTAGTGTCTTCCTTCATCTCAGCTGCTTTGAGCAACTGGCCTGTAAAAAAACAAACATTTAATTAAATGAAATTGTAAATAAATATGTATTTAAAAAAACATAACAGTTCTGACTGTTCATGCATATGTGTATGCAAAAACTGACTGCACTATAAACATTATAATGTACATGTAATGTAAATATTGATGTATTTGAAAGTTAGTTATGGTTCTCAGCATATGGCATATAACTTTAAGTTCAAACGTGTGCTTGTGTGCTTTATACCTGCCGACAGCATCTCCGCTTGTGAAAGATTGTCCTTCTGGTGTTTGCCTGCCACAGTGATGTACTTGTCCGTTTTCTTGCAAATTATGCACAAAGCAGGAAGTATAGGCTATCGGCAGTCCGGTACTGGACCTAAGTTTTTTTTGTTGGGCAATACGTTGACGAAATACTATTTCCCGATGACACAGACTGGTCTGTGTTATGATCATCACCACCTTCAGGGCGCCGTGAAACTCGTTTCTTGGCCGTATCCAAGCACTTTTTGTCAATAAAACGCCGGTAGCAAGTGGAGTGAAACCCTGCGTCTTCGGGCACACGGTCAAACTCGATTTCTAGACAATGTTTGTATGTTTCTGCTATTTTCTGACTCTCACCCTGCAAGTCAAGCCACTGTTTGATGCAGTTTCTAAATGTATCCCACCGTGTGCGTGTAAAATCCTTCGTTTCTTCTTTTTTTATGGACGTGAGATGCATATAGCATTGTTTATAAACCCTTTTACTGACTTTTGGTGGAGGTCTGACCAATAATTTCATCCTCTTTGCTACTCGATAATGACGACAAGGGCGCTGCCATCTTGGACCATGTTTACATGTCGTTCCGACGTTATGCCCTCTCATTGGTCTAGCGGCAAGCACGTGACGCGAAGCCTCATCCCTCACCTTTAAAAAATGATTACGCGAGGATGGGACTATTGCCAACTTTATACACTTGTAAAAAAATAACTGCTGGATTATACATGGAGAACTTTTATTTTTTCATTCTATACCAATTGATCCTTTTATTGGAATAAAAAGAATGTAGTGCCCCATATATGGGAACGGAATGAAACGAAAAGCTGCTTCACCTTACGGCCTAAATGGGTGATCCGTTTGACGAATCAGACATTTTTTACTGATTATTGTCTAGTTGCCTTCAGAACAGAGAAGGCAATTCATATTTGGGCATTAACATTTAATAATCTCAATAATAGGACTTTAAAATGATTTTTCAAAGTAAAATGTATATGCTGGATGAAGCAACACCTATGGGGCTAAAAGGTAAAACACACAGTCAATCACCTTTGAAAATGGCAGAATCTCATAAAAATGCATTTTTGTTCATCCTAAAACATCACACATACTATGTCCCCAACACTTAATAATTGTTTTGTGAACTTTATTTCATCACAATGTTTATTTTTAAAGGCTCACAGCTCCATGTTCTGTTACACTCATGTCAAGGTTGTGAACATATATACAGTGTGTAATGAGTAACTGTCAGTCTTAATTTGCAATGAATTTATAATGAATTGTAAATGTGGGATGTTTAATTTGACAACATTGTGCCATTTTTTGTTTTTTATCTTTGCCACATAATCCTCATTTAAAACAGTAAGATTTCATACTGCAAAACAATAAAATATGGAAATATTGAAGTTTGGGGGTTGGAGGTGAGCACTATTTATAGCTACTGCATGTATTTTCAATCAGTTCAAACTGTTAAGCAATGATTTGTGAATTAGTAAGACCGTTCAGGAACATGACATTTAAAGACACATACATATTTCATATTTTATCTTAATAAATTACTCTCCCAGATCATATTTTTAGACAGATTCCCTTTTATAAATTATTTGGTCATGTTTGGCTTAACAAAAATTCTCCTTGCTGGTGAAATGTCTAAGCTGACTTCACAGAGGTATTTTCTGTAAATACACATTTATTTTATTTTTTTTATACTTTGCTTTATGACCCTTCAGGTTGTTTATTTTCTGGCATGAAAGTGACCACAAAAAGCACTTTAAAATCTGAGGTTCCTTTTATATTGCAGGATAAGGTAATAATGGAAACACCTAAACCGTAAGCCAGGATTCGCGCAAATGTCCTGCAAAACGTACCTATTGAGCATTCCCTCAGCACAGATACGCTAACATACAAAGCAAGAATATCTCAGCACTGGTTGAGGCTAGCTACCTCAACATCGATACCTTAGCAGCGGCTATAAGCCACTCCGCCCACAAGAAATCTCTGTTTTTACAGAGATTTACATATGTGTCAGTTCATCTTCAGAATGCTTCCTCTGAAACAACTAATCTTCAGAAAAGCCAGGAAGTGTTACTCCTGTTTGGTTTTTGTATCCCAGTGGCTACCTGTGAATGGCCTACACAATCTAACAGAAGCCAAATACATAACCAAAATGGACACAGTTTCACTTACAACCATCGGTCATTGCTAAATGTCAGTAAACAACAGGACAAATGCAGCAAAGCAGTACTCAAACTATTTCAATTATTACTTTTGTTTGTTTGAAGGAGAAACCAGGTGTAAATGTTCGATATAAAAACATGCAACCTGAACGATTCCAAGCAGGATCAGCAAGCTTTCTATCAGGTGGCTGTAGCTTTGATTGTTGCAGTCTTTTGTTTTCTTATACCAGATGTAATACTTGGGAGTGGAAGGGCAGTCTGTAGGTGGCAAAATCTGACCAAACTGAGATGTCTTCACTTTGGCAGTTGTTGTTTTTTCTCTCTCTCCTAATACTTCTTTTTAAAATCTTTTGGATTTATAGTGTCATGCTGGCTGCCTCATACAAGATTTTGCATCAGTCACAAAACTGGGACAACTGATATGTTCCAATGATCTAGTTGATTGTTAATTAAGTTATTATTGAAACATTGTAATTTTAAGCCCCATCCTGCATTTCACATTCTTACAAGCATACACACACTGGTCACTTTATCTAAGCTTAAACATCCATCCATCCATTATCCAGCCTGCTATATCCTAACACAGGGCCACGGGGGTCTGCTGGAGCCAATCCCAGCCAACACAGGGCACAAGGCAGGAAACAAACCCTGGGCAGGGCGCCAGCCCACCGCAGGGCACACACACACACACTAGGGACAATTTAGAATTGCCAATGCACCTAACCTGCATGTCTTTGGACTATAAGAGGAAACCAGAGCACCCGGAGGAAACCCATGCAGACATGGGGAGAACATGCAAACTCCACGCAGGGAGGACCTGGGAAGCAAACCCGGGTCTCCTAACTGCGAAGCAGCAGCGCTACCCACCAAGCTTAAACATATACAGTACATTGAAATAAGCAATGATACTTTTTAACAATTTATACTTATTTTCCCAGAATTCCTGTCTATGTCTATTTTGTATACACCCTGGAGTTTAATCTACTTCCTAAATTCAACACTCCAGGAAAACTACCTTATGTATTTTAATGATCTAATTAGGTAATTTAAACCTGCTTGCTATTTCAGTTCAGACAATTTTGATTACAGAAATGTCAGTTTATGAGCTCTAAAACATAGTTATAGTCTTGGTGACACAGGATAAGAGCCATTGTCTAAATAATTCTAAAATAAAAACCCACTAAACTAAACCACACAAATTAAATTTTATGAGGCATAGTTAGCATGCTGCATTAATAGCATTATGCTTGTAGATTGACTTTGGTTCCCTTTCTCACTTTCCAGTCCTCCCAATTTCCCATCTTGCTTTTAAAACCTGCACTGCTATATTCCCAAACACTCAAATAAATGCTCACACAGTCATTCCAGTGAGGAATCACACAGTTGTACTTTAGTTTCACTCTTTAAATAACAACTGTGCATCTTATCAGATTCAAAAGCAACAGAAGTATAAACCGTCACATATCCACACGCTCAGCCACACTCTGTAACAACTTCTTTATTAATACTTATTGTATTTATGAGGGAGGGCATCCGTTACTGAGTAAGGTGTCTAAAGTAATTATCAGATTTATTTCTCAATATATTAGATTCCCCACCCCTTAAACTAAGTTTTCTTTTTTTTCTAAATTTCTTGCATTATATTGTCTTTCTTGATAACTAACTCTTTATGTCTGGATTTGATTTCCTGCATTACACCTGAGCTGGCACTGGTCTGTAGCTAACTTGAATCCCCTTGGATTAAAGTATTTAAAATTATAAATGGAACCAACACAATGAATCCCAGTTCTTACTTTAAAGTACGTTCTTGGACATGGTTGGAAACTTGTTAAGGGCATATTTCAGATACAAGGATTTTCGTCATTTCAAGAACCATAAGACGCATGGTAGAAATTACCAAGTAGTGTGTGGGATGTGTAGGGCCCTTCAGATCTCATCTTGATGTTAACTTGAAGAATCTAGGTGAATGGGTTGGATGAGCTTGCTAGGATGAATGGCCTGTCCTCATAACAATTGTTCTGATGCTCTTTTACATAATGCCTGTTTGAAGTAGGTGAGATAACTACGAGACCCTCCCAAAATCTAGCACACCAAAATACATTCCAAATTCATGACACCTATCAGCATATACTTAAAGAAAAGTAGAAAATAAAAATGAAAATTGCATGAAAATGAAAATGAAAAAGTAGCCTCTTTTTATGCTGGGCCCAGAACAGCTTCTAGTGACACAGCATGATTTGTTGGGTGCACTTCTGAGTTGTTTGAGAACCGGGACAGTCTTCCTCCAACAGCTCCCTCTTGTGGCACCCAAGGACCCTGACTGTGTTGTACTTCGGGATTACAGTTCCCATGAACCCCCACGGGTGTCTAAGCTGGGACAACTTCAGCAGACCATTACCTACTAAAGTATGTGGGATAGAACTGATCCTGGCCTCTGGCTTCTGCTTGTCCATCCCCTGGCATCTTCCATCTTTGTGGGAGGTCATGCTGTCATAAAAGAAAAGCAGTACAAAAAATCAGTACTGCTGAAACACTGCACACATATAAGCTGAAAATGGCAGTAAAAGGCAGATCACATTACATACTGCATTATTCTTTGTTGCTGAAAAAGTCATTGATTCTATGTTAGCTGATGAAGATTTAGGCTGGGTTTATACTTCATACAACACAATATGTGCACCTGCGGACGCTACTGCCACTCAAGCATTCTACTGTTTATACTTGCACACTTACTTTAAGTAAATCTGGACGTTTCCACCAGGTGACAGTGTGAGATATCATCATGGTGAGAAAACAATGTTCAGCTTTCCTGTGTTGAGAATTTCCTGAAACATCCATTAAATTCCCAGAACACCTTGCCATAATATCTCTAAAAAGGATGCATGTTTAATGATTACATCCTTCAATTCAGGGACTCACCCATTCCAGGTAGCATTGGGTGCAAACCAGAAACAATCCGTGGACGGGGAATCAGCTTATCGCAAGGTGAATACAAGCACACACATACACTAACATCATTTTAGCAGCACCAAATCCCCAGACTTCCATATTCTTGAAAGGAAACTGGAGCACACTGTGGAAATCCGCCAAGAAAACATGCAAACTCTAGGCAGGGAACACCAGGAACGTGACTCCCTGCGAGGCAGCAGCGCTACCACTGTGCTATCCCCACATGTGTAATTATTAACAGCATTCATTATTTAAATTAAGTTAACAATTTATCTGTAAAAAGTAACTTACATGTTTTAATACAGTTCATCATGAAAATGATATCAGGTATAAATCTAAGAATTCTAAATGTGCAGAGAGCTGGAATTTAATAAATTTAATGTCTTCTGTGTGGCAGTTACCGCCTGCCGCTGCTGTCAATGCAGGAGGAAGCCACAGAAGCACATATGTGATTAACAAGTGGGACATTAAGGTGATGTTTACAGCGGTCTACTTTAATGACAAAACTACAACGTTAAAGTTGAAATTTCCACTTTAATCATGAAATAGACCTTTTTTTTCCATCACTATGTTCCCAGTGGGCGGCACGGTGGCACAGTGGTAGCACTGCTGCCTCGCAGTTAGGAGACCTGGGTTTGCTTACCGGGTCCTCACCGCATGGAGTTTGCATGTTCTCCCTGTGCCTGCATGGTTTTCCTCCAGGCACTCCGATTTCTTCCCACAGTCCAAAGACATGCTGGTTAGGTGGATTGGTGATTCTAAATTGGCCCTAGTGTGTGCTTGGTGTGTTTGTGTATGTCCTGCGGTGGGTTGGCACCCTGCCCATGATTGGTTCCTGCCTTGTGCCCTGTGTTGGCTGGGATTGGCTCCAGCAGACCCCCGTGACCCTGTGTTCGGATTCAACGGGTTGGTGAATAGATGGATGTTTTCTCTGTGGCTCAGATACATTTCTGTACATTCTGATGCTGTTGCAAAGGTGAAAAAGAAAAAAGACGACACAGAAGATGGTATGTGAGACCTTTAAAATATATTGCGTCATTATGATGGGGAATTTGTGAAACCTGTATTGCCTATGCAAGAAATAGATGAAGAAAACCATCACAAATACATTTGTATGTCAGCATTTAAGTTTGATGATTTGCTTCACTACATCGAACCATTTATCTAACATCAACGCACATACATTGATCCTATTGGAGATACAAAGTGGCTTGCTCCATCTTATATTTCAGAATGTCTTACACCTTACACTCCAAATTGTACCCTTAGAACTTTAAATAGATAGATAGATAGATAGATAGATAGATAGATAGATAGATAGATAGATAGATAGATAGATAGATAGATAGATAGATAGATAGATAGATAGATACTTTATTAATCCCAAGGGGAAATTCACAATGAGTGTCTACTTAGAATTCAAACAGCTAAACTTGAAAGAAGTGGTGAGATGGCCTTCTGCTGTTATGCACCTAAAATCTAGAATAGCTTGCCAATAGGAATTTGCCAGGCTTATACAGTGGAGCACATGGCCTTCTCATAGCTTCATCTTAGTTTAATCCTGATGCTCTGTATATTCAATAAAATATCAGTATTGTTCATGGTGGCTCCAAAATCCGTACTAACCCCTACTTTCTCTTCTGTTCTTTTTCAGTTTTTTTGTGGTGGCGACCTGCACCACCACCACCTAATTAAAGCACCGTGATGTCCCTACATTGATGGATTTAAGGCCAGAAGTCCACATGACCGTCATCATCAAATTCTTCCATGAGAACCCTAAATACAATGAGGACTGATTGAGGTCATTTATGTTAGGTAGAATGCCTAGAGGGGGCTAGG
The DNA here is from genome assembly GCF_016835505.1 of Polypterus senegalus. Lineage (NCBI taxonomy): Eukaryota > Metazoa > Chordata > Cladistia > Polypteriformes > Polypteridae > Polypterus > Polypterus senegalus. The sequence continues at coordinate 125,156,886 of NC_053164.1, read as the reverse complement.
TGGTCTCGTGGCCTGGAACCCCTGCAGATTTTATTTTTTTCTCTAGCCGTCTGGAGTTTTTTTTTTGTTTTTCTGTTCTCCCTTGCCATTGGACCTTACTTTTATTCTATGTTAATTAGTGTTCCCTAATTTTAATTCTTATTTATTTTGTCTTTTTCTTCTCTTTCTTCATCATGTAAAGCACTTTGAGCTACATTGTTTGTATGAAAATGTGCTATATAAATAAGTGTTGTTGTTGTTCTGACATGTTGATAGTAAACAAAGACTCTGACGTTACGTTCCAACTTGAACACACTGCGCCCATCGATTTCTTGCTGGTACTGTAACTCGCATACATGTTGTGTTAATTTCTGAGAATGTGCTCAGAGGATGCATTAAATGAATGCTGGGAATGTGTGGCAGCCATAATGCGTGCACATATGCTTTCTGAGCATGAAGTACTGTATATATTGGCCCTTAGACTGTAGCAAGAGAGTGTACTGCATCAACCGCCATAATTCTGTGGAAAGTCACAGTGTAACATACTCCATGATAGAGATTTTTCAGATATCTACATTGGTTGTGGCTGAGACAGCGTGTCCTTAAGGCTGTATACCGATAATTCTCTTTCCGATCAGCTGCTGCTGTGATTCACACTCAGATACAGTGATATAAATACTCCGAGTCGTGCAGTGAGAGTAATATGGAAAAAGATGATCCGCTGTGGCAACTCCTAACGGGAGCAGCTGAAAGAAGAAGAAGGTGCAGTTAGAGTAACGCTAAAGCAGTTATGGTATTTGGAATACTATGGCTATTCCCTAGACCATTATATTGTTACAAGTTAATTACAATCAGATGCATTACACTAATAAATAATATGGGGTTAGTTTCAGTGTATTTATAAAGCCGTGTCAGGAAAATAAAGAGTAACCACACAGGAACAGTAGCACTGCTTTGACGCTGGGTGCCGCCAGTCTGCAAAACCGAGCGGAGAACTTGCGTACGACAAGGCATGAGGTACCGTGGAAAAGTGTGTGGCTTTACGCCAAGTGTAGGTTTTATACATCGTGATTTGAACGTGGAAAAGTTCTTACGCAACATTTCTGTGCGTACGCACCATTTATACATGAGGCGCCTGGTGAGTGGAAGAATAACATAACTAAAGCATAGGAGAAGGATATATGTGTCTCCAAAAATCAGAATACCTAGTGACTTCTATGTATCAAAATTTACTGTATAAATTAAAGGGCCGAGGTGAGACACCCCAAGCTCCTCTTTGTCTAATGGTATTTTGAAAGACCATATCAGTACATGTGCATGAGATGGAAACACAAAAAGGTATCCAGTTATTCAAGGGATTTGCTTTTATGCATGTGGAACTTTTAGAAAAAAAAAACAAAAAAAAACAAAAAACAAAACTGACCAGCATGGCATTTAGGGCTCTGACTTTTTTTCTTATTAGACTGCATTTATTTTTTCTACATTGATAAATTTCATTTTTGTTAGTTGAGTTTTATGCCTGTTGCTTCTACTAACCCTTCCACTGTGGTTAGACAAGTCCACCCTTGTATAATAATAATAGAAAAGTCCCAACTCTTGTGCTACCCTTGCTGTCAAAAATATTATTAAACATCATATTCTCAAGGGCAGCATGGTGGTGCAGTGGGTAGTGCTGCTGCCTCACAGTAAGGAGACCTGGGTTCGCTTCCTGGGTCCTCCCTGTGTGGAGTTTGCATGTTCTCACCTTGCTTCATATATATATATATATATATATAGGTGCAGAAAATAACATAAGAACAATTGCAATCAAACCAGTTATACAAGCACAATGAGTGAATGAGTTTTATTTTCATATTGCATACAGACAAGCATTGCACACTTAGTAAGATTACGTGTCAGAGTCATCCTTTTTGCTTTCATACATTGACTGTAAAAAAATGTAAAATACTCACATCACTCAGTATTGCCATTACTTTGGTGATATGTGCTAATCCAAGTCCGCCTGTAAAAGTGGCTGTTGAGGGATGGATTGGAGGGGGACATGGAATGTCAGTGGATCAGCTCTGTCCTTGGTGAAAGTACATTTACCATTGAGCTTTTTCTGTCGAACATGAAGGGATATCTAATCTGAAACAGCACAGTGCAGGTGCTACCTATGTTCCAGCAGCTAAAGAGCAAAAGATGATATAGAGTAGAATCACTCAATCCCTTATACTACCCTAACACAACCCCGTGTCTGCATGGGTTTCCTCCGGGTGCTATGGTTTCCTCCCACAGTCCAAAGACATGCAAGTTAGGTGCATTGGCGATTCTAAATTGTCCCTGGTGTGTGTGTGTGTGTGTGTGCCCCCTGTGGTGGGCTGGTGCCCTGCCCAGGGTTTGTTTCCTGCCTTGCACCCTGTGTTGGCTGGGATTGGCTCCAGCAGACCCCTGTAGAACATTTCACATATTAATCTACCAATAACCAATACTTTTTCTATAAGCATGTTAGAAACTTTTTACAATAAACTTGTTTTCCTTGAAGTTCTGTGATCAATTATATATTAGCTAGAAATGAAGAAGATATCAGTTGAAGTTCCTGACTACATTAATAAATTTTAAGTTGTTCAACCATGTTGTTCTTAGACAGTGATGGGAAAAAGGATCTTTCATTATCTCAGATTTGCAGTGGGCTGGCGCCATGCCTGGGGTTTGTTTCCTGCCTTGCACCCTGTGTTGCCTGGGATTGGCTCCAGCAGACCCCCGTGACCCTGTAGTTAGGATACAGTGGGTTGGAGAATGGATGGATGGATTATCTCAGATATTAAAGAGAAATCAGCATTCACAAAATACAACCTTCTTAAGCTTTAAATTGTAATATTGCGTTTCAAACTTCACCAAACAAATTCTGATTCACATAAAAGTTTATTTATTGGCATAAACGGAAAAACAATCTTGACACCCGGTGTCCAGTTCTCCTACACTCTATACTATTCATATTCTTTTCTTAATGTGTATAAGAGTAAACAAAAAAGTGCTTGAAACTTCCTGTCTGTTTAACTAGGACAAGTCAAGTAAAGTCAAGTTGGGGAGCATGCAGCGGTCCAGTCCCACCCTCTGGAAGTGACCCTCTATCTGCCACAGTCAGGTGTTATGTGGGCGATCCCTTGGCCTGGTCCAGCCACTCGGGTCCCCAACAATGAGGATCTTACAAGCCAGATCACCCTCGGGAAAACGCGCCACATGGCCGCTCCCTCACAATGCAGGTAATATGCTTCATTCGGGACTCCATGAGCAACCGCTCATTCGACACAAAGTCAAACCAACGGTTCCCAAGGATTTTCCAGAGAGACACAGTACCAGAGGAGTCCAGTCTTCGTCTCAGGTTACGGGATAGCATCCAAGTCTCACAACAATAGCAAGACAGGAAGCACCAGGACTCTAAAGACTTGGACCTTTGTCCTTTTGCATAGATTTCGGGAATGCCACACACCCCTTTCCAGTGACCTCCTGACCCCCCATGTTCTCCCAGTCCATCTACTGACTACATAGGAAGAGTCACCAGAGACATGAATGTCACTGCCAAGGTAAGTACACCTCTCGACCAGGTCGACACTCTTTCCGCAAACAGACACACTGTGCTTCTCATGCATAATGCTTTGCGAAAATTGACAAAGGTTGCAAAGAAACTCTGCCGATATTTGCGTTTGTGCTCCCTGAGAACCCTCAGTGCCAAGATGCAGTCGATGGTAGACTTCTTAGGCGTAAAACCAGACTGTTCCGGTCACTGGTAGGTGAGCAAGTGATCACGGATCCTATTGAGGATGACCCTAGCAAGGACCTTACCTCGCACCAAGAGTAGTGTTATCCCCCTTTAGTTGCTGCAATCCAGGCGATCACCCTTCCCTTTCCAGATAGGGATGACAAGTCCCGTTTTCCAGTCAGTTGGGATGATGCCAGTCTCCCAAATGGAAGCAAAGATTTCTTGCAATGCCAGGAGGACAGCTTTACCACCAACCTGGAGAAGTTCACCCTGAATACCACAGATCCCTGCAGCCTTTCCCCCCCTCAGCTGGTTCATCACCTGTGCAATCTTAGTTAGATCGCGTGGTTCACAGCTAATTGGAGGATCAGCCCCAAGGACCATGAACCCAGAGATATTCAACGTCCTAGCCAGAGGATCAGCTTTGCACAGCTGTTCAAAGTAGTCAGCCCAGCGGTTCACAACTGCAGTGCCATCCATAAGGACCATTCCATCAGCTGCCCTGACTGCGACTCTCTGAGGAACAGATTCAGATGTGCGTAATGCTTCGATTCCCCTGTAAACAGGACGTGGGTCGCTAGACCACAGATGGTGTGTCACTTGCTCACAGATTCCTCTAACAAACACCTCTTTATCTGCCCTCAGAGCCCTCGCAGCCATCCTTCTCAGTTCCCGGTACAGACCATTGAGCCGTGCACTGCCGACTGTTAACTAGGACATCCTTGCTTTATTTATACCAGCACATTTTTAATTAGTAAATGAGATCATATATAATATTTAAGTTTGTACTTTGCTTTCTGATAACAGTTTACATAGAAGAATTTTATTTTTTTAGACTTTTATTATTTTTAACTAGTCTGGTATATAATGCTTAATTCAGAGGTGTGTTTCTGGAATATCCCATTTACCTAATGCTGATTGGTGAAAATTAAAATCTGAACATCCATCCATCCATTATCCAACCCGCTATATCCTAACTACAGGGTCACAGGGGTCTGCTGGAGCCAATCCCAGCCAACACAGGTCGCAAGGCAGGAAATAAACCTCGGGCAGGGCGCCAGCCCATCGCAGAAAATCTGAACATGTTATATAAATTAACCTAAATGATAAAAAGATTTTTTTTCTGTTGGATTTCTTCAGTGTGCCATAATGATTTAAAGAAGGCACATGGGGGCTCCACCTATAGGTACAAATAAAGGACTGGCATGATTGGATTTAATATATAACAATGGCTCAGCACTCTTCTCTATTTGTTTAATATTTTTCACAACAGCTTGATGGCTCTCAGTTCATATATATCCTTGAAAAGAGCCAGTGACTTACATTAATAACAGTGGTGATGACATTTTCCGAAGGGAGGATTGACGCCTAATGTCAGCATGTATACTGCCTGTCTTTAGTTTAAGAAAACAACGTATAGACCACAGTTGGATATAAATCAGGGTGACGTCAGGATGTGAGCATGGTTGTTTATATAAGGATTTTATTTCTGGTTATTATTGTACACATGCTGTTGTCCATATTAACTAGTAACTTTTGAAGTGTTTGAAGTAAATACACTGTGTCACTACTAACTGTACTACTAAAAGAAGTTTAATAATAGTAGTAGGTCATTTGCATATGATCAGTTTCCATGTTAGTTCTTGTTAATGAACTCCACTCACACACAAGTAGAGCTGACGTTTTTCCCTTATAATATGGGATCATCCCGTATTTCAACATAAAATGATGCATACCATATTGCATCAATAAGGGACATGATTTGACCAGTAGTTTCATAAACCTTGCTTCATATATACACTAGTTCTGCAAGGTGCAGAAAATAACATAAGAACAATTGCAATCAAACCAGTTATACAAGCACAATGAGTGAATGAGTTTTATTTTCATATTGCATACAGACAAGCACTGCACGCTTAGTGAGATTATGTGTCAAAGTCATCCTTTCTGCTTTCACATATTGACTGTAAAAAAACAAAAAATACTGACATTACTCAGTATTGCCATTACTATGGTGATATGTGCTAATCCAAGTCCGCCCGTAAAAGGGGCTGTTGAGGGATGGATTGGAGGGGGACATGTCAGTGGATCAGCTCGGTCCTTGGTGAAAGTACATTTACCATTGAGCTTTTTCTGTCAAACATGAAGGGATATCTGATCTGAAACAGCACAGTGCAGGTGCTAACTATGTTAAAGCAGTTAAAGAGCAAAAGATGATACAGAGTAGAATCGCTCGATCCCTTTTACTGCTCTAACACGACTCCCAAAACAGACATGGTATATTGTTTAGTTAATTGTATGTTACCTCCTGTGGCCTACATTATAGCCAGCATTAGCCTTTGATATACTTGAACCAATAATACTGGGCAATAATCAGTGCAAAATGATCATGCTAATTGTGCCATCCAATTGGTGTGAAGGTTAAGATAGCTAGACTTATTTTATAATTCATAAATGATACATTTTATGACAGTGTTCAGTCATGTTTCATCATATTCTTTGCTATTTAAAAGCCAAATCTATATACATTTTCAAGCTAATTAATGAGTCATCTGCTGCAGGTCACAGCTGTGGAGCTGACTCATGTGTATCACACAGGTCAGCCTATTCTGAGCTATAGCAGTGCTGATTGTGCCCAAAAGCTGAACCAGTATTTTATGTGGCTGTTTTTTAATATTTAATTGTTTGTGTAATTGTTAGTGCTTTTGGTAGGTTGTCTAGCAATATATCAATTCAAACCATATATACTGTATTGGTTTTCCCAAATATTATAGCAACCCCCAGGGGCTGGGGAGTTGTTTGGTGGTCATTGCCCATTGTTTCTATTCTATAAATGAACTGAAATAATTTAATATATAGTATTGGTCTTAGAAATTAATTATTTCTGCTTTATAGAACAATAGTAATGTCCTTGAAGGAAATAGAATAAAGTGTGATTAATATGCAGTTCATTTCAATTACATATTTTAATTGTGTGATTAACCATGATTAAATTTTGTAACTGAACAGCTGCACTAGTTATAATAAGGTTAATATATAATTTCTACTTCTGTAGATATGCTATAATGGAAGGCTGCTGTAAATTCCATTATACAGTATATTGTAAGCTTTTCTATGCATTTCAGGACATTGTGTTTATTTTTGCTGTAAATTCCACTGTGTATTGTGGGCTGTCAGCGTTTAAAGTCATTTTATAACTGACTAGAGAATGTCAAGGACCAATAAAAATCACACTTTTTTAATATAGTAGATAATGCAGTCAACACAAAAACAAAAACACACTTACTATACAGAAACAAATTCAACAATGGGGGAAAGTGCAAACCAGGAACATATTGTTTTTTAAACATTTTATTGAATTTATTTAAAACAAGTAACATTCCATACAAGCCAGTCAAACTTGACAAAACTAAGTTCAAATCAACCATCACCCATGAGAAAAAGAGCAAGGCCAATTGCCAAAGTAAAACTTTAAGAGTAGGAAAAAATTAAAAAAAGCGAAGAAAAATCTTTTCCCCCAATTTAAATGCTTATTCTAAAATTTTATTTATTAGATCCTGCCAGGTTTTAAAAAAGTTTTGCACTGATCCTCTAAGTGAAAATTTGATTTTTTCAAATAGTATATAACATCAGTTACCCACTGACTTAAAAGAGGTGAGTTAGGATTCTTCAAGTTGAGCAAGAAGAGTCTACGTGCTAGTAGTGTAGTAAAGGCAATTACAGTTTGTTTGTCCTTTTCTACTTTAAGCCATCTGAGAGTACACCAAACACAGCTGTTAATGGATTAGGAGAGATTGTGACACCAAAGCTGTCTGAAAGGCATTTAAAGAATTTGGTCCAGAATGATATTAATGTGGTGCACGCCCAAAACATGTGACCCAGTGAGGCTGGAACTTGATTGCAACATTCGCAGGAATCTTATATCTTGCCCTGGAAACATTTAGACAATTTTAAATGACAAAGATGTACTTGATAAAAGATTGAATAGTTGTATGCTTTGCTCATATGGAGCTCAAGTGAATTCTGTGCATGGCTGCCTTCCACTCCTTTTTTGAAATGTTAAGTAAGAGATTCTTTCTTTTCGCACTGTACTCTGGGATCTTTGAAAAAGGAGGGACTTTAAAATGTTTTATATATTACAGAAATGCTGTATGAGTCCTCAAGACTGATCACTATTTCTTCCAGAATAAAAATAGGTGGGAGGTGAGGAAAATTGGGCATATTTTGTTTAACAAAGTTTCTAATTTGGAGGTAGTGAAAGAATTGTGTTGATGGAAATTTAAATTTGGAGTGTAATTGCTCATAGGATACGAAGATGTTATTTATGTACAAATGTCTAAGTGATTTAATCCCATATGTTTGCCAAGCATTAAAACTGTGTACATTTAAGAGGGTGGAAAAAGGTGCTACTTGTGCAGAGGTGCCACAGATAAAAGCTTCTCTGTCTTAAAATACTTCCTACATTGGTTCCATATTCTGAGTGAATGAAGCACAATCGGGTTGTTAGTATATTGGCGAGGACTTGTACTTATTGGGGCACAAAGCAAAGAATATAAAGAAGTACTGTAGGAATTTATTTATATTGTGGACCAAGCCTGTGTATGTTCATCTATTTGTGTCAATGTCCAGGGGCCTCAAGCATAATGCCATGTGTAGAATTCACATTAAAACAAGACGCATGGACAAAAGTCAAAATGTGCATATGCACAAAAAAATTCAGATGCAGAAAACCGTGCGTAAGCCAACTTCCATGCACTTTGCTATATAAACCTCTGTCAGCGTGAAATGTAACACTCGTGCACGTGCCTGCCGCCCCTCCTGGACTCCTACTTGAATATGCAAATCAATATAAATATTCCCTTAAATTCAGCATTCTGCGAAAAGACAATGGCAATAGAAGGGGAAAAAAGAAGAATTTCAGCAAATGCCAAGTGAAGGCAAGGAAAAATGTACTATTTGTTGGTTTAAGCAGTTGCATAAACAACAACAGGAAGCTGATCGAAAATTCAAGTTCAGAAAGTCATACAGTGCCCAAAATAAAAAAAAAGATGTCAGATATCAAAGTCGCTGTGAAAAACAAGTTGCAGCACATGAGTGTTATATGAAAGCTTATTAGAGTACAGACTAAAGAAAAAAATAGGGAAACAGTGGAAAAAAAAGTTCAAAATGTCAACTTTAATCTCAAAATTTCCACTTTAATCACATAGTTTATTATTGGCATTAAAGTAGAACGTCATAAACTTTATCTTAAAATCGTTTAATCTGTCCAGATGTCCCCAAGGTCAGTCGTGGGCTTCTCTACAACAATTAGGGCACCTATGGAAAGGGTAACTGTTGACATCTTGGGTCCATTTCTCAGATCTGAGAAAGTGAAACATTTTGTGCTTGTTGCGTTGGACTATTTTAGCAAATGGTCTGAGGCTTAATCCCTGCCAGAACAGGGGGAAGAAACAGTTGCTGAAGCTCATATAGCTGTTTTCTTTAGCCAATTCGGCAATACCAGTAACCTGCATTCTGACCACGGCTGCATCATTGAAAGCAGGGTTTTCCAAATAATTTGCGAACAACTGGGGATCAAGAAAACCCACACCACTCCACTGAACCCCCAGTGAGATGGACTTGCAAAACGGTTCAACAGAGACCTTAACAGCACAGCTGGCCTTAATGACTGCATAATGCCCCTGATGCCCCCAAGATTAGAGTATGCATGCCACCTTTAGGATCACCTGGATGCTGCACATGAATTTGCCCGAAATCACCTTCAAGCTACTGGGGAAGGCAATGCCAGAACTATGATCTGAATACACAGGGAAGACACTTCAGGAGAGGAGATTGTGTATGTGTCTTTAGAACAAAATGAAGCAAATTGTGCCACCAAAAACTAGACCTTACCTTGTGTTAGATACAGTGGGAGAAGTATACAGAGTCCAACTTTCTCCTTCTGGCCATAGGGTTTTACTCCACAGACTTAGAGTGCCCCCCGTACCTTGGTGGGCACACTTCTGACACTCCAACAAATGACTATGGATCCATAATTAACATAATTCAACCATCAGCCCTCCTTGATTCTGGGAGATTGACAGGACAGGAGCATCTAGATCAGCAAGAAGCTCAGCTAACTCGCAATGGAAGGAGGCCTACCTGCTTCAGTGATTTTGTGCTTTTGCAGGGAAAAAGAGCTGAAGAGGGGGCAGTGTAATGCTGACTAGGTTTCTCCACCCTGCGTGCTCACAGCAGGAGTGGAAAAGAAGCATTTGAACTGCAGTCTGTCAGAGACAGGACAAAATAAGCACCAAAAACAGAGAAGGAGGAACCCAGGGGAATGAGAAGAATGAGTAGCTGAAGAGCGAGGGCAATTTTAGCTGATGGTGGAGACAGAATAGTGAGAGAGAGGTGAAAAATAGTACTAGCTAGATCAGTGAGCGAGGCCATAGGCACTAGTGATTTTCTTGTGCTGATGGTGTGGCAAAGACTTTAACATTGGGCTGACGAGAGAGAAACCATGGTCAGGACTGCATTGTATAATTAAAGCAAGTTGCTCTAGCATCTACAAAAGCTTACTTGGTGTCCTGTGTGGTTCCTTCAAAGAATTGCTACAATTTCTATTGTTTGGCAAGTAAAAATTAAAACACAATGTTTAAGGAAGTTTGGAACTTTAACCAAAATAGGATTGCAAAAGCTTCTGCACTATGGAAAGAAAACTGTCAGTTGTGTGAAAAGGTTTCCTTTGTGAATTGCTTTATGAGGTCCAGCTTCATGTTGTGTGTTTTTGAGAGCATTTGTGTCACAGCTACTGTTTTCATTGTCCTAATAGACCGGAAAGATTTCTTAAAATCTTTTTCAGCACATTTGCAGTTGAATTACCACAGTCAGCCACACATTTTACCTTTCAGATGTGAAGTTTAAAGCTTACCTGGTTTCCAAATAATTATCCAAGAACTATGAGCAAAAGAATGAATTGAGCAGTTTCTGAAATTTGTCTACCTGAAATTTACTTCCTCTCTGAATTCCAATAAAGTTGCAGCTTTGAATACTGGGAAACAACATTTAAATGACTTCATACCTTTTTACACACACAAGAGTCCAGGGAACATAACCACCCTCTCAAATACTTTAGAAGATTATTAAAACAGTCGTTCATTTCATTGTACCTGAATTAAGTAGTGCCCTGGATGTAAAAATGCAGAGCACAATAACACAAGGTGGGATTATCATTCCCAACTTTATACTTTAGGTGCATTCCAAATGAAAAGGCTAAAAAAAATACAGACAAGATCAATAATGTAAATGTTTGTGGCATGCAGATACAATTTGTAATACCTAGGTTTAAAGTTAAGAGAATACTTTTAATGGCATATCTTTCAGTAAGTTCATAATGATCTTGAAATCAGCAGTTTGGAGTTAAGAGTCAGTCTACCCTGAGCACACAATGTAATCTCCCATTGGGGTTGATTAGAGGTGATTAACAGATGCAGCCATTATAATACACAGTGGTGGACCATGTGTTGTCTTTTTCCATGTCCCCTATTGTCCCTTTCGTGCAACAGTGTTAATATGATAACTCTGTAAAGATTAGTATGTTATGTACCAATATTTTAGAGAGAGTCATTCAACCATTAATGATAAACTTAATTGAGTAGCACCTCCTGTGCCTAATTATTCCATCATCATGATGCTGCCTAACAGTTCTTGTTAATGAGGTTAATGCTGCTAGGATACAAATCAGCATATTGTAAGAATTTGATCTTTTTAACTCATCCATTGTGAGATGCACTTTGTTTAAAAACAACATTCAATATGACTTGTGTGTGTGTGGTTTTTTCTCAAAGTGAAGAAATGTAATTTTAACCTAACAAAACTAGGCAAATTATACTTTTACACTCATTTGCCAGTTTATTAGGTATTCTAAACTTAGTACCGAGTAGGACCACACTTTTGCCTGCAGAACTGCCTGACTTTTCAACAAGGTTCAACAAGGTTCTTGAGACATTTTCTAGGGATTTTATTTTGTGCTTTTTCAGTAGCTCACAGCTGTTGCAGATGTTTGAGGAAGTCATTCATACTGCAAAACTCCCATTTCAACTCTTCCTAAAAGTGTTCTGTTGGTTTGAGACCAAAGGATTGTGTAGTCTTTGAAGTAAGCTTGGGGGACCATCATATTTGTGGAATTAGCCTGAGATGTTCTGTGCTTTGTGAAAAGGCACATCATCCTGAAGGAATTATACATTTCACAAAGGTTAAATTGTGGTTGTAAAGTGATGAACGAGATCAGCAATAGTCCTTGAGAATATCATTGCATTTAAATGTCACTCATTTGATATTAAAATGAATACTTTATCTTTATTCCCATATCATTACACTGCCAAAACCAGCCTGTTTCATCCACACAAGGCTGGATCCACAAATTAATGTTGTTAATACCAAATTAAGAACCTACCATCTGCATCAAATCAAAATGTCTCAAACCAGGCAACATTTCTGTAATTCTGATCATTCAGTTTTAGTTATATTTTGATAGTCATTGTATGATGGAGGAAGGCTAGTCCTTGAAACACCACGTCGTATACAGTGACTAAACAAGATATTTTTCATGGCCTAGAAAAAGAGAGATTAATGTGATGTGCAATTTTAAGATGACTTCGACAGATAAATGCAGGATAGAAAGTTTTTCAGAATCAAGCTGTAATGTGTTGTTCTTAGTGTCATCTCCAATTACCTTCAGGTCTGTTATTGTGAAAATACTGATATATTTTTAAGATACTTTCCTTATAGTACTACACAGTAAATCCTTCATAATAGGTAATGGGAGAAGATTAGGAAAATGCTTTAAATGAAATATCCAACTTGTGTTTTTGCAAATAACAAAAATATATTAATAACACATAAGTCTATACAGAAAATTGATGAAAGGCAGTAATGTTTATCCTCAGTTCTTTTTAAAAGTATGTTGACATCAAGTTAATTGGCCAGTAACTTAATGTCAATAGGGCAGATAGCCTGTGACCAGCAGTATCATAAAAAATAAAATTTAAATTAGCCTAAAATATGCCAATAAGATGTCAATGGTGTTTAGCAGTGATGGGGAAAAACACACCATGTGGTACCCTGGCAGACCCTATTACTAACCTGAAAATACAGCTAAATTGTAAAGGCCTTATTGTTAGATTACCAAATGTTTGCTCACCTGTCTACAAGGAAAGATGTGTGTACATGGCTAACATTAAACTAACTGCTAATGAGCCAAACAAAACAAACAAACAAAAAATTGTAAACCAGACTAACAAATACTGCAGTGGGCTGGCGCCCTGCCCGGGGATTTGTACCTGCCTTATGCCCTGTGTTGGCTGGGATTGGCTCCAGCAGACCCCCGTGACCCTGCGTTAGGAAATAGAGGGTTGGACTGACTAACAAATAGTGAGGAACACAGAAAAATGCCCTAAGAATCAAATATGCAATTAAAGCCCGAGTTAAATAGAACAAGGTGTTTAGAAATCCTTTATAAATTTATTTCCACACAGAATGAGTTTGGCTTTTTTTATAGTGGGGATATATAAGTAAACATGCAACATGTATTTAAAAGCTGTTATATTTACAGTTTTTATTTTTGAAGTGTACACTCATGGAATAGGACCAATTATATGTCATTAAGGGAAAATCCCTAGCATTGTTGTGTCTTTGGAAAAGCAGAACACAGTGATTGAAAAGATTAATCTTCCATGGTCTCCACCATGGAGTTTTCCTTTCTTCGTCCCACTGTGAATTTCTACTTTTTATCTGATATAGAAGTCACAACATGAATGCTGTGGTTTTCTCAAAATGAATTGTTTGTTAACCAGATAAGCATTGTTATTGATTGATTTCTGTATTTTCAATAAATGTAGGTATCCTAATTCTGAGGTATAAACTTACAGAAGAAGACTGCTACTTTCCACACTTCCATGGATCCAGAAACTTTTAATAGTTTTTCTTCTGTCATGCCCAGATCCGGAATTTTATCATGGAGATACCTATTTTTCTTTCCAGCTCAACTGGAAATATCCAATTTGACATTTTTTTTGGTGTCTTTGGGTATTTGTTCAAGTACCACAGTATTTTCCAACCCTGTCTTACTTAAATGAGATGCCACATTAAGAAAGAGTGATGAGTTTTATATTTTTATCCATGTCAACCTAATCTTGAAACTGTTTATGTTTTCTTTTTAAAACCTGATTTTTTCCACATTGTTATCTATTGATATACAACTCATGAAAAAGAAGTGATAATAATGTTAGTATGAAGTACGACCATTTATCAAGCTTACTGTGTGACTAGATGTTGAGGTTGCTGTAGGGGAAACTTCCACTTCTAGATCTCCAAGCACCTAGAGGACTACATCTGTTTTCTTGAGATTGGCTTCACTTGGTGTTTTCCCTTTTAGATATTCATTGCTATTGTGGGGAGATGTCAGATCAAATGTGATGAATGAAATGTTAAGCAAATGAAAAATGAATGAATGAATGTAAATGTATGGCATTTCTAAAAATTTGCTTTTTTTCAGTTTTATTCTCTCAGTCACGTTTATGCTCTCCTTCGCCCCCTCCCCTTCTGACTCTAAATAACAACGCCAGTATAAATTCACACCCGATCTGACGCTATTTGTTTTCAAATAATATTACATTAGTGCGATAATGTTTTCTGATTGGTACTATTTAGGTCATAAAATGATTTCTTTAAAATGTCTCTTTCTTTTTTTCCCGATGTTGCATTGACATTGTGCACCAGAAGGCGTGAACTTATTCAGTGCAAGCAGAAACACGTAGGTGGCCAGTTACTTGTGCTATAACACGCTTGACAGATCACTCCCGACAACTTCACTTGAGCTATGCTTAGACATCGGCGTGTTCACAGTAAGCGCAAGTCCCTTATGACAGTGTGTTTCCAGACTAACGGCTTCATCACAATCAGGACGCTCCAACAAAACAGATTACTTCCTTACAGTGAGGCTTCCATGACTAAGACATAAATCACAAGCAATCGTCCATAGTGCCTTATATTATAACACAGTCTCTTTATTCTTCTTAAGTTTAGGTATGGCGACCTTGCTTTCATTTACGATCATGCAGAGATAGAAGATAAGAGCACAGTACCTTGCAATAGTTCAGTTCTTTTTCTTTCATTGTCGAGTTTTGGAGCACAAGCGTCTTCAATCCTCAGATGGCAGTTTCCAGTTCAAGTTCAACTCCTTCAGAAAGCACGTTTTCTGATGACAAAAGTGTAGCTGCGTTTTCCCAAAAATAGTATACAAAAATTGGATTCAGCAAAAGCCTGACACGTCAAAATGATTCCACACACAAAATATCTTTGTTTTTAAAAGCTTTAGTAAAAATTAAAAGTAAAACAGTTTACACAAAAAAGAGAAAACTGATATAGCACAAAAGAGAAACGTTCTTGTTAAGAAAAGTTACAATCGTTACAAAATCTCTTCTAAATATTTCTGAACCATTTCTAAGCATTCACAACGATTTAAGAATGTTTCTGACCCATTTCAAAATGGTCAGAAACTGTATGCCTATCCCATTTCTATGTTGAAAATGGGTCTTTTAAGTCCATGTGCACTGGGACCTATTCTAAACAACAACTGACTCAATTATCACACTGTATCTTAATTATAGCAAGAAAGTTCTACCTCAAACTAAGTTACGGGGGAAAAGACTATATATCATTGTCTATGACTATGAAAAAAAATTATATTCTGTTCAAATTAAGCAAACACTAACTCAAAGCTTTAACATTCTAAGATTGGCTCTTACTATCTCTCTATTATAAAAAAAAAATCTTGGGAAGGAGGCGAGGCAGATGAGACGTGATCTTCTTGGAAGACACATTGACGTCCCGTGAGAGACACTTTAACATCCTGTGAGACAAGGCATTGAGACAAAAGGACAGCTGCTGTACAGGCTTTTAAAGGATCGTTATGCAGCGCGAAAAGCAGAACACGCAGCTTGCCAGCAGCAGCAGCAGCAGCAAGCCAGCAGATGATCTGACTGCATCTCCTTAGCGTGTGCTCAGTCACCCCCACCCCCCACCCCCAACTTTACAATGCAAGCAGCGTTATACGTCCTGTGAGAAAGAGATTTAACCTGACCCAAGGCTGGAAATTAAGGACAAAGGGTAAATAACAAAGTAGAACATCATAAAGAATTCAAAAATGTTGGTGCGGTACACACACACACAGCTGGTTAGAGACAATGGAAGTCTCAAAAAAAGGATTGGAAAGATCTCATTAGTGCAAACAAATAGAAATTATTACTCTGCGAAATAACAGAACAGCGAAAACAGAACGAATATATTGTTCGGATTTAAACTTTAACTCGGAGACTTGTAGATCATCTAATTTGTGTTGCCAGCGAGAATTAAAAGATTCAAAAAACATTGATGTGGTTATGAAGTCCCTTGAGACGAAGACTTTTAACCTGAGATTCTTTCAAGTCACGCACAACTTAAAACTATTTTCAAACAAGACCACGGTCCTAACCTCATTCGTATGAATGCTTTTGTCTGACACACCTCCTGCGCTCTCAGCTCTTATAAATCTTATTAGGACAATAATTTTATATGTTCTAGATGACACGTCAATGACAAAGTGAAGAAGAAAGAGCATGGCCAAACATTTGAGAAAGTCGTTTTATCTATTAGAGGGAAAGAAACGATATTCACTTACTTTTCTTATGTGAATCTTTCATTTTTATTTTCCATTCTAAAGTAGGTTAAATTCACCATTTGCCAGTACTGATAATCATCAAGCTCTTCATTAGCTGCTTGAATTATGATTAAATACAACACTAGTTAAAATGAAATGTTAACATCTTGGCATTGCAACAGCAGGAATGTGACCCATTTCATTTCTGTTTCAATCAAAGTGCAGAGCGTAGGGGATATTTGTCTCTAAGATCATGATGGTACTGCCTCCCACTGACCGTTGTAGTTGCACTAAGAAGTGCAATGACACACTGTAATGACACCCAATAAATATGATCTCTAGGTGACCAATGGAAAGACTATACAGGACACTTTGGATGCATGAAACACATTAGATTGTCTGATTCCGCTTCACCCTTATCATGATTCACACCAATCCATCATACATGCATCCAACATAGCCTACAATAGGACACTGATCTAATGTGATCCATCAGGAGTGTGATCATGAGAGGGCAGGATCTCAGGTGCTGCTTCAGTGGTGAATATTCGGACAGTCAATTGACTGTCTTCACCAGACACCCAGTTGACTTTGAATTTGCTATAATCTGTAGGGATGTAACAGTGGCATTCTCGACAACTGGGTACTATTTTGGCCATGGGGGATTGCATTCTCTGCTCAGTAACATGAGATACAACATTGTCATTTGATATGAAAAAAAGTTTGACATTTTGGATAAGTTACTGATTGAAACTCTGTGATTACCATTATTGACACATGGATCATTCAGCCAATGTTTAGGATGCAAAATGAACATGAAAGATTTGCATAAGAAAATTTAAGTTTTGTGTTTTGAGAAAGAAGATCAATGTAGAGCAAATGAAAAATATTTAAATAATTATCCGCACATTCCCATATGCTGTTAGGATGTTCTGAAAATGAAATCCAAAATGATTTTTTTGGATTTGAGAGGTCTGCAGTTCAAACCCTGATACAGTTACTTTTTCTGTTTATTGCTTTTTCTAAAAGTCTATATAGTTATCTGAATAAGGAAAAGTCTGTTTTACTTGCAATTATGTGTTTCTGAGGCCTAAACACAGCTAAACCAAACACTCAAATTAAATTTTGGTCAATTTCAAAGGGCTGCTGTGATCATGCAGGGTCATCTGGACCAAATATTTTAATTTTGTCACATAACTGTACCAATAATTGTACCAGTGTGCAAAGTCTGAGCCTGCTCAGTGGTTTAGTTCTTGAGCTATGGACTTATGAAACTTGATGAAAAAATGAGGCTGGATAAAATTGTCACCTCTCTCCCCTAACAAAATTGGCAGTATGTTGGAAATTATCGATCTTACATAAAAAAAAAATTACATGGTGTTACCATGGGTACACCTGGTATTTTTTCCAGAATTATTTGAGTCTGAAGAGTATATATATATATATATATATATATATATATATATATATATATATATATATATATATATATATATATATATATATATATATATATATATATATATACACAGCAAACAGTGTACTACCCTTTATTTGGTAATTAGCATTCAAGCCAGCATTCTGCCTTTAGTGCCTGGTGCATCACTTGTGGTGTAGGGAAGCACATATTATGTAAACAGAATCAAACATATCTATGAATTTTATAGCAGGTGCAAAATCATTCTCTTTTGGTAAAATAGTCTGATATAAATGAAAAAAAAATCATAAAGCAAGTGAGACTATGAAATGAAAATCTGAGGGTGGAGGTCAACATATTAAAGAAAACACAAGAGTTCAGCTGTCAAATGTCTTCTTCCTTATAAATGCTTGGGAGATAAATATCACGAAGCCTCAAAAGCTGTATACCAGAAGGACTTTTGATTTTACAAAACTACTAAATGCATTTAGGGCAAGTTGAACCCAAGATCACAAGGCACATCAAGTAAAAAAAGACATTCTGAGGCAATCCAGAAGAAAGGTTTTAATGTTGTTTCAAACATCTTATTTTATAACAATGCCAGCTGGAAATAAAGCAAATTATGGTATGGAGTCTGTGCTGGTTTGAGGGTATGTTATTTAAGAAAAGCTTCCTCTCCTTTCAAAATTTCAAATTTCTTTACATGTAAAAGGATCATCGCTTGAATTGGCTGAAAGGCATACAGAGTCATACTGTTTTCCATACATAGGTTGAGCAGCTGAAGAGACTGCCAGCCAGGGTTGCCAGGTCATGGACCAGGAGGGTAAAAATGGATGGAAAAGTTTCATGGAGGGGAAGTATGGAGGAGAAATTCTAAAATGAGGTGATTTCTTAAGAGTAAGGGAGATTATTTTTTCATGTGAGTTACCTTCTTATAGAAACAGGCTTCCATATTTTGCCCACCCCCAAATGCTTAATGAAAGCTTTATCTGGTAATAACCAGAATACTGTACATTGCAACAGCCACCTGCAATTGCCCTGTCCACTCATGGAGGCATTCATGTTTAATGAGTCAGGAATTGAAGTGATTTACTCAATATTAAGCTTACGTTAAACCAGCTTCACAGCACCATTGTTTGCAGGTTAAGATTCACTATTTCACTGTCAATATAATTTGCTACAGTAACCAGATGTCATGATTACAGGGACAGTTTTGATTTCAGTCTATGCTTCCTGATAAATAACTGAATAATATCAGAAGGTCCCATTTCTAACAGACCACCTATCTAATAAAGCAGTACAGTATATATCCTTGCAATATATTTAGAACATTGCATATGAAACTCCACAGAGGACCCCCTCCTATACACTAGCCCCTCCCTACTTTGATGGAATACGTCTATAATAGTGATGTCAAAACTCCCAAGGAGGAAAGGTTGATTAAGAACTTGTATTCAACTGTATCATGGCAGGAACTAAGAATCAGACAAAACGAGAGTACTGCCATTTGTTTCTTTCCACACAACCACTGTATGGAGTCCAATGTACTAATTTGTGGAAGTGTCTTTTTGTTTTCTTTTTCTTATTGCCCTGATCTCTGTATGATGATGATGAGATAAATCAGGCATTAAACAAGTGAAGATGGGCTTTATGTGTGGGCATACATACTCTACAGTCTTCCAGATGGGGATTTTGAAAATCTGGTCACCCAATAATTTACCATCAGAGTATCACATTCACCTAATATCCATAACAGTTTCTGTTGCCTTTTACTTGTTTTATTTCCTAAAATTTGTCATAACTAAATAGCTTTGGGGGCGGCACGGTGGCGCAGTGGTAGCGCTGCTGCCTCGCAGTTAGGAGACCCGGGTTCCTCCCTGCGTGGAGTTTGCATGTTCTCCCCGTGTCTGCGTGGGTTTCCTCCGGCGCTCCGGTTTCCTCCCACAATCCAAAGACATGCAGGTTAGGTGGATTGGCAATTCTAAATTGGCCCTGGTGTGTGTGTGGTGTGTGGGTGTGTTAGTGTGTGTCCTGCGGTGGGTTGGCACCCTGCCCAGGATTGGTTCCTGCCCTGTGTTGGCTGGGATTGGCTCCAGCAGACCCCCGTGACCCTGTGTTCGGATTCAGCGGGTTATATAATGGATGGATAGATGCAAAGATGTTGTGTTTGGGTGTATATGAGTGAAAGTGGTTCCTGTAATGGACTGGAGTCCTACCCAGGACTATTTTCAGCCTTTGGGCCAATCCTGGTGAGAAAGCCTTTGTCCCTCAAAATCCTGAAATAAACTGAGAGGATTCTAGAACAGGGGTGGGCAATGCTGGTCCCGGAGAGCTGCAGTGGCTACAGGTTTTCATCCCAACCCAACTACTTAATTAGAAACCAATACTTGCCAGTCTCAGATCTTATTTAATTTTATGGCTTGTTAGTCTGCAATGTAAGGTTCTTATATCATAAATTTTTTCCTTTGCAAGGATGTCATCCAAATGATTTGAAGCCTAAAATATTTGATTTTCAGTCTGTCACATTTTTCTATTAAGTGTTTAATTAAATCAAACAGTGCATGTTGAACTCACAGAGATGTAAATGGAAACAAGTTAGATGGAGAACTGCTGGCTGCTTTGCCATTTACATCTTATTGCTAATAAGGAGCCATTAAACAGAGACTGAAGCTCTTTAAGAATGAAATAAGCAACTAAGGGTGGGGAACCTTAAAAATCGAGACCACTAAAATGAAGCATCAAAATGTGACTTAAGCAAATAAGTGCTTCATCAGCAATAATTGACTTCTCATTAAGAAACTAGCTTGGAACAAAAACCTGCAGCCACTGTGGCTCTACAGGACAGACATTGCCCTTCCCTGTTCTAGAACCCTCAGTCCATTGAGGGCTATGTTGCTTGTGCAGTTCTCGAACGTACCTGAATGCTACGCCATATATACATTTTCTATCTTTCTTTTTTTTCACATTGAGAATGTACACTGCAGTTCAGATCTTCTTTCAAGGTGTTTGTGCTTGCATCAAGTGACAAAAAGAGACTTTGCACAAAAGTGGTATTGCATTTTAACCAATTATCTGTTACTAATGAGAAGTCTGTAAAACAGAAGGAAGTTTCTTGCTTTGACCTCACAAAGTGCAGTGCACCTAGATTTTTGCGTTTGTTATCAGCTTATAAAAGTTTTACAACCACACTGGATAAATGTTTAATTCAATTAATATCACTGAACTTTTCTAATAGCTTTATAAGCTGAGCTCCCCTAGTTTTCCAAGTTCAACTAAAGGATGTCAAACAGTTGAGAGGTGCTATAAGAAAGTTAGGCTCGGCAGTTACTCTTTCTCTTATTTGCAAAAAAGCAGGTAATGGTGGGAATTGTACCTGAAAAATACTTTAATTGACAGTGACCAGTAATACAGTACCTTTGTTACTGCGAAATAAACATGCTACTGACATGAACTTTTAATGGAAGAATGAAGGTTTACTATTGTTAAAAAACAGAAAGCCTAGCTAACTGTGTTATTTAAAGATGGTGTATTTATCACTGATCATATGCTTTTGAATGCCTTTGTTCTAGAAGTACTGTATTCATTTTGTTTAAATCTTTGATGATCAAAATAAACCATCCTCACCTCACTAACACCATAGGTCAAGCTGCACACAATGTACTTTTCATCACTTGGCAGCAGAACATACCTCAGCTCAGATACATGGGGTCAGTCTTTGGTGCAGCGATTGTGTCACTCTTTAATTAGAAGTAACTTACTCTTACAGTTGATTTCTGATTCTTTTTTGTTTTTGTAAATTAGCACAAAACTTGTTTAGGTATTTTTTCATCTTTTTTATTTAAGGGATTAATGAAAATAATGCTTTGTAGATTTGCCAGAACCGTCATTCTTGTGATTTTGCTTCATTTATGTCAGATTATCTCTTCTTGGTTATAATCCTTTTTTGAAATGAATGCCTTCAGAACTTCATCTTAAACTATTATTCTTTCTTTCTCTCCCTTCTTTGACTTCAATTTCAATTCATTACTAAGCTTGCACACTGAATAAATATGCCTTTATAAAAGCATTTACATTGTAACAAAATCGATAAATGTTATCAAAGCATGGTTATGTGTTCTTTTTCACTCAGCCAGAGGTTGTTTATATACAGCAAAGCATTTTTAGCTTTATGTTCATTCAGGTTCAGTGAAGCTCATTCCACTCAGGAGGCAGCCAGTACATGCAGTAGCAGAGAGTTGTTTTAAAAGGTACAAAAACAATAACGGTCATAATAAAATGGAACCTCGGCTTGCTTGCATAATTCATTCCGGAAACGTGCTCTCATATATCAAAGTGAATTTCCATCCATCCACCCATCCATTTTCTAACCCGCTGAATCCGAATACAGGGTCAGTGAATTTCCACCATAGGAAATAATAGAAACTCAGATAATTAGTTTTACAACCCACAAATACTGTATTTATTTAAAAATGATTAATACAAAATATAAAGTAAAAATACGTAAAACAAATTAACCTGCACTTTACCTTTGAAAAGAATCGTGGCTATTGTGAGGGAGACAAGAGAGAGTTATTGTGCAGGACAACTTTCTCTCTGACTAACGGAATGGCTGCTATCTGTTGGCTCGCTGGAATCTTTTTCTTTTTTGCGACTTTAACAAGGAAACCTATCCAATGACAGTTGCTTTTGCCTGAAGAGCTACTAACCTTGGACACAAAATTTAAAAAATGCTTTATGCACTGTAAGGTTTCTAAACTCTTTTGGAGTTCCCCCCCAATGGGACAACATGCGGAAGAGAGTCCTGAAGCAACTGCAGGCTCCCAGCACTGTAGCAGTTCGCCGTAAAAGTGAATCAGAAAAGATTGTGGTCAAGTTATAAGCACCTGCTGTTGATGGATGATGCAAGGAGCATTATAAATGTGCAGGGCACAGTATTACTTAGCCACTAACCTGGCCATGACCCTGCCTAAATGCTGTGTCTCTGTATAGTAGAGTGGTAGATCCTGCTACAATAAATAATCGTGCTGTTCCTGTTTCATGCTGAATAAAGCTGGTTTTGCTAAAGTACTGAGACTCATCCTCATGCTTTGGGGTGCATGTTACAGCACACACACGTGGTCACCATGCTATAGTAAACAGTATACGCTCATACGGATGTTGACTATATGAGTGAGGCACACCGACTGAGAATGAGCATGGGAGACGATTACCCACAATCCCGCAGTGAGATCATGTTGTGATCACGTGACACTCGGCAAACAAAGCGCATGCGTACTACTCGTATTGCAAGACCTCGCTCGTTTATCAAATTAAAATGTATTAAAATTGTATTGTAAATTGGCATAAAACTTCATTCTATGAAGTCCTTTTATGTCAAGCAAATAGAGGGGAATGGCATCAAAGTAGTTACAGTTTATTACTGGCTTGATGGGGCAGGTGGAGTGGTGGCTCTGAGGCTAGGGATCTGCACTGGCAATCGTTCACTGGCAATTGTTCAGTTCGAATCCTGCAAATGCCAGAAGTGACTCTACTCCGTTGAGCCCTTGAGCAAGGCCCTTAACCTGCAATTGCTCCGTCCTGGGTGTGACATTAACCTGCATCCAGCCCAGCATGTAGGCCCTCCAACCTGCTGGGAAAGACCTGGGAGTTGGTGGCAGAATTGGCATTCCAGCCACCATAAAAAACCTCACACTATCCCATTCCACCTGAAATAGTGTATTGCTGAGGTGTCACCCATTGCAATGGCTGCAGTCATGTCCTAATATGGAATCCTGAGGTGGTTTGTCATGTGATGGGTTCAGCAATGCTCCCTATCAGTGTGTGCTCCTAACCTTTCTCTCTTGATGGGGACGTTCTGGGCATGTGAAAGGAAGCAAAAAAACAAAAGCGCAATATGATAAAATATATTAAGACTTATTAAACTTGCATCACCTAACCTTTGAAAAGTTACTAAATTTAATTTACAAAATTGGTCAAGTTTATAACTAAGTACAAAATCTCAAAAAAGTGCATCTTACATTGCCAAACTGTTAGTTGGAGGCTTAAGAAACTGTGACTATATAATGTAGGTGTCTACTTGAGTAAAACAATTGATATGAAAGTTTTCTCACAACTTTATTTCAGTTCCTCACTTAGTCAGTCTCTGTGGTCAGTGATAGAGCACAGTGGGTAAATGGACATTTTTTTCAGGCTTTCAGTAGCGCACAAAGCCTTTTTGTAGAAAAGAGCAGAATGACAGAGATACAGTACAGTAAGCCAGCTCCAATTACTCTTTTTGTATTAAACATTTTTTCATCTGATATAGAGTGGCTTATCACAGCTGAGATAACATCTCTGTGGACTGCTTCCAGACTAAACCTCTGTTCATAAGCTGAGCCCATCATTGCTGGATGGATAGCCTCATGTATCTATAAGCAAACAATGGAACTGTAATGGAAATGGACTCTCATCCAATCAGCACAGACTACATCTTTCCTTAAAACTAGGTGTCTGCACATCTTCATTCTCTTTGCAGCCAGCAAGACCATCAGCTTTCTTGGGAATTAGGAAGCTTAAGCATGCTCTGTGAAGCAAGCAACTCATCCAGTCTCTTGAGGATAAGTAAACTCTTTGGGGACTGAAAAGTCTTAAAACATTCTGAAATCCAACTGAACTCACTGAGAGGGATTCAATAACTCAATTCTTTCAAGCCAAGCTCTTTGCCAGTGACTGTTCCTAGTCTGGGAAGACTGAGAAGCTTTACTTTGAGGATGGAATTTCAGTGCTTAAAATCTTTCATCAGAGTTTTCCTACAGAATTGTAGAAGATATGACAAAAATCCTAACAGGGAGTTAAGGAAAAAAGCTCATCTCTATGGACATGGACCATGAGGATTCCACAACAAGCAAAGTTCATTCCTCAAACCTGTAGCAACAACACACAAATCAATAAAGCACTGTAAATAATCTTTAATTTTTTTTTCACTGCTTAAATGAACCCTGATAAATTAAAATACAAATTAACAAGTAAACAGCCACCTTAGGAATAGATTTCTTGTGTTGAATTGTTACAGTGTCATAAACTCATGATTGACTGCGTCTGTAAATGTTTAGCTTTTTAAAAACAGATAAAATTTGCAGACAAATGTTTTGTCTTGTAACATAGCAGTTTATCCACAGTTGAGTGTGATGTTGTGTTTAAATTTCAAAGGTGAAACATTAAATGAAAAAGACTTGAACTCAATAAACTCCCGACCTCTTAATGAATAACGAATAACATCAAATCAAAATTTTAAAGTCTCACTCACTACTATTTATTCCATGTGTTTATTGTTCATTGTGTGAAGAAAGAAATTTGCTCTTAAGATTCCAGTGTTCTTAAAAAAAAATTATTTTCAAGTAACAGCTTGTATGCATTGTACTGATTAAGTTCATAATTTGAAACACTTCAATCATGTGGCTGCCTAATATCTGTTTGCTTAAGCCAAAAAGGCTCAACTCATAACTTATACCTCTCAGGACCAGAATCAGCCTAACCACTTTTCTCTGGACTTTCTCTAGCAATGCTACGTATATCTTTATTTAATATGGAGGTCAAAACTGTACTCCAGGAGAGGCCTCACTTTTTAGTTATACTTCGTAACCTTAACCTACCTTATATTGTTCTGTACATTTCATGATAAAAAGCTTAATATCTATTTGCCTTCTTGGTTGCTCCTTTGCACTGTCTGGATGTACAGTAAATAATGATGAGTCCACTTATGACTCCTAGGGTCACCTCATGAGGTGTAAAAGCGTCATTGCATATTCAAATTAAAAATTTTTACTTATTTGTAATAACACTATGTTGTTCAGTACGTTGTTCAAATCTCACTGTAATGATTCAGCTCATTCTAAATTGTTTGTCCTTCCTCCACTGTGATATCTGCAACCTGGGCCAGTTTGTTGTTTATATTTTTGTCCAGATTGTCCCTGTACATTAACAGGAGCAGTAGCCCTGACACTGATCCTTGACCGACACTGCTTTTAACATCACATAATTCTGAAAAGGTTCCTTTCCCCACAAGCCACTTGTGTTTAAGTCAATTGTGTAATAACCTACACACTGTGCCTGAAATTCTCACTTGCTAAAGTTTGTTCCTAACATCTCATGTGGGAATGAGGGACAGGTTTGGTTGAGATAGTCCTCAGCCTCTGTTCCTCCTTTCATCCCAGATTGGAGGAAGAGTCAACAGAAGATGAGTGACCACACTTCTGGCATGTTTTGGAAGTCTCGTCTCCGGCCTCGAACAAACAAAAGAACAGGGCCATCTAGAAGTCAGCATTCATCAGAGCCACACCTGTCTGAGCCACATTAGCTCATAGAAGCCTAGTGATAAACTATTTAGCTAAAACAATTTAATTTCCCTTCCTTATTGTTTCATAGCATCATTGCTATTAAACTGAGTTCTCCTAACCCGTTTACATTCTATTGTCTCTTCTCTTACCTTATCAGAAGCCTTCTGAAAGTCAAGGTAAATAATATGATATGCACCTCTCTGATTGTATAGTTTTGCTGCTTCCTCATAGATTTCCAGCATATTAGTGAAGCAAACACAACCCTCCCAGTCTGTACCCATGATGACTATGTGCTAATATACCTGTTCTTGACATATTATACTCAGTCTTTTCCTTGCTAATTGCTTCCATAATTTTACCTGTGGTACATATTAACTCACTGGCCTATAGCTACTTGGATGGGCCTGATCATAATTTTTATACAACAAGATAAAATTTCATACCTTCCAGTCTTTATGAACTTCCCAGGTTTTCAGAGATTTTTGAAAAGTATTTGTCAAAGAGTTGTACAATATGTGTAGTGACTAACCTCTTTAAGTACTTGAGGATAAATATTATCTGGTCCTGGTGGTTTGTTATGTTTCACCCTATTTAATTTAAAAAGTACTTCTCCAACTACAATTTCCAAATCACTAAGTAGGTACTAAGTGGCAGTCCTACTAAGTGGTAAGGATAAAAAAGTTTCCTGCATTACTTATAAAACATTTTTAAACCCGACCCACATCTTCTTAACTGATGACATACTTTCACAATTTATCTTCTATAGGCTTTGCCACATCTGCTTGAAAATGGTCCTCCTAAACTTAACAGTTTTTGTATTTGGGTATGCACTCTTCCTAAACACTGTGATCCAAATTGTTCAGTTAAATCTATTTCCTGAATTTTATCCGGATTATTACAGAATGCTAAATCAAGACACTCACCCAATGAACTCCTCCTGCGCAATGGAGTTTAGGCATACTCTGTTAAAAAACAGTCACTGATAATGTCATAAATCTCCTGTTCCTTTGCTCTGCTATCTGTATGGATAAGCTACTGTATGTGTTTGTCTTTTCTGTCTTGCAATCCATCTTTTATGCAAATATATAAGGATTTGTCGCATTTCTATCAATCTTGTTTTTATCAATTAATTGTATTATACTGTGGCTAAACAAGTGTGCTTCGATAATGTTGATAAATGTCTAATAGCCAGAAACCACAAGCACCTCATTGACTGTTTGAATCGCCATAAGCAAACCTAATAAATGAATTGATTAATATCAGTAATTCCATTCTTCTTCTCTCATACAGAGTTTACATGTCTGTTACTTTTCTCCTAGGATCTCAACAGTTGGCATATTGGGCACATTTATGGATCCATATTAGCCTAGTGTGAGTGTACACTTATGCTGGGTAGGTTCCTCCCTGTGAGTCTGTAATAGAAAAAGATGAAAATGAGGTTAACATTAGGAAAGTATCAGTAAGTGCTTAATTGTTTATGCCTTCCGTAAAAGTCTCCTTTTGTTGTTATATGAATATTCTCTCTGTGTTTATGAAAGCAGTTGTCCATCTTTATAGTAAAAGTTCTTAAAAGCAGATAAAGAAGCATCATTCTCTGCATTACTGAAAAAAACTGTTCAATTGTTTTTTTGTGTCCTTGACTTTTTATCCTCTTTCAGCAGCAGAGAATGTAACACACATCTTTAATTTGAAATCAACATCATATGTGAGGTACAAAAGAAAAAAGATAAACAGAGAACCTGTCAAATGGTACTAGCAAAACCTATTTAAAAATCTTTACAGATGTTAAAAAAAAACTTTTATTTCTTTCAGAAAAATGTGGTGGTGATTATAGCTAGTGCATCTGAAAGTAAATTTTTATTTCACTTCTTTGGTGATTGTTTAGAAAAGAATGGCAATAGTTTGGACATTTCTGAGTTTGAGACATCCTTCATCCTCCCTTCTGCCACCTGATATATCTTGTATAATAGTTTAGCAGTATGACTCTTGAAGACCTGGCACCTTTTCTGTTTGTATCATTAGATTTCTGTCATTTTGGCTACAACCCTTTATCAAAATAAGAAGAGCAGGGCTCACCATGGATTGGCCTACTTTCATGCACCCTAAGCTAAATATCTACATACACTTCACCACTGATTATCAGTGATGCCTGCATAGCCTATCACTCCTCAGTACCCAAAACAAAGACTCGCCTGCTGGCCTGAGCAGATCAGATAGATTTCCCCCAGACACCAGAGTCTGATGCACCCTATTTATTGCCATTTACCAAAAGTATGTTACTCCTTACTGTGCTGGTCACTGTTGAAATTGTCCCTTCTCATCTGCTAAACATGAGGGAGAGAAATGGCAGTGGTGAGATGCCCAGTGCCTGCATGACCGGGATGTGCCATCAGAGTAATAAAATACACAAACAGATATAGTTCAAGTTTATTTGGCATTCCAGCCGAAATTGCATTACTCAAGATCAGAAAATAGTGCAAAAAGGGAAAGGAAAAATCCACAAGAAAAGTAATATAAAATATATATATTATATAAAAAAAATCTTGGTTCGAGACATGATTATCACGGAGAGACACTTTAAAGTCCCGCAAGACGTCTTGCACATCACGCGCTACTTACAGCCTTTTACTTCTGAGATGTTCAGTGAGGTGGCCAAGTTACTCAGGATAAAACATTTAAAAATCTCCGTGTACCACTCTTACACTGACTGTTTAGTTGAGAAGCTTAACCAGACCCTAAAACAAATGCTGTGTAAGGTGGTCAGTGAGGATGGAAGGAACAAGGACCAGTTACTTCCCCTTATACTCTTTGCCTATCTGGAAGTCCCCCAAGCCTCTATAGGGCGTTTGAACTCCTCTGTGGGCAACAACCCCGGGTGATATTAGACATCCTTGTACTAACATATTAGAATACATCTCATAGTTGCACCATCGATTTGACAGAATCCAGCCCATCTTTAAGGAGCACAAGGATAAGGCACAAGCAGTGCAGGCCCCCTGACTGTTGCACGACTCTCTGGGAGTTCCATCCGGGGGACCATGTCGTGGTTCTCGTTTCCACATCGTATTCCAAATTGTTGGTGCATTGGCAAAGTCCTTACGAGATTAAGGAGAGGAAGGGGCTCATCAACTATTTGGTGAAATAGCCCAATCGTAGGCTGAGCGAATGGGTGTACAGTGTGAACTTGCTTTAGAACATGGAGGGAGAGGGAACCCAATTCCGGATCTCGCTGGTTGCACATGACATTGTGATGGAACCTGGAGTGGTCATTTGGGAACACCCTTACTGCTTCCCGGGGCAAAGCGAGATGAAGTGGAACTTGAGATCAATAAAATGCTGGAACAGGGTGTTATTGAGAAGAGACAAAGCCTCTGGTCCAGCCCTATCGTCTTGGTCTCAAAGCCGGATGCCAGTTAAAAGTTTTGTAATGACTTCCATTGGCTTAATTAAATCTCCAGATTTAACACCTACCAAATGTTGAGAGCGGATGACCTCTTCGAGCAGCTCGGCAAGGCAGAATACTTGACCATACTGAAAATGACCAAATGGTACTGGCAAATCTCCTTAACGGACTCCGCAAAAGTAAAGACAGCATTGAGCACTCCTAGTGGACATTGGCAGTATCATGTCCTTCCATTTGGCTTGCTTGGGGCCACCACAACTTTTCAACATCTGGGGCCTCATGCATAATGCCATGCGTAGAATTCGCACTATAACATGACGTAAGCACAGAAGCCGAAATGTGCTTACGCACAGAAAAATTAAGATGCAGGAATCTGTGCGTACTCCAACATCTGCGTTCTTTCGATTCATAAATCCCAGTCAGCGTGAAAAGTAATGCTCGTGCACACACGTGCTGTCCCGCGCAAACTCCTCCCAGAATTACGCCTCTTTGAATATGCAAATAAATATAAATAGCCCTTAAGCTCAGCATTCTGTGAAAAGACAATGGGAAAAGCACGGGGGAAAATATAAGAATTTCAGTGAATACCAAGTGGAGGCAATGGAAAAACATACTATTTGTTGATTTAAACAGTGGAATAAACAACAAAAGGAAGTTGATCGAGTGACATAGCATGTCGGAGAAACTCGAAAGCCATATATCAAAGTCGCCGTGAAAAGGCGAGTCGTAGCCCACCGTCTGAGCTTATTAGGGTACAGACAAAAAAAATAGGCACACAGTGGGAAAAAAGCACGAAATGTCAACTTTAATCTCAAAATATCCACTTTAATCACATAGTTTATTTTGTCATTAAAGTAGAACATCATAAACTTCATCTTAAATTCATTTAATTTACTAGTTTCTCAAATCCCATTATAACTAAAGTAGCACGTTAAATGCTTTGTTTTGTATTTGATCTTCAATGCGCTCTATGTGCGTGAATCACTACGTGCTTCCGTTCTTTTACTTTCCCCGACAGGACACAGTGTCCATTACATTCGTGATATTACAGCTCTCTGAATAATTAAAATACTGAGATGTACACGTGATATAATTTTCATGATGATTGGAATGAAAGCATGTTAAACATGAGAACACAATGGCGCAGTGATTGTTCATGTCTCACACAAGATGCTGTTGCGCCATGCGCGACCTTCGATGAAATAATTTATTGTAGCAGTACTGTCTTTTTCAAACATACTAACTTCCAATTCATGTCGTTACTTTTCTTTCCCCAAATACCCAATCGTCACACAATCAGCTCTGTAATAGACGTTAAGCCATCTGTAAGCTTACAACGACGATTCTTCAAAACTTTTAAGGAACATTGAAATATCTTCATAGTATGTGTTTAATTATTCTATCCGTCTATCCTTCCAGTGTCACGCCAGCCTCAGCAAATATACAGCGTGAGGCTGGAGCAATACGTGAACTTGCTTGCGCTGCGGCACCGTGCCCTCACATGTTTAATCATTAACAATACAGATTATTTCAATGAAGTTAAAGTTTTATCTGTATAATATAATCAACATATTTTGCTGCATTTCATCTTAAAAATGATATCATCATCATATGTAAATACACGCTTTTTAAAGTGGCACAGGTTGTGTAATATTATAACTGTAGTGCAAGTTTACAGTGAGGTGATTGTACTTATAAGTACAAACAGTTCTACAAGGAGCAATTGATTGATTGAGTTTATAGTTCTTGGGATGAAACTGTTTCTGAACCGCGAGGTCCATACAGGAAAGGCTTTGAAACGTTTTGCCATGGCTGAGGCAGCGTGTATTTGATGCTGTATACCGATAATTCTCTTTCCGATCAGCTGCTGCTGTGATTACCCACTCATATACAGTGATATAAATACTCCGAGTGGTGCAGTGAGAGTAATATGGAAAAAGATGACCTGCTGTGGCAACCCTTAAAGGGAGCAACTGAAAGAAGAAAAAGAAGATGGTGTAGTGAGAGTAACAACGCTAAAGCAGTTATGGTATTTGGAATATTATGGCTATTCCCTGGGCCATTATATTGTCACAGGTAATCAATCAGATGCATTACACTAATAAACAATATGCGGTTAGTTTCAGTGTATTTATAAAGCTGCGTCAGAATTGTGGTTCTAAGAAATAAAGGGAACCACACAGGAACAGTAGCACTGCTTTGATGCTGGGTACCGCCAGTCTGCAAAACCGAGTGGAGAACTTGTGTACAACAGGGTATGAGGTACCGTGAAAAAGTGCGTGGGTTTACTCCAATTTTAGGTGTTATAAATCACGATTTGAATTTGAATATTTTCCCCTGGTGGGGAAAGTGCTATGGCACCATAATGACTATACTGCTGCCTGCCTGGATGACATACAGCAGTCATCTATTCCAGCACATGGAAGGAACATGTCTAAGCCATGCTCAATACACTCGGCGAAGCTGGATTTTTGATCAATCCAAAGAAATGTTTCTTTGGTCTAACTGAGGCTAAATATTTGAGCTACCTGTTGAGTCTGTGGTCAGACCACAATGGTCAAAGGTTAATGCCATTCTAAAATGGCCCCATCCGAAGACCAAGAAGCAGGTCCAAGCCTTTCTGGGACTAGTGAGTTACTACTGCTGGTTTGTGCCTTGTTTTTCCGAGAGATCTAAAAAAGAAGCAGGCCCTTAATAACGTGGAATGGGATGATAAAGCAAATGCTTTAACACTAGAATTACCAGAGCCTACAAAAAAACTCGTAGATCCGTCCCACCTTAAAAAACTTTGCACCTCTCTGTCAGTGTCTTTTGTCGTTTAAATGTGTGGATAAACAGCAAACAGCAGGCAGCCTGCTATCACATCCCCCACCCCGCAGAGTTTTCTCAGCTCAAGTCTGTTTACCTGTTTGTCAGTTGCTTAGAGTTGTATAGAGTGAGAAGTCAAGCAAAATGACACTTTTTATAAATACTAAGTCGTTATTTGGAACACTTGCATTTCATGTGTGTTCCGTGTCTATCTGAACACATTGTTAAAACAGAAACGTTTTTCATGTTTTAGTAATAATTGACAAAACGTAGACGTGAAGTGTATAATGTGTGAAGCCTGAATTCCAAATATCAAAGAAACACTTTCACAAAAAGTATAAATATAACAGAACAAATGTGCTTCCATTCAAAAATATAGCTGCAGAAAAAGAAGCCACATTAGGGTGCGACATTGACATGCATTTGATACGACTACCTCGATGGCGCAACGGTATCAGCTGTTGAATGGTAATCAAAGCTTCACGAGTTTGATCCCAGACGAGTCCATTTTGAGAAGTGAGCTGCTTGTATTCTTACTATTTTAGAATAGCTTTGTTTTTATGTTTATTCAGTTTTATTCTCCCAGCCGTGGTCACGATCCCAACTCCCCCCCTCGAATTGGAACTGCTGTTTTCACATAGACGCTCTATAACAGAGGTAAACTCAAATCATGACGACGGTTCTACTGTACATCGGATCAAAAATACACTTTTGCCATCGCTGTACTGTGTATATGTACATGGGAAGCTCTGCACTCTACTTGTGACTGTAGGAAGTAAGTAATTAAATAAAGCTAAATGGGTAAATAACATTTGATCTGGCTCTTACATACAAAGGATGGTGCATGTACCCAAAACATTAACATTTACTGTATATGTTACTTATATAAAAGACAAAAATGCCAGAATTCCATATTTTATTCACAGACTTTTAGCTCATACTGGAAGAACTTTAATAGCTGCAAAATAAATATTCAGAGTGAAACTGGAAAACAGCATACCACCACAGGTCTATAAATTGGTAGTATTTTGAGTTACAATTGGTAAAAAAGAGTGCAATGGAATTGAAATGTAAACTGGACAAATGTTGAATGTAAAATTTCAATAAGATGAAACGGCTTCATGTCTTATAATCCAATGACTGCCTCTATTGAAAGCAGTGAGCTAGCCAGCCTTTTCTCTGAACCAAGACACCTGGACACAGCTGGAGAGACAAATGCTGAGCCTCAGACAATATCTGCTCTTGTTTCTGCTGTTGGTGAGACTCTCGCTTGAAATGTTTCCTTCACAGCTGCTTGTTTCAAGAAGTTAAAGCAGCATTTATTTTCAAGATAAGTGGCAGTTTTCTCTAATGCTTGAGTGTTTTGTTCTCTGCCTCCTGGTTTGAGTTGTGTGTAGGTGTTATAGGCCAGCATCAGGCTTGAGATAAAAACCTATCTTGCAGGAAGATTGAGACCTGTGCACAATACACTCATCTTATTAAATGTTTGGCAATAGCATATAAAACTACCAAAATGTGTACTGTTAATTGTATGTTCCATTATTTTCTGAAAAATTTGCTTTTTTGCAAAATAATGAAAATTGATTGTTACAGTTGCAAATTTAGATCCAGACAACACTTTAATTATCTTTTCCTTGGAATTATGAGATGTTTTACTTATGTGTGTAACTTAGTATAAAAGGAAATATAATGTCAGTCATCACATGATTAAAATCAGCCTGTGCCCAATGCAAGTTTCATTAGATTGTTTAAGATGTAAATTGCTCAAAGATCAAAATGTGAAATGTCTGCTTCATTTTTTATTTGTTTCATTTAATGCCTTGGTTTTTAAAAAAGACTACAACTTTGAGTATGGAGGAAAATCAGAGCTGCATGGTGATATACTGGCCCCCATCTTAGGCCCCTCAAACTTTGCTAAGATTATTATTGATCCTTCTTTTCAGATCTTGCAGCTCCAAAGCTTTATCTGTTTTGACCACCTAGACACACTAATTACTTGGCAGACACAAAGGAGTAGGGAAAAGGACAAGAAAGGGAAGAATCCTTGGTCTTAGAAGTCACACAATTAGTTCAATGGAGATTTGTCTGTGTACAAAGGTTTCAATTAATTGCAGTGTAAGATCATCTGATTTGGAGGATGCTGGTTGTGGTGAGCCAGTATGGTGGACTAACATACACAATGAAAACAGAAGAACAATCAAAGCAACTCAATGAAAAGGTGATGGAAAAACACAAGTCAGAGAATGGGTGCGAGAAAATATCCAAGTAACTGAATATCCCTTGGAGTACACGTAAATCAGTCATTTAGAAATGGAAAGAGTATGGCACAAAATCGACTTAGACCAGGCTATCCACAAAGACTGAGTAATCATACAAGAAGATGACTAGTGAGGGAGACCACCAAGAGACCTATGATAACTCTGATGGAATTGCAAGTTGCAGTGGCTGAGATTGGAAGGACTGTACATACAACAACTGTTGTCTGGATGCTTCACCGATCTCAGCCTTTTGAGAGAGTGGCAAAGAGAAAGTCTCAACTAGAGTTTGCCAGACGCCACATGGGAGACTCTGAAATCAGCTGCAAGAAGGTTATATGACTGATGATGAGACCAAAATGAATCTTTTTGGCTGTGTGACAAATGTAGAGGGCGAAGCAGCCACTCAATCTGACACAGACAGACGCAGGAGGCACACTGATAAAAACACAAATGTTTTGATTTTCTTTCTTCACCTGTGGGCAACGCCTTCCCCATTTCCCCCAGGCACACAATGTCCCAGTAAACAGACCACCAGAATACGCAATACTTTCTTTATATTCTTCTCTTTCTCTTTTTTCCTCTACTCCTTCCAGCAAGCTTTGTCTCCCTCCTCCCGACTCTGGTTCACAGAGTACTATCTGCTACCTACTTTATGTGTTACCCGGAAGTGCTCCAGGTGCTTGATGACGTACTTCCAGCAGCACTTCCAAGTGTGGTGAAAGGATCACCCATACGGGCTCTGGCGCAGCTACAGTGCCCCCTGGCAACACCCCCGGATCCCAACAGGGCTGTAGACAACTCCATCTCCCATGAAGCCCTGTGGGGGTCTGAGACACCACTGCAACCCATGGGAGCTGCCATCTAGCATCCTGGGGGAGGTACTGTTCTGCCCATGCCCATGCTTGCTCCCCCAGTCCTCTCAGCGAAGAGGCGTCCTGGTCGGGCAAGGACCCTGGCTGTCTGTGACAGCTGTCAGCCTATACTTCATGTTTGATGTCAACCAAACACGGCACATTATCAAACATACACCATCCCCAATGTGAAGCACGGTGGTGACAGCCTGCTTTGGGGAAGATTCCCCAAGGCTTGTGAGGGTGGAGGTTAAAATGAAAGCAGCAAAATGCAGGGAAATCCTGAAATAAGACCTGATGCAGCCTGCATCAAAACTGTACCTTGGGAGAAGATTTGTTTTCCAGCAAGACAATGACTCCAAGAATAAAAATACAGCCACACGAGAATGGCTTAAAATTAACAATGTTAATGTGCTGGAGTAGCTGAGTCAGAGTCCATATCTCAATCCAATTTAGAATTTATGACTAGACTTGTAAAAATGCTTTTCACTCACAATCCCCATGCAGTCTGACAGAGCTTGAGCAGTTTTGTAAAGAAGAATTTGGATGGGAGTTGGAGTGCAGTGTCCAGATGTGCAAAGCTGATGGGGAGAGATCTGCATACACAGATTCAAGGCTAAGATTGTTTCTACCAAATTCTGACTTAAAAGGGTGAATACTTAGCCAATCAATTATTTTTTTTTTTTATATTTGTAATAGATTTAGATAACTTTGCAGAGGTCTTTTTTCAGTTTTACATTAAAGATATTTATTGTTGATAAGTGTCAAAAAAGCCAAAATAATCCAATACAATCTACTGTGTGAAAACTTCTACGTACGTGGGTGAATGTTTTTTTTATAGGCACTGTATATGCTCTTCTAGATCCAAACATTTTTGAATCCGCAATACTAGTCAAATATGTTAAGACGTGTTCTTGCTCTTTTTGACTCGAGTCCAACATGGCAGGTATCTGGTGGTTGCCTTGTGTGAATCGATTCCAAGGGCATAATACCTATCTCGTAAAGGTGTTATGAACAAAAAAGCTATATACAGTGATCCCTCGCTATATCGCGCTTCAACTTTCGCGGCTTCACTCCATCGCGGATTTTAAATGTAAGCATATCTAAATATATATCATGGATTTTTCGCTGGTTCGCGGATTTCTGCAGGCAATGGGTCTTTTAATTTATGGTACATGCTTCCTCAGTTTGCCCACTTGATTTCATACAAGGAAAGCTATTGGCGGATGGCTGAGAAGCTACCCAATTAGAGCATGTATTACGTATTAAATAAAACTCCTCAATGATATACAATATGCTTCCCGCTCGGTGCTTTGCACACTTCAAAGCTCTAACAGCCCGTATTGATTTTTGATTGTTTGCTTTTCTCTGTCTCTCTCATTCTCTCTGACATTCTCTGCTCCTGACAGAGGGGGTGTGAGCAGAGGGGCTGTTTGCTTAGAAGATACGGACGCTCCTCTAAAATATGCTGAAAGTCTACCTTCACATTGATCCCTTCATTGCGGCGCTTTATCGCGTTGCTTTCGCCCAACAGTCCTACTGATTTTTGATTGTTCGCTTTTCTCTCTTTGTCTCTCTCTCTCTCTGACATTCTCTGCTACTGACGCACACTCCTTTGAAGAGGAAGATATGTTTGTATTCTTTTAATTGTGAGAAAGAACTGTCATCTCTGTCTTGTCATGGAGCACAGTTTAAACTTTTGACTAAAGGGTGTTATTTCATGTCTAGAGGGCTCTAATAATGTTAAAAAATGTATTTAGAAGATCGTAAACAGGTTTTCTATGCTCTAACTGCGAAAATATTAGATTTATAAATAAAGAATCCTACTTCGTGGAAATTAATTTATCTGCCAAGAGCGGATTAACTGTAATAAACAAGGGTTTACTGTATAACTGTTCGGAGAATATTTATAAACAATGTGGGAGAGTTTCTAAGTGCTTAAAATATATAAAAATAACCATACAAACCTATGATTTCTACTTCGTGGATTTTCACCTATCGCGGGGGGTTCTGGAACGCAACCCCCTTGATCGAGGAGGGATTACTGTACAATACTCATGTGAGTCAAAAAGTTAAAGAAAAGCTAGTATTTAGCCAAAGATGACTAAAGAACAGAAGAGAAGAAGCTATGTTCTTTTTGAAATTTGGCAAATGGATCCGGGAATGAAATACCAAGAACAACATATCCAAGTTTGGTTCCTGCCTTGCACCTGATACCTCTGGAACTGGCTCTAGTATCCTTTCACCCTGAAAAGGCATAAGCAAGTTCAGAAAATGGGGTAAAATATTAATGTTTTTTTGGTTGTTTTTGTCTGCACAAGGTGCCAGATGAAAAAGAGTGACTTTTGACCTCTTACCTGCCAATTAGCTGAAGTAGCCCCATAAAGCAGGAAGCCCTTCCCTTGCCAAGTGCTTACCTGGAGATGATGGAGGGTGGGGTAAAACATGTTATATGACAGTCGATTATAAAATGCAGCTCAATAACAATGTACTTTAGTTCAGCACACATTGGGTGACCTCTGTGCTGTCCGTGCAATGCCATGTCAGTAAGAATGAATATTATTCCTTCTTCTATCCAACATCAATAAAGAGTAGGATGTTATTGTATTAGGTAATCACCTTATTTTTATATTCATGAAACTATATTAATTACGCCCTGCAGCTGATAGTGCTTCTACTTTAATTCTAGATCACTCCATCTGATAAGACAAGAGTTTGCCTGCTGAGGCAATAAAATGTTTTTCTCGTCCAGCGTCAAAAGAGACAAGGCTTGATTGCACTCACAATTTACATTTAAATTGTTGCAAATTCTATAATCAGAGCCCAAACAGAATGTGAAATTGCTCTTTTTCAATTAAACAAATTACAAAAGATGTCAGCAAAGTACAATTACTATAATTGGACCTCCACTCCAAGCATTTTCTTTTATCTTTTTAATTGTGTTCTTTTTAAATGTCTAATGATACACTGTGGCTTCATATTGAGCAAATAATTATTAGTCCCACATTTGACTTCCTCTCCCCATTTTTATCAAAACACAAATTTAGGGATCTTCAAAATTCATATAATCCTTCAACATATTTCTTTTCCAAAAAAGAGAATGACATTCTTATAAACAATAATTTGATGTGATAATGTCAAAGTATACTGAGAGGCTGTACCTTGAGAAAACGTTTAATTTGTTACTTAGAGAATGAATATACATTTCCTATTTGAATGTGACTAACACAAAAAATGAGTGAAGTCTTTCTAATCAAACATCTATGCAAAGATGCTGTGTTTTTGTATTTCCACAGAAAATTATTACATACCAAGTTCATCCCATGATTATCTCTCATATATAATGAATAGTAACACTAATGTAAATTTAGCTTTATAAGTGTGGGGCAATTTGCATTACCACATCAGAATGATGTTTTATGGTTATGTCTCCATTTCATTTTTAATATATTTTTATAAGTTGCATCTTTCCTGAGAATTCCAACTTCTAAGCAAATTAACTACTAGATATGTGCATTACTTTTTTTCTATATATACGTTGTGATAGATGGCCAGAAACCCTGCCCCGCCATGATTCCTAGAGGAAGGAGGAACTCGAGAAAGCGGCACTTCTTTTCCCTGGGTACCCAGCCAGTCCTTGATCCCTGGGGGACAGCACTTCCATGACACCAGGAAATGCTGACAGACCAGGGATGGTTTATGCCCGGAGTGCTTCCAGGTGCAAAGGCAGCACGTCCACCACACTCAGGAATGCTGCTGGAAGTCCGTCATCAGGCACCTGGAACACATCCGGGACATCACTTCAATCAGGGAGCCTGAGTCGGGTGGAAGAAGGACGGAGCTTGCGAGACCGGAGTGGAGGTGGCCAGATGAACCAAGGACTGTGCACTGTAAATAGTATTTGTATATTTTTCTGTAAATAAACGTGTGTGGTGGACACTGCATTGTCGTGTCTGTCTGTGGCTGGGCTAGCATTTACAACATGTATAAGCTGGGATGCTAGGACTTTCCTAGACAAATTTTTGATCTTTCTCCAACTTTTCCTTTCCCTATAGCTGATCAGTTTTTATATTCAATCAAACTCACCATGAACAGAACAGATGATCTAACAAACACTCCCAGGGCCATACCACACTGTTAGGCAGTGTGCCATTATGTAGTTCTCCTGGTAGAGAGCAACAGGAAGAAATGTTGCCAGGCAGTGCCAGTCAAGGCCCATTTGGAGAACTAGAGGGCGTGCACGGACATCACCCTTCATTGTCCATAATGGGTAGGCTATATTATTAGACTTCAACAACCTGTGTAGCCTTCAGTAACACAAATACCCTTTGTGTATATACCACTATACCAGTATGAAACATGCACACTTTCACTTTCAGATATGGCACCCAGAGGGTAATAGCACCCACTCATTATAATCAGAGTCAAATGACTTTTGGGATCGTCCTTAAACAAAGCTAGTTTTGTTAAACTTGACTTACTTGTATGGAATGTTATTTGATTTTAATAAAATCAATAAAATGTTAAAAAAGACTATTTTTGGTTGTTTATGTACCTTGACAGTCACTGAAGTTAAGGAAGTAGGAGGGGTGGTATTAAGTAAGGTTTGGATTGATTTGTTTTTGGTGCACAATTAAGTGCTGAATTTTCAATAACTGTGATCACTCGTCATTCAACATGGTGAAGAAGTTGTCAGTAATTAAGTCTCATTGAAGTGCAATGAGCAAAAGTAATTGAATATACTTTGACGACATGGCAGAAGGATTTTGTAGACCCAAAACATTAGTGTTTAATGGCAATGTCACAGAGAATTGGCGTGCACTGGAACAAGAATATGTTATTTTCATAGAAGCTGCACATACAGGCAAAGATGCACATACATGAGCATTTAAATTTCTTAATATGAATTTGATATAATGTTTAAATGTGTTTAAAGAAAATATTTAAGAAAACTTGTCCATGTATTTTGAAATAAGGAACAAAGCTAAAGAAGGAGGATGTAGAACAGTGACTATGTTCTTTTGTTTATGTACCTTGACAGACATTGCAATTAAGAAAGTAGGAGGGGTGGTAGAATTAAGTAAGGTTTAGATTTGTATGTAGATTGATTTGTTTGTGGTGTACAATAAACTGTTGATAGCTTTCAATAACGGTGACCACTCGTAATTCAACAATCTCCCCATCACTTCCATCTATGCCTCTTTCCCACACTTGTCTCTGTCACAGCTTCGATGCAGAAAAACATTAAGCTAACCCTACCTAAAATGAGTGAAAAGCAAAGATCTCTGCAGAGCTTCTTAGAAAAAGGGGAAAGACATAATGATGAGACAGAAGAAGTCTCTAAGACTGGCAACAAAATGAAAGCTGCTTTTAAAAGAAAATATCAAGAGTTCTACTTAAATTATGGGCTATCACAGCAGATGATTCACATGCTCCAAGCCTGCTCTGTATTTTTTTTGTGGTGACCAGCTGTCCATAAACCATAAACCCTTCAAAACTACTTCTTCACATAGAGAACAAGCACCCTGCATTAAAAGATAACCCACTTCATTATGCTTTATTATGCAAGTGCAATGACTGGTCCGTGGAAAATTGTGTTCCATGAAGCCCGTCTGTGGTGCAAAAAATGTTGGAGACAGCTGACCTAATGGATTGACACGTTCTGTTGCCAGGGATTATAAGGGTGAGTCAAAAATTATCAACACTTCAGTTATATTAAAACTACTATTGGCAGCACTGTCTTATCAGCATTTTCCGTACGAAGTCCCTGTCTCCCCAGTCACTGTTGTGCAGGTGTGAACGTGTTAAGTAAGATCATTTGTAACTGAGGTGCGAGAAACAATGGCTGCCTCACTTGTGATCAGCATGAAAGAAGAGCAATGTGCAGTGATTTTTTATTTTTGTGGTCTGAGGCTGTGCCTTGTGCCAATATATATCGAAGACTTTTTGCACAGTATGGTGACAGTGTTTTGTCATGAAGAAGTGTGTATGAATGGATAGAGATGTTCAAGAAAGGTCACACCAGTGTCAGCCATGGAGAAGGAGCTTAAAGCCAATCCACATCCACAACTGATAACAACATTCAGCATGCACGTGAAATGATTCTGTTGAATAGATGAGTGACAAGGGTTAATAAATGTCGGAAACAGATAAAGCAACAAAATGTACACTGAAATATAAGAACTTGTTTAGGAAAATACTGAGATATCAAGAATGTACCAGAAGAAAGGTTGATGTACTATACAAAATGTACTGAGATGACTAAGAAATCGGCAGATGTCCTATAAATGAGAATGAGAAATTTCAAGGGTGATGGCTCATCTCAAAAGGTATAAGAAGAAACAGAATATGATATAATAGACTTTTATTATAAATAAATCATTTAGGTGTAAACCAATGAACCAACTAGAGGAAAATGTATGCATTGATTGACACTATACGTAAATTCAACAGTTTATAAAATTAACCTCTATTCTGGTCATTCTGACTATGCTGTAACAGACTGCTTTTGAAGAATGCTCGCTCCAAGGCATTTTGCTGAGGAGTAATTAAAAGATACAATAAACAGCTTTTCTCCTGCCTGATTACTGAATTGTCCTATTAGAGGATGTTTCTTTCTTTAATAAGATGTTAAATTTCAACCACATTACGTAAGATCATTTGTAACTGAAAGCATGAAAGAAGAGCAATGTGCAGCAATTAATTTTTTTGTGGTGTGAGGGTGTGCCTGGTGCTGAATGGATAGAGACATTCAAGGAAGGTCG
This sequence comes from Polypterus senegalus, assembly GCF_016835505.1. NCBI lineage: Eukaryota > Metazoa > Chordata > Cladistia > Polypteriformes > Polypteridae > Polypterus > Polypterus senegalus. Next base: position 125,114,670 of record NC_053164.1, on the reverse strand, counting down.
CACAAGTGTCAGCCATGGAAAAGGAGCTGGAAGCCCATCCACATCCACAACTGATAACAAAATTCAGCGTGCACATGAAATGATTCTGTTGAATAGACGAGTGACATTAGATGATGTGGCAAAACATTGGCAAATCAGCCAAGGCTCTGCCTATGCAATAATCCACGACAGACTTGGGTTTTAAAAGAAGACTTACGAGGACAAAGATTCAGATCTGATGAAGATGTGAAGACAACGGTGCATTTGTTCCTCGCAGCTCAGCCTAAAACATTTTTAATGAAAGAATACAAAAACTTGTTGACAGGTGGACAAAGTGCATTGAAACATCATCAACATGGTGCCGCAGATGGCAGCCTCGGTACCGCACTCCTTAGTACTTTCTCTGTTTTTGTTTGTGTGTTCAGTAATAAACTGTCCCCCTCTGATCATATACAGCAACTCTTACACATCGGTCAATTCACTTGTGAATTTTTTTCACTGTCCTTCAACCAGAGTACTTCACAGAACATTTAGTGGGAGGAGCAGCCGCTCTTTACGGAATTAGCAGGAGTCGCCGATGAGGGAAGCGAGTCAGAGCACTTGTTAAACTGCGCCAGCGAGAATTTCGAAGTGCGCTCCCTTCAATACACCTGCCGAACGTCCGCTCTTTGGCCAACAAGATGGACGAACTGCTACTGTTAAACAGAATAAACACAGACTTTTCTAAATCTGCCATCCTGTGCTTCACCGAAACTTGGCTTGGTGAGCACATCCCCGATAGTGCATTATACCTGCCGAGCTTCCAACTTCTCCGTGCGGACCGCGTCACGGAGCTCTTGGGAAAAACAAAAGGAGGTGGAATCTGTTTTTACATAAACGAAGGTTGGTGTACAGATGTCACAGTGCTAATTAAAACATGCAGTCCTTATTTAGAGTCTATTTTCATTGACAGTAAACCGTTCTACTCACCACGGGAGTTTTTCTCGTTTATTCTGGTTGGCGTTTACATTCCACCTCAGGCTTGTGTTAGTGAAGCATTACAACACCTGGCTGACCAGATAACTAACATGGAGCACAAACACCCGGACCCCCTGCTCATTGTTCTTGGTGATTTTAACAGAGCAAACCTCAGGCAAGAACTGCCAAAATTCAGACAGCATATTAAGTGTCCTACCAGGGACAAAAACATACTGTTAACTGTTACACTACATTAAAGGATGCTTATCGCTCTGCCCCTTGTGCTGCCCTGGGACTCTCTGACCACTGTCTGGTTTATCTGCTCCCGACTTACAGGCAGAACTTGAGATCTGCAAAGCCTGTGGTCAAAACGGTGAAGAGATGGATCAACGAGGCAAAGCTGGAACTACATCCTACCTGACAGGGAGAAAATATTTTGTTAGTTGTGGGAATTACAACTCGAAGACACATGATATCCGATATGGTGTTCCACAAGGCTCTATCCTGAGTCCGCTGTTATTCTCAATCTACATGCTTCCGTTAGGTCAGATTATCTCAGGGCACAACGTGAGCTACCACAGCTATGCTGATGACACACAGCTGTACTTATCAATAGCTCCTGATGACCCTGATTCTATTGATTCACTAACAGAATGTCTGACTAGTATCTCAGAATGGATGAATAGTAATTTTCTCAAGTTAAATAAAGAGAAAACTGAAATTTTAGTGATCAGCAATAATGGATACAATGAGGCTATTAGAAATAAACTGGATACATTAGGATTAAAAGTCAAAACGGAGGTAAAAAGCTTAGGGGTGATTGTTGACTGTAATCTGAATTTTAAATCACATATTAATCAGATCATTAGGACAGCATTTTTTCACTTAAGAAACATAAGTAAAGTTAGACCTCTTATATCACTGAAAGATGCTGAGAAATTAGTTCACGCGTTTGTTTTCAGTCGACTAGATTACTGTAATGCACTCCTCTCTGGACTACCCAAAAAAAATATAAATCGTTTGCAACTAGTGCAGAATGCAGCTGCTAGAATCCTAACTAGGAAAAGAAAATCAGAACACATCACACCAGTCTTAGCGTCACTACACTGGTTACCTGTGTCATTCAGAATTGACTTTAAAATTCTGCTTATGGTTTATAAAGCCTTAAATAATCTCGCCCCATCTTATATATCGGAATGTCTGACACCTTATATTCCATATCGCAACCTCAGATCCTCAAATGAGTGTCTCCTTAGAATTCCAAGAACAAAACTTAAAAGAAGTGGTGAGGCGGCCTTCTGCTGTTATGCACCTAAAATCTGGAATAGCCTGCCAATAGGAATTCGCCAGGCTGATACAGTAGAGCACTTTAAAACACTGCTGAAAACACATTACTTTAACATGGCCTTTTTATAACTTCATTTTAATTTTAATTTAACTTAATCCTGATACTCTGTATGTTCAATTCATCATAATAACTATTCATGGTGGCTCTAAAATCGGTACTGACCCTACTCTCTTTTCTGTTTCTTTTTCCGGTTTCTTTGTGGTGGTGGCCTGCGCCACCTCCACCTACTCAAAGCTTCATGATGCTCCAACAATGATGGATGGATTAAAAGGAAGAAGTCTACGTGACCATCATCATCATCAAGCCCTTCCGTGAGAATCCTAAATCCAAAGAGGACTGTTTCATTTATGTTAGGTAGAATGCCCAGAGGGGACTGGGCGGTCTCATGGTCTGGAATCCCTACAGATTTTATTTTTTCTCCAGCCGTCTGGAGTTTTTGTTTTTCTGTCCCCTGGCCATTGAACCTTACTCTTATTCGATGTTAATTAATGTTGATTTATTTTGTTTTATAATTGTGTCTTTCATTTTTCTATTCTTTAATATGTAAAGCACTTTGAGCTACTGTTTGTATGAAAATGTGCTATATAAATAAATGTTGTTGTTGTTGTTGTTGTTACACGTTTTTGAGTCTGCAGCGACAGACCTGGATGAGCTTACTGACACTGTGACATCCTATGTCAGTTCTTGTGAGGATATGTGTGTGCCCATGAAAACTTTTCGCACATAAAACAACAACAAAACCTGGTTTACTGCAAAAGTTAGGCAGCTTTGTCAGGCTAAGGAGAAGGCCTACAGAAGTGGGGACAGAATCATGTATAATCAGGCCAGAAACACATTGACAAAGAAGATCAGAGTAGCAAAGAGGTGCTACAATGAAAAGCTGGAAAATAGATTTTCAGCCAATGACCCTGCATCAGTGTGGAGAGGTCTCAAAGGCATCACCAACTACAGGAAACCATCCCCCCCATACTGAAGAGAACCATCAACTGGCCAGCGAGCTGAATTTGTTGTACTGCAGGTTTGATAATACCTCTTTCACACCTGTCACTCTCGCCGATCACACTTCACTTTCAGCACCCACTACCATGACCCTGCCCCTGCCCCCCACTGACACTATACCTGCATTAGGAGACCTCAGGAGACAGAAGATCGCATGAAGGCACCATGTCCAGATGGTGTGTCACCCTCCTGTCTCAAAGTCTGTGCTGACCAGCTGGCCCCCATATTTACACAGATCTTCAACAGATCCCTGGAGCTATGTGAAGTTCCCTCCTGCTTTAAGCGTTCCACAATTATGCCGGTTCCCAAGAAAACTTCCATTGCAGGGTTAAATGACTACAGACCTGTTGCCCTGATGTCTGTGGTCATGAAATCCTTTGAAAGACTGGTGTTGACCTACCTGAAGGACATTACAGGCCCCCTGCTTGACCCCCTACAGTTTTCTTACCGAGCAAGCAGGTCAGTGGATGATGCAATCAACATGGGACTGCACTACATCCTGCAACATATCGACTCTCCAGGTACATATGCTAGGAACCTGTTTGTGGACTTCAGCTCGGCGTTCAATACTATCATTCCAGAAGTCCTCCATACTAAACTCACTTGTCTCATTGTACCAGCTCCCATCTGCCAGTGCATCACAAACTTCCTGACAGATAGGAAGCAGCAAGTGAGACTGGGAAAAATCACATCCAGCACACGAACAGTCAGCACTGGTGTCCCCCAGAGATGTGTTCTCTCCCCTCTGCTCTTCTCCCTCTACACAAATGACTGTACCTCAAGAGACAAGTCTGTTAAACACCTGAAGTTTGCAGATGATATGACAGTCATTGGCCTCATCAAGGACAGTGACGAGTCTGTATACAGACGAGATGTTGAACAGCTGGCCCTCTGGTACAGTCAAAACAACCTGGAGCTGAACAAGCTTAAAACTGTGGAGATGACAGTGGACTTCAGGAGGAGCCCCCCAGTGTTGCCCCCTCTCACACTACTCAACATCATTGTGTCTGCTGTGGAAAATTTTAGGTTTCTGGGATCCATAATTTCCCAGGACCTGAAGTGGGCATCAAACATAGAGACAATTGTCAAAAAGTCCCAGCAGAGGTTGTACTTCCTGTGTCAGCTCAGGAAGTTCAACCTGCCTCAGGAGCTGCTCATCCAGTTTTACTCTGCAGTTATCCAGTCTGTTCTCTGTTCAGCTATCACAGTCTGGTTTGGTTCAGCCACAAAACAGGACAGGAACAGATTACAACGGATAGTCAGGATTGCAGAAAAAATCATTGGTGCTGATCTGCCCTCCATTCAGGACTTATATAGAACTCGAGTCAGGAAATGGGCAGAAAACATCATTGTGCATCCATCACACCCTGGTCACAACCTTTTTCAATTACTTCCCTCTGGTAGGCGTTACAGAGCACTGTACGCCAAAACTACCAGACATATGAACAGTTTCTTCCCTCAGGCCATCACTCTCATGAACACTTAAATCAATCTCACAGCATCAGGAACAATACTAGGTAAAACCGGAGTCCAATTCCTTGCATGTGTATATATAAACGGCCAATAAAGATGATTCTGATTCTGAAAAGCAGGGAAATTATGTTGAAAAATTATCAATCAATCAATCAACATTTATTTATATAGCACATATTCATACAAAAAAATGTAGCTCAAAGTGCTTTACAAAATGAATAGAGTAATAGAAGACACAATAAAAGATAAACATAAGTCAACATTAATTAACATAGAATAAGAGTAAGGTCCGATGGCCAGGGTGGACAGAAAAACAAAAACTCCAAAAGCTGGAGAAAAAAATAAAATCTGTAGGGGTTCCAGACCAAGAGACCGCCCAGTCCCCTCTGGGCATTCTACCTAACATAAATCATCATATTTTCATGGAAGGACCTGATGATGATGGTCACGTAGACTTCTGGCTTTCAGTCCATCATTATTGGAGCATCATGATGCTTTGAGTAGGTGGTGGTGGCGCAGGCCGCCACCACAAAGAAACCGGAAAAAGAAACAGAAGAGAGAGTAGGGGTCAGTACGGATTTTAGAGCCACCATGAATAGTTATTATGAAGAATTGAACATACAGAGTATCAGGATTATGTTAAAGTGAAGTTATAAAAGGCCATGTTAAAGTAATGTGTCTTCAGCAGTGTTTTAAATTGCTCTACTGTATTTGCCTGGCGAATTCCTATCGGCAGGCTATTCCAGATTTTAGGTGCATAGCAGCAGAAGGCCGCCTCACCACTTCTTTTAAGTTTAGCTTTTGGAATTATAAGGAGACACTCATTTGAAGATCTAAGGTTACGATTTGGAATATAACGTGTCAGGCATTCCGATATATAAGATGGAGCGAGATTATTTAAGGCTTTATAAACCATAAGCAGTATTTTAAAGTCAATCCTGAATGACACAGGCAACCAGTGTAGTGACATCAAAACTGGAGAAATGTGTTCGGATTTTCTTTTCCCAGTTAGGATTCTAGCAGCTGCATTCTGCACTCGTTGCAAATGATTTATGTCTTTTTTGGGTAGTCCTGAGAGGAGTGCGTTACAGTAATCTAGTCTACTGAAAACAAAAGCGTGAATTAATTTCTCAGCATCTTTCAATGATATAAGAGGTCTAGCTTTAGCTATGTTTCTTAAATGAAAAAATGCTGTCCTAGTGGTCTGATGAATATGCGATTTAAAATTCAGATTACAGTCAACGGTTACCCCTAAATTTTTTACTTCCGTCTTAACTTTTAATCCTAGTGCATTAAGTTTATTTCTGATAACCTCGCTGAATCCATTATTGCCAATTACCAAAATTTCAGTTTTCTCTTTATTTAGTTTGAGAAAATTACTATTCATCCATTCAGAAATACCAGTAAGACATTGTGTTAGTGTATCGAAAGAGTCGGAGTCATCAGGTGCTATAGATAAGTACAGCTGTGTGTCATCAGCATAGCTGTGGTAGCTCACATTGTAACCTGAGATAATCTGACCTAACGGAAGCATATAGATTGAGAATAACAGCGGACCCATTATGTATTTGTCTTTTCTGAAAGTTGATTAAAATACATTTTAAAATAAATCTGGAGTGCGGATAATTTTTGACTCACCCTCATATAATAGAATTATGGGTTTATGAACGGTGTCTAGGTTATTGTGTATATTTGTTACACAAAATACTTCTACGATGTCCTAAAGGTCACAGGAGCAGGCAGCTCAAGTTCAACCATATCAGCTATACCATTTTATCCTTATATTATAGCCATCTCATCTCAGCAGCATCTTCATTTTGGAGTTTTAATTGCTAGTTTCACCTAGGGAGAAATCTTGTAGGAAAGACCAACAATCCATCCTACTACATATTGCTTTTCATGACATCTTCATTCCCTACTAACATTGTGCTTTTACCTTGAAACATTTAAAGTGCATTGCTAATGTATTAAAGCATTGCAAACTGACATGAGTGGGTTGTCAATAGAAATAGAAGGTAGACTAATTGATGGTCAAGAGAGAAAATTAAGAGTACCATCAAAAATTAAAGTGAATTATAACAAATATACAAAGTATATTATCTGTAGATTATGTTCAATGGAAATCTTTGTTAAAGGCTGCAAATGGTCTCAAGCACCACATCAGGATGGCACAGGGTAGGCCTACCAGGAAGAGGCACAGTCAAACTGGCAGTAGGAAAAGTGCAGCTCATGTTGGTTAGGAGCACAAGGGCCGAGACGTGGTTTGCCTTGGAATGGCTTTAAACAAATGCATTAACATAAAACTGACAGAAGAGAGAGGGAGATAGTTGTAGACTTTATGTCATTATTCTTCATTATGTGAATTGTTGTTGATTTTGTACTTTGTTTTCACCATGTGATCGCCTCTCCGCTTAGTTTAATAAATGTACCAATTTTCTTATCTTTTGATCTTCTGTTTATTCTGGTTACAGGTGGCTTAGCGCCTTGAACTTGGGTAAGGTGCTATATATATATATATATATATATATATATATATATATATATATATATATATATATATATATATATATATATATATATATATATATATATATATATATATATATATATATATATATATATATATATATAGTGGACGTTAGAGGTGCTGTTGCCCCATTGAACACTTCAGACAGACATCCCAGACACACTTATAAAAGCAAAATGAAGGTTTATTAATAATTTCTTCAATAATAGTGCCCAAAGCACCAGACCTCCACAATTCATCAATAATTAATACAATAAACATTCATCCAACTCCCAGCAGCTCTGTCACACTACCACCCAACTCCGGCTCTCCCTTCTGGGGCTTCCCACAGTCCTTTTAAAGTCCATGACCCAGAAGTATTCCTTATCCGGGTCAAACTCCTTCTTCAGGTGTCCCGGAAGTACTGCGTGTTTCCGTTCTTGTGACTTTGAAGTACTTCCGGGTTAGTGTCACAGTAATATTCCCCGGGTTCTTGGTGAGCTCCAACTGGTGGCACCCACGGCACCCAACAGGGCTGATGAGACGGACTCCATGTCCCATACTGCCCTGTGGGAATCCGAGGAACCATTTCCATCCAGGGGAGCTGCCATCTAGCGTCCCGGGGGATGTAGTGCCCTGAAAAGTTGGGTTTCTTCTGTTGAGGGACTTCCCGGCTGGACTGATACACCGGCCATCCATCACAATATATATACATATATATATATACAGTATATAAAATATATTATTATCATTATTATTAACATTATGGCCCTTTCCTATCACTTGATATTATAGAAGTAAGCAGGTTAGACAATGAATGAATAATGCTGATTTGTGCCTATGTGTTTATGTAAATTTTCATTCTGACATTTTTAGACTTTACCAGACATCAGTAAAGCACAATACTTTCAAAGACATGGTAAAGGGTAAAGAGGAATGCTAGAAACTGAATGGCTATTAAGAAAATTAGAGACATTGAACAATAGATTCATCAGCAAGCTTACACTGGGACCAAGAAAAAAAAACATAATTACTCAGTGACAGAAACACATTACAATATATGTGCATATAATGGCAAGTTTTTAGTTATAATTTTGAAGTTATCCCTAAGGATACACACCTTTTGTTACTTCCAGCTTGCTGTGTTTTATTTAGAAATAATCATAGGTATTTACACTGATATTTTTTGACAAATGTAATACTTACTTGTCTCTGTCTGACTGGGTATATACTCTAGTTCATAGGGTGTTATGATTACACCAATGTTTCTAAGTGAATTAGAATTAGACCATCATTAATGCTTGATCTGTTAAAGCTGGAGATTATTTTATAAAGATTTTGTCAAATTCTAACTGTGGTGCAGTTCTTCTTGGTAAATACATGAAGTAACTATAGAAGGCACCAATACAAAAAGTTTTTATTGTGTGAAACTGAAGAATTTCTCATTCATAACCACATTTATGGATAGCATACAGCAATATTTTGCCTTGTATCTTTCTCTCTCTGCCTCCTACGCTCATCCCAGAAAGCTTCATTTTTCTCCTCTTGACTCTGGCTGGATGTGGTAGGGAATTTCTTTTTATCGAGGAGTACTTCCGGTGCCAGGGCATAACCTGATGGAAGCACTTCTGGGTTGGTCAATTGTCCCAAAGAACATGAAGCACAACTCCTAATAGCACCCCCTGGTGGCACCCAGGGACCCTCACAGGGCTGCCTTACAGAACTACAACTATGAGCAGTGCTGCCCTTTCGTTGTCCATGGGTGTACCTGCCCCCAGGGATGCTGCCATCTAGCAGTTTGTGGGAACATGTAATAACTCCCCCTGTCACTCCTTTAAGCTAGCTTCGTGGGTTGGTATTGTTCCTCTATAGATTCCTGCCTGGAAGCCAACATACCCATTCCTCAAATGGTATCCTATGCCCAGATCCTTATGTAGACCTTCTGCCTCTTCTCATGTCCATTTTCCACCTGGATCATCCAGTCAGGTACGGTAAGGGAGTTCATTCCAGCAGGAATGCCTGTCCTTGGCTGCCATCCGTTAGTATATATATATATTGTTTTGAGCAGCTGGGGACGGTATTCAGCCGGGATGCCTGGAAGGACCAGAAGAGAGACTACACCTCCTCCGGACCACGATCGGCCCCTGTTTCTACTTATTGTGTTTCAGGACCGGACCCTGAATGAGCACAAATAGGACCTGCTTCGTGGGAGACCGGCCCTCGTGGGACGGGCCGCTGGCCCCTCGCAGAGGGGCAGTGTGGCGAGCGGCTGGGGGTGGTACCCTGCCGGGATGCCCGGAAGGACCAGAAGTGGGACTATGCCTCCTTCTGGACCACAAGAGGGCAGCCGCCCTGGTTGGTATGGGGACCACGGGAACAGAGCATGGAAGCTCAACCCTGTAGGGGCCCGTGGTCACTGCTGGGGGTGCCCAGATACCTGAAAGCCCTGAACGTCAGCACTTCTGAGCTTCCGAGTGCTCAACCAGCACTTCTGCCACACGAGGAAGTGCTGGCGGAAGTTCATCGGGAGGCACCTGGAGCACGTCTGGGTGAACATAAAAGGAGCCGCCTCCCTCCATTCGTCAGCTGGAGTCTGGTGGAAGTGGACGTAGCTCGGAAGAGAGGAGTGGAGGCGGTGAAGAGAGGCATCAGTGAAAGAGGCCTAGATCTAAGGGTGATTGGTGCAGGGGCACTGGATTGTGTGCTCACTTGCAAATAGAAAATGTACAATAAACGTGTGCTTGAGTTTGAACCATCGGTGTCTGCCTGTCTGTGTCCGGGCTGTTTCTCATACTATATATATATATAAGGTTTGTGATACGGTTTGCATATTTGTAGTTGGAGATCCACAAAGGGAGAGAATAAATCACGTATAATAAAGTAGTTTTTATTCTTGAGCTTTCAGCTCCTGCCAGGAGCAGTTATCAGAGGATAATGATTAGACATACAAGAATCAAAGGCAATATACTGTATAGCATAATTAGGTAGGGGGATAGGTGAGTGTGTGTTGCATGTAATGAGGTGGGGTTAGGAGGGTGTTGGTCGTAAAGCTTTATTATGTGGATGTTTTTCTTCTTAAGTTTACGTATACTGGGTTCATGTCCAAATGTCTGTTAATGGTGTTTTTGTTTGATAGCCAAGATTCAGCCAGCTCTCTGGCACTTTTAGTACTGACCTTAAATCTTACTTGTACATTATCCCAGTTAAATGTGTGTCCGGTTGAATTTGTGTGTGTATAAATTAGTGATCGTGAGTCCTTCCTTCTGACGGCGTTTTGATGCTCCGGTATACGTGTTGCGATTCTTTTTGATGTTTGTCCTATGTACTGTATACCGCTGGGCAAGTACTGCATGGAATGATATACACTGTCTTTCATGTCTCTGCTGCCAATTTATTGTTTTTGGAATTAAAAAGGACAGTGTGCAGATTATTCGTAGGTTTGTGTGCTATTCTGATGCCTGATTTGGACAGGATGCGCGCTGCACCTTCTGACACACCGTGATGATAAGGAAGTGTGTTCCAGGTGGGATTGGGGGTCAGACTGGAGTCGACTGTTTGCTGGGTTCTCTGGTGTATCCTGTGTAGGCATTGTTTAATGAATGTCTTTGGGTAGCAGTTTGAAGTGAAAAGATGGAAAAGATAGTGTCTTTCTTTGTGAAATGAAATGCATTTGTGCCACTGGATCAGTTGTTTTATATTTATTACATTTATTTTTGCTTTGTTTTTAATAAAGTTATCCAGCTTTAAGTTTAATATAAATAAAATACTATATTTTTCCATTTTTGAAAGAATCACTAAACAAAGAACAAATTTACATGATCTGGTAAAGAAAACAAATACTACATTGGCATTAAGAATTTTCATCAGTTCACTATGCTGCTGAAACTATTCCCTCTAAGAGAGCTCATATTGAAGGTTTTTTTTTTTTGTTAGCCACTGTAATTGAAAATTACTTCATAAATATAACTGGAATACCCAATGATGTACTTTTGTAATGTTATTATGTATGTCAAGTAATTTTAGTTAAACTTGCTAGTGAAATTATGCAACTTCGAAATCATAATCTTTGCTAGATGGTATAGCCAACTAATGTAGGAATGTGCATGCAGTAAAAAATATTTGTATTTCTCTTCTATAAGAAATTCCATCCATGTATTTTTCTGAAACCAAATCTGCAGTTTGAGGATACATATACATTGTAAGTGCCCTAGAGGATGGACTGGCACCCAGACTGGGATAAAAAAGGCCATTCCTGGCCCCGATGGGAGGCCAGTATAATGGAACAATAGGTGGAGACAACCTGGCTAAACTACATGCTCCCCTGACACATTAGGTCGTAGCCTCCCTGATTGTCGCTATTTGTGCTGGCACCCTATGCCCTAGCACCAGAAGTACAGGTGTCGGGTCGAGTGTGGAGAACAGACAAAGCTTGCCTGGAAGGTGTGGAGGAGAAAAAAGAGACAAAGAACAATTGTGTTATGTTATCTTTATGCAACTTGTGACCACTAGGTCACAGCACTCCAAACCCCAGACACAACTGCACAGACACTATTCCCATTATAGTAAAAGATTTCTATTCTCACAATACCTTACACAAACATTCCAAAAGAGACATAAACACAACGCAACAACACAAAAAGGACCCCTCTGAAAAGCTGGTCAAGTTGACATCACCAATTAATCTTTTTTTTTTCTTTCCAACCAAAGACAGGATATTAAACATGGTACCACAACCCTTCTTCTGCCTATATTGTCTCCATATATATATATACACACATATAGTAAACGAAAAACAGAGCAACAATTAAAGGTTCGGGGCATCTTTGAGTTTCTAACACTTAATACTTTCACAGATTCATTCATGTACAAGAGTCTCCTTCATATGCCTCAGTTTACAGACAGAATTTCCATCATAGCAGTGCACCTTTTGAAGAAGCCTTCCCAAGTTCTAGCCTGTCTTTAACATTGACAATGGAAGAAAATGTTGCCACTATGAAACAAATTGTAATGGAGCAGCAAAGAGTTATGGTGCACGATATACATGGAGTAGATAAGGATCAGTTGAATCCATTCTTCCTATGCATTTGAAAGAGAACCTGTTCTGTATACAGTATACCTGTATGTATTGAGTGACTAGAATGTTGACACCTGAAATGAAGTATCTCCACCTCCAATGTTCCAAAGGAAATCTCAAACTAATAAATTCAGACTTGCAGAAATGTAAGACACATTTCATAACTGGGCATGAAACTTGCATACAATATTGTAACCCAATCTCCTAACAACAGTGGAAAACTTGTTTTTATCATATGATTCTTTGTAACCTCTAAAAACCTTTGTATATGAAAACCCCATGAGGGTAGATGTTTTGCAGATACAGGCATCACCACTTCTGGCACCAGCAGTTATACAATGGTTTACGTTGATTAAATCACATTACTTGTGCAATCTAATATTTGTCCTAATGTATTATGGAAATGTACTTTAATAGAGTTGCTTTAGAGCATCCCATGTGTACAACCTTATTTGCATGTGGACAGCTGCTTTAAGCAAAGAAACTTACTGGCTCAGCACCAGAAGACTAAACGGTTAAACTAGGTTTGTTCCAATAACCAAAGCAGGTGCCACCTCACAATGCTACTTTTTACTGGAGGTGTCCCCCCTCAGCTGTTAAACCCTTTGGGAATATGGCAATCACCCTCACCAGGATCTTATCACTTATTATGCCTATACTAATATACCATCATGGGCATTTCTATGTTCTTTATTTTGTTTCACCAACACTGTAGTTACAGTTAACTATGTTGTTTGTAAGAGTGCTAGATTTATCTACTTTATAGCACCCCACATGTTCTTTCAGGTGGACAGCAAAGAGCATGATGAAAAGCAAACAGACTTAATAGCAGACCAGATGGTTGTCTTGAGACATAACTGTGCCAATAACCAAAGCAGCTGCTAACCCCTGGGAGTATATGGTAATCATCCACACAAGGTCCCCTTAACAATATACCTGGAACCATCAAACAGTATAAAATCAATATTATTGTAAAGCAAAATTAATAAAAACACAGCAAATATATTTGAAAAGAGTCTTAAAAATCTAGAAAATGTATTTGAAAAAGAGTTTTATTAACAAATACTTATGTAGAAAAAAAGGTGATAGAAGATGAGTAATTTCAAGTTTGGGTGCAGAGGTGCTCTGGATTGTTTTTCTGGCCTCAGAGTTTCTTGCCAGTCTTTTTGGAAATTTAGACTTCTTGCTTGGGTGTGTTCTTTCTTTTTTTAAATTTTAGAGTTTAAATAAATTCCTTGCAGTATTATATTTTGTGATTTGTTTGAGAAGGTTATGGTCCCAAAAGGTTAAATATCAGGTGGTCCTGAGTGCTGGCTTATTTTATCATATTGGTTCACACCATTCAAATTTTACAGTTGTGCTTAAAAATTTGTGAACTCTTTACAATTTTCTATATTTCTGCAAAAATATGACCTACATCATCATCAGATTTTCACTCAAGTCCTAAAAGTACAGTAGATAAAGAGAAACCAGTTAAACAAATGATACAAAAATATTATACTTGGTCATTTATTTATTGAGGAAAATGATCGAATATTATGTATTTGTGAGTGGCAAAAGTATGTGAACCTCTAGGATTAGCAGTTAGTTTGAAGGTGAAATTAGAGTCAGGTGTTTTCAATCAATGAGGTGACAATCAGGTGTGAGTGGGCACCCTGTGTTATTTAAAGAACAGGGATCTATCAAAGTCTGCTCTTCACTACACATTTGTGGAAGTGTATCATGGCACGAATAAAGGAGATTTCTGAGGATGCTCATCAGGCTGGAAAAGGTTACAAAACCATCTCTAAAGAGTTTGGACCCTACAGATCCACAGTCAGACAGATTGTGTACAAATGGAGGAAATTCAAGACCATTGTTACCCTCCCTAGGAGTGGTCGACCTACAAAGATCATTTCAAGAGCAAGGTGTGTAATAGTCGGCGAGGACTCAAATGACCCCAGGGTAACTTCTAAGCAACTGAAGGCCTCTCTCACATTGGCTAATGTTAAACAGTGGTGTTCATGGGAGGGTTGCAAGGAGAAAGTCACTGCTCTCCAAAAAAAACATTGCTGCTCATTTGCAGTTTGCTAAAGATCATGTGGACAAGCCAGAAGGTTATTGGAAGAATGTTTTGTGTACGGATGAGACCAAAATAGAACTTTTTGGTTTAAATGAAAGGCATTATGTTTGGAGAAAAAAAACACTGCATTCCAGGATAAGAATCTTATCCCATCTGTGAAACATGGTGGTGGTAGTATCATGGTTTGGGCCTGTTTTGCTGCATCTGGGCCAGGATGGCTTGCCTTCATTGATGGAACAATGAATTCTGAATTATATCAGAGAATTTTAAAGAAAAATGTCAGGACATCTGTCCATGTACTGAATCTCAAGAGAAGGTGGGTCATGCAGCAAGACAATGACCCTTAGCACCAAGTCGTTCTACCAAAGAATTGTTAAAGAAGAATAAAGTTAATGTTTAAGAATGACCAAGTCAAAGTCCTGACCTTAATCCAATCGAAATGTTTTGGAAGGACCTGTAGGCCTATCATTTTCAGTTCTGTACTGTTATTTGTTATTTTGTACATTTTCCAAAGAGGATATGCTATAAACATTCATCATTTTGGAAGTTTGTATGGCACTCTGCTGACAAGAGTGACTTTTTTATGGCACAACTAAGTTTTTTTTCCAACTCCACCATATTCATTTAACTAGGTGGCTTTCAATCAATCAATCAATCAATCAACATTTATTTATATAGCACATATTCATACAAAAAATGTAGCTCAAAGTGCTTTACAAAATGAATAGAAAAATAGAAGACACACTAAAAAATAAACATAAGTCAACATTAATTAACATAGAATAAGAGTAAGGTCCGATGGCCAGGGTGGACAGAAAAAACAAAAAACTCCAAAGGCTGGAGAAAAAAATAAAATCTGTAGGGGTTCCAGACCAAGAGACCGCCCAGTCCCCTCTGGGCAATCTACCTAACATAAGTCAAACAGTCCTCTTTGTATTTATTGTGTTAGGCCAGTAAAGCCACATGTATGTCCTGTTCATGAAATGATGGCCAATTGGGCTGGAGTTCAGTTCACATTTGGGGTTGAGCCACAGTCTTATGACATATTGGAAGTGTGGTGTAGTGGTTAAGGCTTCAAGCCCTGAAGCTGTGGTTTCAAATCCCACTACTGACACTGTGTTACCATGAGCAAGTCACTTGACCTGCCTACACTATAATTGGAAAACCAAAAGAAATGTAACCAATTGTTTCATACGTGTTATCAGTCACCTTTGCTAAAGGCATCAGCCAAATAGGTAAATGTAAAGAATGTGCTGATGGATTGGGCATTAAACACTAACTTGATCTCAGTAAAGACAGCTTGCTACTTTGTCAGGAAGTAATGAGTTTTACTAACTCTTCATTGAATTGGCTTTACGGAACTATACTAAGTCAATGTCAGCTCAGGTAAGTTCACAGATTTACAACATAACAGCATTGTAAGGTTCAAGTAAATGTATTTGATTTCATTTTTGATACTTTATCACTGGAAACGAGTGAAATGTTTTTCCTTCAAAATCTATAGGATCAAAATAATCTAAATTTAGTGTCTATAGAGAAATTGCCCTACCATGTAGGTTTGCTAGTGCAGTGGTTTTATTATTAAGTCTATATTGCTATGGATATTTATCTGGATGCAAATTAAGCTTTTTTTGTGAAACTGAAAATCCTGACCCCTGTACTCAGACAAGTACATACTGTAGTAATTATCACTGCAGTTAATTACTTTTCACTCCAAGGATGCTCATAAGTACTGTTTTTCCTTCACTTTATATCTAAAAGGAAAGAAGGGCTTTTGTTCTTACTTTTTTATAGAATGGAGGAAATTAATTTTCAAAATTGATAAATTACTGCACATTCTTGGACTTTGAGCTGTCTCAGATATACCTTCAAACAATATATCATCCTCTTTTAAAAACGTAATCATTCCCATACCTTGAAAACATTAACGGGTGAAAGAAGTTCACTGTTGTGTGTTAGTCTCATTTATTTTGCAATTTATGTGACCTCTTCATGACTGTTTTAGAAAAAGTTGCTGTTCCTCTATTAACATCGCAAACTGAGGGCTGAAATCTCCACACAGCAGATTCATCTGCATAAAGCCAGGCAAAAACCTGTTTAAAATGTAATGCTAATATATTATTCATCCATCCAGTATCCAAACCACTACATCCTAACTACAGGGTCATGGGCGTCTATTGGAGCCAATCCCAGAGAAGACAGGGCGCAAGGCAGGAAACAAACCCGGGCAGGGTGCCAGCCCACTGCAGGCTCACTGACTGACTGACTGACTTATCACTAATTCTCCAACTTGCCGTGTAGGTAGAAGGCTGAAATTTGACAGGCTCATTCCTTACAGCTTCCTTACAAAAGTTGAGCAGATTTCATTTCGAAATTCTACACATAATGGTCATAACTAGAAGCTATTTTTCTCCATTTACTGTAATGGAGTTGAGCTCGAAAGCCGTGGGGGGCGGAGTTTCTTGTGACATCATCATGCCTCCCACGTAATTACGCAGTATGTAGAAAACCAGGAAGAGCTCCAAAAAGCACTTAAGAAAACATGTATTATATAATTAAGAAGGCAGCGAAACAATTAGAAGGGAGGGAGTGACATATAAAACCATATTCTGCGGCTCACGTGAACTGATGAAGTGCACAGACAAAAAGCAAAAGTTCCAAAGAGTGCTGAACAAAAACCGAATTACACTGCTACGCTCAAATAGATAAACCACACGCCGTGGCACAATAGTAGAGGCTTCGCCTCTAGCTCCGAGGTTCGATTCCCGAGAGGGGATGCACTGAGTATGTACGCACGCATTTTTATTCATTTTAACTTTGCATCCACTTGGTTTGAGACGTATGAAAAAATATGCGGTTAACGCAGAAAGACAGATCACCAATTGAAGCTTTGTGAATAATGGATACTTTATTCGCCATCAATGATTGTTTTTTTTGTAAAGCCATACTCAGTGTATTCATTAGATGAACGGTAAAAAAGTAAGAGCGAGGGGAGGGTAACTTATTGAGGCACGCAGGCAAAACCACAATAGCACGCTGGCTTGATGTACTGTAGTGCACGTCAACTCGATCTGAATTGCGATCACATTGAAAAATATATCTTTTCAAGTTCTATTTAGTCCATATGTGTCAAACTCAAGGCCCACAGGCCACATCCGGCCCGGCGTGTAATTATATCCGGCCCGTGAGATCATTTTATATACTGTATTATTGTTATTAATGGCCCGGGGATATGAAGCGCTGGTAACACAATAAACTACAGATCCCATAATGCAGCGCTTCAGCTGCCTTGCCGAACACTTACCGCGTTAATCAAGTCTAGCTTATGATGCTGCAAGTTATTGCGAAGCTAGCCCACACATGCCGAAGAGAAAAGGTGATTCTGAACATAGAGCCTTTAAAAACCGATGGGAGGCTGAGTATATGTTTACTGACATTGCCGGTAAACCCGTGTGTCTCATTTGTGGAGCTAATGTGGCTGTAATTACAGAATTTAATCTAAGACGGCACTATGAGACAAAACATCAAGATAACCTGAAAGACCTGAATGCAATGCACAAGATACAGAAAGCAGAAGAGTTAAAGAAGAATCTGACACTTCAGCAGACGTTTTTACCCGTGCAAAATCACAAAGTGATTTCAAGTGAAGCTACTTTTATGGGAGACACAAATGCACCAGTGCAACTTGCCCCACTTTCCCTGTTGCCAAGTAATGTTGAACCAAATCGGCACAACGGTGTTCCCAAATCGCACTTTGCTGATAAACTGAGCGCACTGTGCACTGAGTTCGCACGGCGCTTTGGTGACTTTGAAGAACAAAAAAAGAATTTTGAGTTGTTTCGCAACCCATTTGCCGTCGATGTGGAAACTGCACCTGTGCAGATTCAGATGGAGGTGATTGAGCTGCAGTGTAATGGCACACTGAAGGCAAAGTATGATACTGCAGGGCCAGCACAGTTTATTCACTCCATTCCGCACAAATGCTCCAGCTCCGTCTACATGCGGCTCGAACCTTGTGCATGTTTGGTAGCACATATCTGTGTGAGAAGCTCTTCTCAGTGATGAAGACTAACAAAACAGCACACAGGAGTCGCCTCACTGATGAGCACCTGCAGTCCATCCTGAGAATCTCCACAACACAGAACCTCACACCAAACATAAACAAACTTGTTGCCAAAAAAAGATGCCAGGCGTCCAGCTCTGATAAAATGACATATAAGCAAAGACAACTGAATGATTTGATTTGTTATTGCTGAAAAGAACAAATTTTATTTATATTTCCAGGTTTTGTTATGCACCATGTTCATATTTGAATTTGTATAATTTTGACAGGATATATTTTTATGGAGAGCAAAATCTTTTGGGATATTTAAAATTTAAGTTTATTTTTATATAAAATTACATAAGAGTAAAGAAATTTGAATGTTTGTTCTTTTAACGTTTACTTTATTTCTAACTTGTATAATTTAGACAGGATATATTTTTATGGAGAGCAAAATATTATAAGTTATTTAAGGTTTGAGTTGATTTATTCCGGAATAATATTCTGTCAACTAAATAAAAATTCCTTCTATTTAAAATTTAAATAGAACTTGAACAGAAACGATAGTTCATAATATCCACACAGACTTGCACGTAAGAGCGGGAGTCATCCGTTTTAACAAACAGCGTATTGCACTGATACGAAATAGCCTGCCCATTTAATTATTTGTATATGTGTGTGTGTGTTAAAAAAGAACCTAACTGTGGTGTATCACACCTGAGTTCAATTTCCGTAGCCACCCCCAGGCCTGATTACTGCCACACCTGTTTCAATCAAGAAATCACTTAAATAGGAGCTGCCTGACACAGAGAAGTAGACCAAAAGCACCTCAAAAGCTAGACATCATGCCAAGATCCAAAGAAATTTAGGAACAAATGAGAACAGAAGTAACTGAGATCTATCAGTCTGGTAAAGGTTATAAAGCCATTTCTAAAGCTTTGGGACTCTAGCGAACCACAGTGAGAGCCATTATCCACAAATGGCAAAACATGGAACAGTGGTGAACCTTCCCAGGAGTGGCGGCCAACCAAAATTACCCCAAGAGCGCAGAGACGACTCATCCGAGAGGTCACAAAAGACCCCAGGACAACGTCTAAAGAACTACAGGCCTCACTTGCCTCAATTAAGGTCAGTGTTCACGACTCCACCATAAGAAAGAGACTGGGCAAAAACGGCCTGCATGGCAGATTTCCAACACGCAAACCACTGTTAAGCAAAAAGAACATTAAGGCTCGTCTCAATTATGCTAAGAAACATCTCAATGATTGCCAAGACTTTTGGGAAAATACCTTGTGGACTGATGAGACAAAAGTTGAACTTTTTGGAAGGCAAGTGTCCCGTTACATCTGGCGTAAAAGGAACACAGCATTTCAGAAAAGAACATCATACCAATAGTAAAATATGGTGGTGGTAGTGTGATGGTCTGGGGTTGTTTTGCTGCTTCAGGACCTGGAAGGCTTGCTGTGATAGATGGAACCATGAATTCTACTGTCTACCAAAAATCCTGAAGGAGAATGTCCGGCCATCTGTTCGTCAACTCAAGCTGAAGCGATCTTGGGTGCTGCAACAGGACAATGACCCAAAACACACCAGCAAATCCACCTCTGAATGGCTGAAGAAAAACAAAATGAAGACTTTGGAGTGGCCTAGTCAAAGTCCTGACCTGAATCCAATTGAGATGCTATGGCATGACCTTAAAAAGGCGGTTCATGCTAGAAAACCCTCAAATACAGCTGAATTACAACAATTCTGCAAAGATGAGTGGGCCAAAATTCCTTCAGAGCTGTAAAGACTCATTGCAAGTTATCAAAACGCTTGATTGCAGTTATTGCTGCTAAGGGTGGCCCAACCAGTTATTAGGTTCAGGGGGCAATTACTTTTTCACACAGGGCCATGTAGGTTTGGATTTTTTTTTCTCCCTAAACAATAAAAACCATCATTTAAAAACTGCATTTTGTGTTTACTTGTGTTATATTTGTAAATGTGTGTGTGTATATATGTATATATATGTAGATGTATATATGTATATATTGTGGACTTGAACCTGGACACAGACAGACGGACATCGTTGGATCCACCACACACTGTTTATTTACAAATATTTACAATCACGTGCACCTCAAACCCCAGTGCCTCCAGCACCGTTTCCCCAATGTCCAGGCCTCGCAGTCTCAATGCCTCTCTCTCCTGGCCGCCTCCAGTCCTCTCTCCAGCTCCGTCTCTCTTCCACCTGACTTCCGCTATCGACTGAAGGGAGGCGGCCCCTTTAAATAGGAACCCGGATGGGCTCCGGCTGCTTCCCAGCACTCCTCCGCAGACACGCCCCAGTGTGGCGGAAGTGACAGCTGCGCACTCGGAAGCCGTACGGGTGTTCCCTGTCGTCTTCCCCCCAGCACTTCCTGGTGTGGCGGAAGTGCAGGGGTCCAGGGATATTTAGGCACCGGGGCGCCGCCTGGCGATGGCCATGGGTCCCTACAGGGCTGGGCTTCCAAGCCCTTTACCCGAGGCCCCCAACATAACCAGGACGGATGCTCCCTCGCGGTCTGGAGGATGCCACAATATATATATAGATATGTGTATGTGTAGATATGTATATATGTAGATATGTTTATATGTATATATGTATATATGTTTATATGTGTGTGTCTGTGTGTGTGTGTGTGTATATATATATATATGACAGCAACACTCATAACAGTGACAAAACAATTACATTGACAATCATGTTACGTTATTTATAAAATGTTTCCTTTTCTTTTTCAAAACTTCTTTAACACACTACTTCTCCGCTGTGAAGCGCGAGTATTTTGCTAGTTATATATAAATTTAAAAAATATACTTGAAAATTATCTAGTCTTTCCCCTTGTCACCTAATGTGAAGGAGAAAATAATGCATTGGTGCAGTTTTGAAGAGCACAGTTCCAGACTCATGAGACAGAGTACTGTACTTGAAGTAAAGTGACCGCACTACAGTAGAGTAATTACACATTTGTTGGCAATTGGCACCGATTTCCGCAATATATCTCCACATAAATGGGACCACAGTCACAAAAAGTGATTATATATTCATTTTTATAAACATATTAGTAGTAGTATTTATCAGTATGAATGTTATTGTGTGATACAGTAAAACTACTTTGTTTACACAAATTTTAGGGGGCAGGAATTTTTATTCCTGTCAGATTAAACTTTATATCGGTACTGGTTTGTTGTAACCATACTGGCTATAATTTTACAAATTCCATTCTAACCTCAAAATATCTTCACAGAGGACCAAAATGTAAAGAAAAAAAAAAGTGAAAAAGAAAGGAGTTAATTGATAATATATATTTGTTTTTGATGCTGAATGCTCTATTAGAACTGACACAGGATAATCTTCTTCTCACCACTACTGAAGCTTTTGACAAATAGATGTTAAAATACCAATGGTTATATTTGGCCCTTGTCAAGCCCTAAAACTGTAAAGCGAGGGGTATTGAAAAAATTGACAGCACCAACTGAATTCTTTCTCTTGAAGATTTTCTATAACTCTTTGTAAATTACTATAGAATTAGTTGAACATACAGGCAAACATTGTCAAACCCACTTACTGTAATTTAATTCAATTCAATTTTTTTCTATGACACTCAACAATAAGTGAACATTTAGAGCTCTGTAACAAGTTACAGGTAAAATAAAACAGAATCAAGGAGAGTTGATAACAGTTCAGAGAAAATTTTGAAGCATTTTGAAATCTGTGTAGTTGGACAAGGAAGTATAATCTTCATTGACCTTTTCTCCCATTGTTTCATGACAGTGCCATGACCTCTGAGGACCTGTGGAATCTTTAGTAGGCTGGTACCTTGAGATCCTAATGTGTACTCTGGTTCGTAAGTAATAAAACATTCAGATAAGTAAGCAGGGCCTTGGCCATTTAAAACTTATATGTGAGAAACAAACAAAAAACAGCTTTTTGTACCCATGGTGGAAAATAATTACAAAATGAGATATATGTATTTAAACTGCTTTAAAACATAACATTCATTCCCGGAATATAATGCATAATCCTGTATACATACATATTCAAGCTGGAGAGAAGCAAAGGGGCGTCACAGCCAAGTGGGAGAATGCTGACACACAGATATTTCATCCAGTAAGGAATGTTGAGAGCATAGTGAGACGCTTCTGACGTTGTGCTGGATTCTATTCATTATAAACACTTGCATAATTACATATTCATAGAATTCATGTCAGATATGGGTGACTACCAGAAGACCTGGCTGGTTATTAATACCTTCACTTGCTCTCATTATTTATCACAGATTCTGTTTTGTTTTTTTAACTATATTGGTCAAGCAGACATCAGCACTTTTTAAAATAACCTGCTTGTGTGTCCTTCACATGTTTTCTGCCCATCTCCCTAACCTGACTTATAGATGTCATTTGTCCATCTCTTTGGCAGTCCCTCTCTTTCTCAGCTGAATTACAAATCTTTGAAGTAAATTTAACAAATTACATTGCCACTAATTAACCTTCTTACTACAACATCTAAGGTACTTTCTTGCCAATTTGACATAACGTCTACCAAAATAATCATTTCTTCCTCCCACAAAACAGTGGTAATGATACCATTTCATTGTCCCGATTCTGTTCTACTTTTCAGAATGATGGATCCATGTCTCATTTCTTGACAACAAACTCTCAACTTTAGTTTTGAAACAGAAGGCCATACAATTTTCTGGTCATACTCTGTTTATCCTCTTGAAAGAGTTGATTGGCACATTGAAGGAAAGCCAGAGTTTCCTTTCTTAGAACCTTTAGTTTGTGAAGCCCAGCGACTAAATGTGCTTTTATCAACAGTCCGGGAGTGCCACAGACACATAAGGTTTTCTTTTAAACACATTGCTATCTTATTTTAAATAAGAATCTTGGTTGTACAGACGACTTGCTGCCAGGAATGACTAATAATCAAAATTTTATTTCTATGCAAAATTCAAAAAGATACATATTGTTTGCACATGTTATTGTGTACGGAAGTCTATTTGTCCTCTACATCATTGCTTAATTATAGGCCACTTAGTTGTGATTCGGTGCTGTAATTTCTTTTGATTTCATCTAACCAAGAGCCAATTAACAGTAGATTGCAAATAAAAAGATAGCTAATAGCTAATCAGAGAACTCAGGACCATTTGCATCTGTGAGTGCTGGTCATATTTTAGCCTAATCGTTAGAAAACAACCAGAAGAAAGAGCTGAGGATGAAGAGGTGTTAATGGATTCTGTTCCATTTTCTTAATTTCTGTGGAAAATAAAGCATATAAGGTGGTAGAAATTTCTAAAATGACAATACAAAAGACATCATCAAACAATGTCATAAAGGTATAATAATAATAATAATACATTTTATTTATATAGAACATTTTCCATTGGCAGCAAGAATAAGCTGAAGGGATTTACCTGCGAAAAGCAGTATTTTTTTTTGCTAAATTATCAGGTTGTTTTTGATAGAAACAGTCAGAGTCATTGCCAAGATCACTTTTGATAATTTCACCAGGAGGTAAGTAGCAGGAGAAACAAGCTAAAAATCTAAGTAGTTTTTGGGGAAAAGAAAAAAATCAATTAAAAAACACAAGCAGAATTCAGCAACCATACTAACCAAGAATAAATTGCTAACCAAAGCAAATTCAAGCACACACAGCTAAGTTTTGTTTTGAAAATCCCAAAACTAAGACATCCAGAATCTAGTCTGTTGTCTCTATGGGTGCTAGTAGTGATAATGTCACATATCACAAGGTCGGGGTCAAATGCTCAAAAATGATCAATCAAGCCACAACATATATGGCTCTAAAAATGAAAAGTGTACCAAACTGGTGGCAGCATCATGATTTCATTACAAAAATAAAAATAAAGAAAACCCAATCATAAATTAAAAATTACATATAAATTGATACAAAACTGAAAAATAATAAACTTCAGTCTTGATTTTAATACTTTTCTAATTTAATATAGTGATGCATGCATATTCTTAAACTAGCATAAAAATTATAGTGGAAATGGATTCTTCTATATAAGTAAAGTTAGACAGGTCAATGCTTTAGTCATAAGTTTAGTAAGAGGATTCAATCCAGCATTAGTGCAGAAAGGTTTGTGGGGGACTTCAAGAAGGATGATAGACAATTGTAACGACAAGGTTATTAAACATGTGTTGACCAAAAATTTTTTCTTTGGAGCATATTGTGAAGAGGGGTGCTGAACGCACTCCAAGGAGACACGGTCGCTCCTCTGAAACACCCTCTTAAATGGTGATACAATGGGAAACAAATACAGCTTTTTAACTCCTCTTTGCTCGATAAACTGCTGGATTGCTACTGCTGCTACTGCTACATCTTCAAATGTATAAAAGCCTGTACAGCAACTGTCCTTTTGTCACTGCCTTGTCTCTCTTTTCCCCCAGACATCCTCTGCTCCTGTTAGAAGTAGAAGTAGAAGTAGAAGAAGTATCAGGCGTGCTAATTGATAATGTTCTTGACATAGTAAATTCGTCACTAGATACTGGGGTCTTCCCAGACTGTCTTAAGACTGCTGTAGTTAAACCCCTACTTAAGAAACATAATCTTGACCCCTCGGCTCTTGAAAATTTTAGACCCATCTCTAACTTGCCCTTCTTAAGTAAAGTTCTAGAGAAGGCAGTCATTATGCAGTTAAATGACCACCTAAATAAACATGCTATTCTTGATAAATTTCAGTCAGGTTTTAGAACAAATCACAGCACAGAAACTGCACTCGTTAAAGTAGTAAATGACTTGCGGGTAAATGCAGACAGAGGCCATTTATCTGTTCTCATCCTCTTAGATCTGAGTGCTGCATTTGACACCATTGATCACAATATTCTTAGAAATCGCCTTAGTCAATGGGTGGGCCTCTCTGGCAGTGTCTTAAATTGGTTTGAATCCTACCTGACAGGGAGAAAATATTTTGTTAGTTGTGGGAATTACAACTCGAAGACACATGATATCAATATGGTGTTCCACAAGGCTCTATCCTGGGTCCGCTGTTATTCTCAATCTACATGCTTCCGTTAGGTCAGATTATCTCAGGGCACAACGTGAGCTACCACAGCTATGCTGATGACACACAGCTGTACTTATCAATAGCACCTGATGACCCCGATTCTATTGATTCACTAACAGAATGTCTGACTAGTATCTCAGAATGGATGAATAGTAATTTTCTCAAGTTAAATAAAGAAAACTGAAATTTTAGTGATCAGCAATAATGGATACAATGAGGCTATTAGAAATAAACTGGAAACATTAGGATTAAAAGTCAAGACGGAGGTAAAAAGCTTAGGGGTGATTGTTGACTGTAATCTGAATTTTAAATCACATATTAATCAGATCATTAGGACAGCATTTTTCACTTAAGAAACATAAGTAAAGTTAGACCTCTTTTATCACTGAAAGATGCTGAGAAATTATTTCACGCGTTTGTTTTCAGTCGACTAGATTACTGTAACGCACTCCTCTCAGGACTACCCAAAAAAGATATAAATCGTTTGCAACTAGTGCAGAATGCAGCTGCTAGAATCCTAACTAGGAAAAGAAAATCAGAACACATTACTCCAGTTTTGATGTCACTACACTGGTTACCTGTGTCATTCAGAATTGACTTTAAAATTCTGCTTATGGTTTATAAAGCCTTAAATAATCTCGCCCCATCTTATATATCGGAATGTCTGACACCTTATATTCCAAATCGTAACCTCAGATCCTCAAATGAGTGTCTCCTTAGAATTCCAAGAACAAAACTTAAAAGAAGTGGTGAGGCGGCCTTCTGCTGTTATGCACCTAAAATCTGGAATAGCCTGCCAATAGGAATTCGCCAGGCTGATACAGTAGAGCACTTTAAAACACTGCTGAAAACACATTACTTTAACATGGCCTTTTATAACTTCATTTTAATCGTAATTTAACTTAATCCTGATACTCTGTATGTTCAATTCATCATAACAACTATTCATGGTGGCTCTAAAATCGGTACTGACCCCTACTCTCTTTTCTGTTTCTTTTTCCGGTTTCTTTGTGGTGGTGGCCTGCGCCACCTCCACCTACTCAAAGCTTCATGATGCTCCAACAATGATGGACGGATTAAAAGGAAGAAGTCTACGTGACCATCATCATCATCAAGCCCTTCCGTGAGAACCCTAAATCCAAAGAGGACTGTTTCATTTATGTTAGGTAGAATGCCCAGAGGGGACTGGGCGGTATCATGGTCTGGAATCCCTACAGATTTTATTTTTCTCCAGCCGTCTGGAGTTTTTGTTTTTCTGTCCCCTGGCCATTGAACCTTACTCTTATTCGATGTTAATGTTGATTTATTTTTTTATAACTATGTCTTTCATTTTTCTATTCTTTAATATGTAAAGCACTTTGAGCTACTGTTTGTATGAAAATGTGCTATATAAATAAACGTTGTTGTTGTTGTTGTTTGTTGTTAGGGGTCCTGCTCCCGAGGCACACCCCTATGAAGACGAAGATTTTCTATTCTTTTAATTGAGAGGCGGAACTGTCCCCTCCAACTACAAATGGAGCTCAATTCACTCCTAAAAGAGACTTATGTTTGTTTGAAGTGTTTAAAGTTTCTGTCTCTAGAATCTCCTGTGTGTATCTGTTCAACTCTGTGACCCAAGCATCACAATATATGTATAGTGTTAATTGCATTTCAATAGTAATCAGGATTTGCATTAGTACTAAACATTGTAAAACTTATTGTTTTTGTTACTCAGATACAGTTAATTTCACTTTCTAAAAATAAGTCTGATCCTAATTTCAGGTATTGATACATAAAGCAACTTATCCCACAAAAAATATATCCCCTTTCTTTCGGATATTCTGCATTTGATACTTATAGAAAGGCTTCCCATGGAACATGGCTTATAATTACTTTTTAAAAAATGACCATAAACCTAAATATGGAGGGGCTCAGTCTGGCCACTAACAAGGAGGATTCTGAGAAACCTGACATAGTTCCTGATGCAGGCTTCAAGCAGAACAAGATCCAAGTGACTCTAGCAACCTCTGTGTTCAATAACAGTAATTCATCTCTTTCATCTATCATGCTCATTATCAACCACTGACTGGGAAATATATACCACCAGAAAATAATATAAAAGGTAATACAGGATACGATGAGGAAATGTAAGACTGGAATGGAATGATCATGAATAACGAACGTAAAATGAACACACATGGTGATCAACAGACAGCAACTGTGACAAGTGACAGGGTCATCTTTAGAATTAAATAGCAAGGCTATGCACAGAAAAATAACAAATTTCATAAACTGGAATCATATCAAGAATCTGACACTTATCTGGGTTTTATCAGGAAAATAGGAAATTTGAGTAAATTCACGTAGGGTTTTTTACCCGAGTTCTTGAAAACATTAATAAGGATAACCTAGAAACTGGAAGACCAAATGTTTTATCTGGCACATCTTTTTTTAAATTCCCAAAAATTTAAGGTAAAGAACAGAAAAAAGTCATGCTTTTGCTCAAAGAAAATCAGAATAGTATTTTCACTAACTTTAGCAATGAGATACCAGGAACAAAATCATCTTACAATGACATCTAGCTACACTAAGAGTGATGATCGGAATCTAGACACACATGTTTAACACGCGCTAGGAAGCTGAGAAGGCCTTGAAAACTCATCTTTTAGACTGAATTCGTAGGTGAATGGTAAGACAGAAATAAGCTGTGCTCGTTCCTTTTCTAACATCTGGTCATTGCCAATGTAAACTTTTCCAGATATCAATGTTTTCTCACAAACTCTCAAAAATATGCAGGTTAGGTTAATTGGGGACTGTAATATTTCCTGATGAAGATTTGTTAATTTGAAGGCCCTTGTCACTCTCTGGTTTCCTTCCCAGGATAAGATCCTGCCCTCTGCAATTTTTATTTGGATTTAGCAATTTTGAGAATGTCATGTTAATCTTATAATTATGTATTCTCTTTTCTCTGTGTTGCTACTATGTCAGCCAGGACCATGAACCTCTTTACCTCTTTTCTGTCTTGCTATTATAAAGAGTTATGTTTTCAATGCTTCATTGCCGGAAAAATACTTCTTATCTTTTGTCTTAAAAATACTGGGGGTTTGGTGCACAACTAAATGCATGTCTCAGAGGCCAAATAATTTTATATTCCACACAAAGATAGGCTGTAAAACAGAATAGCAAAAGCATTAATCACACAAATCTCGAATACCAATCTGGAGAACATGAGATCACATACAAAAAAATGGCTTTGCAAACTGTATTCAGTATACAATGTGTTCTATATACAAGGTAAAAGGAGCACTATTAAATCACTTTATTTGTATTATGAACTTTGAGAAAAAGTTATTAGCTGGTGGGGCTCATGAAATATATAAGAAAGAGGTCTAGAATGTTTTGCAAAAATCAACAATGTTACTGAACAGATAGAAATAAGTAATGTTAAAAGAATGCAATAAGATGCATTACTCTGTGCACTGTAATAAAAATGATGTTTTAATCAAAAATACAAAGCAAACTGGCTGTCAAGTAGTGTTAGCCAGGCGGGGGGTGGGCAACCGAAGCGAGCAAAGGGCAACACCCCCTAGTTTTTAATAAAAACAGAAATGTCATGGCTATGGATTTAATATTTGGATACAGCTTTACTGGTTTATAAGGAGATATTGGACCTTGTTAAATTTCTGCAATATTGAAAATCTACAGACCCAAATTTCTATGTAGCAGAATAATCAAAAAATAATGAACTGTTAAATTAGTTATTGGGTATTAGTAATTAGCTATGTTAATTGAAGCTAAAGAAGATCGATCCCCACATAAAACATTGTTTGGCATCTGTTTCTTGTTTTCTCTCCCAAAACATTTTTGGAGCGTGCATCCTGCAGGTCAGTTTCTCACTTAAACAGTGATATCATGGCTGTGGCCAAAGTTCTAGCAAGTAGATCACAGTAAATGTCTCCTTCTATTATTTCTTAAGATCAAATCTTATTTTTTAAAAGCAGACAGTTACTATCAAATTTCCAACCAATATTCAGTACAATATGTATAACAGAAGCAGCAAAGCTTCCTAAGGTCTGTGGTATTTCAATGCACTTTACTTTTACTTTTTTTACTTTTTAACTTCATTAGACAAAATTGGCCACAATACATGTGCATGCATTAAACCATTTCCCTTTGACCCAGGGGTTTCAACTTGTGTAATTAGTGTTAATTATAATTATTTTATGTTAGGATGTGGATGTCCTCTGTCAATTTGCCTTTGTCATTCATCCATTGCTATGTGCTGTCATAAATGACCGGGATTTGAGGAAATATAAGGAGAGAACTTGAACACACATACTATTTCTTTATGAAGATTGAATACAGTGGTGTGAAAAACTATTTGCCCCCTTACTGATTTCTTATTCTTTTGCATGTTTGTCACACAAAATGTTTCTGATCATCAAACACATTTAACCATTAGTCAAATATAACACAAGTAAACACAAAATGCAGTTTTTAAATGATGGTTTTATTATTTAGGGAGAAAAAATCCAAACCTACATGGCCCTGTGTGAAAAAGTAATTGCCCCTTGTTAAAAATAACCTAACTGTGGTGTATCACACCTGAGTTCAATTTCCGTAGCCACCCCCAGGCCTGATTACTGCCACACCTGTTTCAATCAAGAAATCACTTAAATAGGAGCTGCCTGACACAGAGAAGTAGACCAAAAGCACCTCAAAAGCTAGACATCATGCCAAGATCCAAAGAAATTCAGGAACAAATGGGAACCGAAGTATTTGAGATCTTTCGGTCTGGTAAAGGTTATAAAGCCATTTCTAAAGCTTTGGGGCTCCAGTGAACCACAGTGAGAGCCATTATCCACAAATGGCAAAAACATTGAACAGTGGTGAACTTTCCCAGTAGTGGCCGGCCGACCAAAATTACCCCAAGAGCGCAGAGACTACTCATCCGAGAGGTCACAAAAGACCCCAGGACAACATCTAAAGAACTGCAGGCCTCACTTGCCTCAATTAAGGTCAGTGTTCACGACTCCACCATAAGAAAGAGATTGGGCAAAAACGGCCTGCATGGCAGATTTCCAAGACGCAAACCACTGTTAAGCAAAAGAACATTAGGGCTCGTCTCAATTATGCTAAGAAACATCTCAATGATTGCCAAGACTTTTGGGAAAATACCTTGTGGACTGATGAGACAAAAGTTCAACTTTTTGGAAGGCAAATGTCCCGTTACATCTGGCGTAAAAGGAACACAGCATTTCAGAAAAAGAACATCATACCAACAGTAAAATATGGTGGTGGTAGTGTCATGGTTTGGGGTTGTTTTGCTGCTTCAGGACCTGGAAGGCTTGCTGTGATAGATGGAACCATGAATTCTACTGTCTACCAAAAAATCCTGAAGGAGAATGTCCGGCCATCTGTTCGTCAACTCAAGCTGAAGCGATCTTGGGTGATGCAGGACAATGACCCAAAACACACCAGCAAATCCACCTCTGAATGGCTGAAGAAAAACAAAATGAAGACTTTGGAGTGGCCTAGTCAAAGTCCTGACCTGAATCCAATTGAGATGCCATGGCATGACCTTAAAAAGGTGGTTCATGCTAGAAAACCCTCAAATAAAGCTGAATTACAACAATTCTGCAAAGATGAGTGGGCCAAAATTCCTCCAGAGCACTGTAAAAGAATCATTGCAAGTTATCGCAAACGCTTGATTGCAGTTATTGCTGCTAAGGGTGGCCCAACCAGTTATTAGGTTCAGGGGGCAATTACTTTTTCACACAGGACCATGTAGGTTTGGATGTTTTTTCTCCCTAAATCATAAAATCCATAATTTAAAAACTACATTTTGTGTTTACTTGTGTTATATTTGACTAATGGTTAAATGTGCTTGATGATCAGAAACATTTTGTGTGACAAACATCCATCCATCCATTTTCTAACCCGCTGAATCCGAATATAGGGTCACGGGGGTCTGCTGGAGCCAATCCCAGCCAACACAGGGCACAAGGCAGGAACCAATCCTGGGCAGGGTGCCAACCCACCACAGGACACACACGAACACACCCACTAGGGCCAGTTTAGAATCGCCAATCCACCTAACCTGCATGTCTTTGGATTGTGGGAGGAAACCGGAGTGCCCGGAGGAAACCCACGAACACGGGAGAACATGCAAACTCCACACAGGGAGGACCCGGGAAGCGAACCTGGGTCTCCTAACTGCGAGGCAGCAGCGCTACCACTGCGCCACCGTGCCGCCCTGTGACAAACATGCAAAAGAATAAGAAATCAGGAAGGGGGCAAATAGTTTTTCACACCACTGTATCTATACATATAAAAGGCAAAGCCCTCACTGACTCATCAATAATTATGTGGGAAGCTGAAATTTTGCGTGCTCATTCCTTAAAGCGTACTTACAAAAGTTAGGTATGTCTCATGTCCTATTGCAACACCTAAGGGGGGGAAATGGGGGTAGCCCCTAAACTGTATATATAGATAGGGGAAACCCCTCCTCACTATTTCTGTGACTTCCAAAATACGCAGGAATCCCAAATTTACCATACTCACCCTTTACACTGTACTTACAAGTGTTAAGTACGTTTCATTTCACGCCATGCCCCGTAACGAACTTTCGAAAATAACATCTTCTTTTTGGCAGTTCTCACCATTATGTTGTAAGAAACTTTTGGAACTGACCTCTCTTTTTGGCGGTTTCATTCCTTATTTCCGTTAATAGAGGATTTATTTCACTGCACAAGGGCTGCCCCCAGTCCCCCTTCCTTTTTCTGCACAGCCGCAATCCGTGCACCTACCACGTTGTTGGTTCCCTACCTATATACATTAACGACATCTCGCACTCATGTGCCTCCTCACTCACTTCCTTAATTTCCTCAGCTTTTCGTTATGCTCACTGCTCCCTTCTTCTTTACTCCACCACTTCAAGCCTGTTATTGTTGGCCTTGCTTCACCTCTTCCTGCTGGTGACTACTGCCTTTTCATGTAGTTTACAAAGAGATCCTTACAGCCTAAAAACGTGCATTTCTCATACACGATATTTACAATAATAAATTAAACTCTTTACAATCATCAAATTCACTCTTAATACTAAAATAAGCCTATGACATTTACATTGACAATCATGTTACGTTATTTTTAAAATGTTTACTTTTCTTTTTCATAACTTCTTTAACACACTACTTCTCCGCTGCGAGGCGCGGGTATTTTGCTAGTTGGTTTATAATACTGATTTATTCTCACTTCCATATGTGCTAAAAGTATTATACAAGCTCTATAGAAATTCATATTGTGAGATTAATTTGAATAAGTACAAGTATTATTATTTTTATAATTTTTCTTGCACATGATCTTAAATTTGATCACTTTTCACAGCAGTATACATAGATAAAAATCATGATTACAGAATAATTTAAAGTTCTTTTCCAATGCAATACTACTTTAGAAATCTGGTAGAATATTTTAAATAAGACACATCTTTATGTCACACTATCTTACATAATGTAGTTGACGACTATATTCTCAAAATGTGTAACAGTAGGACTGTGATGAACATATATCATCAACTGATAGGGGGTTGGACAAGGTTAATGAACACCAACCTGCACCAGTCCTTGGCTCCTTCCCACCCCAATTCAAGTAAATATAGTTACAGTAGGAACCATTAAATAAACAAATAAATATATATAGTTTTTTGTCAACATAATTAACAATAATATAAGGATAATAAAATACAGTATATCAAAATATTACAATGCACTAACGCTTAACCATCACTCCATGATCACCTGCCATTCTATACAAAATACCAATGTTTATCCTGAATCCAATATATACAAACAACTGATCATTTAGGATGAGTATGTCAGAAACCATATGTAGTGTCCGATAAAAGTTCCAAATGTGCTGTATTATTGATTTCAGTTGATTTTGTTTTTTTGATTATATTTTACTAAAAACAATGAAAAAGTAAAATATTTACCAGCAAAAAATTTACAAAAAAACTGTTTATTATCTTTAATACAGAAGAAGTAAACTATGTTGGAAAAGATTAAAAAAAAGAAAAAATCAGAAGAAACCAAACCAAAAGAACACCCCCCAACTCTGAAACCCACTCATCCATCCATCATCCAACCCTCTATATCCTAACCACAGGGCCATTGGGGGTCTGCTGGAGCCAATCCCAGCCAACACAGGGCGCAAGGCAGGAAACAAACCCCGGGCAGGGTGCCAGCCCATAAACCCTGTGGTTTTATTCCTAATATGAGATATCACAGCTCTCAATATATTGTATTTTGAGGATTCCTTGATTCTTACAGCCGATAGTTTGAAAAGCAAAAATTTATAAAAGGAGGAATTCCATAGATTCATGGAGTTAGTGAGATGCAAGGGCAAATTTGGCAGCTAAAGTGGTGAAAGAAAAGATTTACTGCTGAAGAGAAGTGAGAGAGAGAGTGAAGGAGGTCTAGTAAAAGATAAATATGATGGAAGAAAAGAATATTTGTGGCCAGAATTGAGCAGAGAGAAGACAAAAAATGAGACCAGTATTGAGAATTGGAATAGCGGCTCCAGAAAATACTGAGAAATTTATCAGCGACTTTAATGGTGCAAACCTTAAAGAAAGGATTATAGGAGAAAGACCCATGGCAAAGTACTTGCCTGGGGTGATATATTGTTTATATACAATTTGGAATGGCATGTGTTGATAATTTGGATTTTTACAAATATGTTTTAAAATGATGTTCCTGGATATGGTCAAATTAGGAGAAAAGTCTCATTGCCAAATATATCTTAAAGGAATGTATCTTAAGGATGCTTTGTGTAACTCAGCATAAAGAGAGGAGACTGACTTTTTAGAAGGGAGAGGGAAAGAAAAAAACCTATGAGAGGATGGAGGGGGTAAAGAGAAGGTACAGTCACTCCATTAGTCCTCAGATCCAACCAAAGGATCTACAAAACTCAACTGCTGCAAAGTGTGTGAGGGTGGCTCTGATTTCTTTCACTAAAAAACTCTTGTCCTCTTAGTGATCTGAGACATCCCCTTCCAACTTCTGACCCCCTAGTATTCAATGATCCTTGTACACTGGTTTGATTAACTCTTACAAGATTTTCCAATTATTCTGCTGAACCAAAGAGAGACTTAGGCCGAGGTTACACTTCATGTGATGCGATGTATGCTGCAGCGGACGCTCCTGGTACACAAGCATGTTACTGTTTATACTTGCGCGTATTTTATGTAAATCTGGAGGAATCCACCAGGTGGCAGTGCAAGATATTATCACGGCAAGAACAGGTTCAGCTTCGCTATGTTGTGAATTGCCTGGAACACATTAAATTCCGATGACACCTTACCACAATATCTCTGAAAAGGATGTTTAATGATTTAATCTATCAGTCCAAGGATTTGCCCATTTCAGCTAGCATTGGGCACGAGGCAGAAACAATCCCTGGACGAAGCATTAGCTCATCGCAACGTGAATAAAAGCACTCGCATACACTAGCTTCATTTTAATGTCACTAAATCTGCATATCTTTGGAAGGAAACTGGAGCACACTGAGGAAACCCAGAAGGAAAACATGTTAATTCCAGGTAGGGAATATTAGTGACATGACTTCCTGCAAGACAGTAGCGCTAACACTCCACCACCGTGTCACCCTCATGTGTGTAATTATTAACAGTATTCATTATTTAAACGAAATTACTGATTTATCTGTAAAATGTAACATACATACTTTAATGCATTCCATCATGAAAGTGATATCAAGTATAAATCTAAGGATTCTAAATGTGTAGAGAGTTGGAATATCATACATTTAATGTGCTCAGTGTGGCGATCTATTGCTGGCGATCCACTGCTGTCAGGACTGGAGGATGTCCTAGAAAAAAAGACGGCACAAAAGAGAGTATGTGAGAATTTTAAAATTTATTGTGTCATTACGATTGGGAATATGCGACGCTTGAATATAAAAGCACCACGAATACATCTGTATGTCGACATTTTGCTTCACCACATCAAACCATTCATCAAACATTGAAGCGCGCACACCGATTTCATAGGATCAGCAAACCGGCTTTCTGTCACATGTAGAAAGTAAACAGAGACTCTGACGTCACATTCCAACTTTTAGCACACTGTGCCCCCCGACTTTTTGCTGGTACTGCAACTTGCACACACGTCGCGTTAATTTATGAGGACCTGCTCAGAGGACGCATCAAATGAACGCTGGGAACGCGTGGCAGCCATGATGCGGGTGCGTACGCGTTCTGATCGTGAAGTATAAACGAGCCCTTAGGGACAGCTTGCAACAAATACTCAGTGGCAATGAACTCTTGTCTGCTTCCTGTTGTTTTTATTGCGTGTAGTGCATTTCTTAAAAGATTTCCAAATGGTTCTAAATGCAGTTACATGAAAGGTATTCCAGAAATTATTATGGCTCATTGTACAAAAAAATCCATAGTCCAAGTGTCTTCATTTTAAAAGATTTAGTGGAATTCAAAGCAAACGGTTCACACAAAAATAATAAAAAAGCTGATAATACACAAAAAAAAGAAAAAAGTTCTTGTCTATGATGTTCCATTTAAGACTTAAGTGTATAGGTACAGTATATTTGTTCAAGATTCTATATCTTGCTGTATCCACTAAGACCTCCATTTGAGATACTTACATAAGTACATGAGGTCAGAAATCTATATGCATTTAATGCCTTTCTGTCTAACAGTTTGTGTTTCTTTCTAGCTGTCCAACTTAAATCTGCGAGCATTCCATTAACTAAATACAGAAATAAAGCTAAACATTAAGTACATTCCATTAATTTATTAGCTTATGGGGTAAGCAGAATCTTCCATTATCTATGTGAAAGTGACTTAATTTAAGCAAAAACAAAACTATGTTTATCACTAAGATTAACTTTAGGGATTTGTCTCTTACATCTCTGGCCCTTAGTTGTTTATGCAGGGATCACAGACAATTACTACACTTTACTTAATAAGAGCAATAAATTATTCATAAACTCTATATACAGATACAGGTTCAATCATGAAAACACAAAGAAATGTTTATCCTTTCAATTATTTGCTGTTTCATGTAGCAGACATACTGTACTTTATTCACAGGTCTGTCAGTGCTGTTTTTGTCTACACAGAAAATTTTCTCCCTGCACCATTTATATCTGGAATTGTCTTGATGTCTTGACCCAAAAGACCCAAGAGTCACATTGTGCTGTATTGTTGACTATCATAACAATGTCTCCTGGTTCAAAGTTTCTTCTAGATGCAATCCTTTTTTGATGTTTTTGAAGTATTAGCTAATACATTTTGGACCATGTTTTCCAATATATTTGTTTTCGTTAATAAAGAGAAGATATGTTATAGTACAATAACCATCTTCATTGGTATATGTAACATATTGTACATTTCTACAGGCTTTGTGTTACTGAACTCTGTGGGTGTGAGGCATGTACTTACATTATAGCCTACCAGTAGGTGCAAATCATCCAT
The DNA here is from genome assembly GCF_016835505.1 of Polypterus senegalus. Classification (NCBI taxonomy): domain Eukaryota; kingdom Metazoa; phylum Chordata; class Cladistia; order Polypteriformes; family Polypteridae; genus Polypterus; species Polypterus senegalus. The sequence goes on along the minus strand of NC_053164.1, from coordinate 125,077,693 downwards.
CCAATGTATACACTTGTAAATATTCAGTACTTGATTTCCACTTGAAACCATCTATATTTCTATTTGCAAATGCCTTTTAAGATAAGCTTTGCAGGCAGTTACCTGCAACTAAGTGTCCAAGAAGGTCATATACAGAGTTGACCACACACACCATCTTATAGTTTTACCTCAACTTTGAACTGTCAGTTTCAGTGTACTGGATACCCAGGGCAAACTCCATCAGAAGCAAACTTAGGCTTAAGTATAAGTTCTTTTGTTTAAGAGCTGTCTTCTTCTGTAATAGACATTAAAACTGTTTTGCTATTGTTCACCTACTTGGTCTAGTGTAGTTTTTAAAGGCCCTAAAGTCTTACTGTCTACCACACAACTTGGTAGATTATTCCAAGTGTCTGTGGTTCTTTGTGTAAAGAAAAACTTCCTAATGTTTGGACAATTTACTCTTAACAAGTTTCCAACTGTGTCCCGGTGTTTTTGATGAACTCATTTTAAAATAACAGTCTTGATCCACTGTACTAATTCCCTTCATAATGTTAAACACTTCAATCGTGTCACCTCTTAATTTTCTTTTGCTTAACCTGAAAAAGCTCAGCTCTTTTAATCTTTCTTCATAATTCATCCCCTGTTGCCCTGGAATCAGCCTAGTCGCGCTTCTCTGGACATTTTCTAGTGCTACTAGGTCTTTTGTAGCATGAAGACTAAAACTGTGCACAGTACTCCAGACAAGGCCTTACCAATGAGTTATAAAGCTTGAGCATAACCTCCTTGGACTTGTACTTTCACACCGTGTTACATAACCTAACATTCTGTTTGCCTTCTTAATGGCTTCTGAACACTGTTGGGAAGTTGATAGTGTAGAATCCACTACAACTCCTAAATCGTTCTCATAAGGTGTACTCTCGATTTTCAAACCTCCCATTGTGTATTCAAACCTAACATTGTTACCTCCTATGTGAAATACGTTACATTTACTGACATTAAATTTCATCTGCCACAAATCTGCCCAAGCCTGTATGCTGTCCAAGTCTTTCTGTAATGATTTAATGGATTCCAAATTATCTGCCAATCCACCTACCTTGGTGTCATCTGCATACTTAACCAGCCTGTTACTTATATTCCTATCCAAATCATTTATGTATACTAAAAATAGCAGTGGCTCTAGCACTGACCCCTGTGGAACACCACTCTTAAAATCAGCCAATTCTGATGAGGTTCCTCACACCATCACCCTCTGCTTCCTGTGTCTGAGCCAATTCTGCATCCATCTAAAAACATCACCCTGAACACCCACTTCTTTTAGTTTGGTGCCCAACCTCTCAAGAGGCACATTAATAAATGCTTTCTGAAAGTTAAGATAAATAATATCATATGCTCCACTTTGATCATATACTTTTGTTGCTTCCTCATAGAATTCCAGCATGTTAGTAAAACATGATATGTGTTATCATTGAGGCTGCAAACTTGTAAATCTAATAAGATATAACATTTGGTTTGGATTCTTGAATCATCATTGCAATTACTCGTAGTTTTGGGGAACACTTGAGCTCTGAAGGTTTAACTGTCTCTGAAAGTTTTCAATGCAAATTGTTACTGCACTACTAGAACTTAAAGGCATATATTTCTACATATCTTTCGCTCTTCTTTGACTTTATCTTAACAGGGATGACGTACAGTGCATGTTCTTCACCAGTCCCAGGAAGTGCAAAGATTTCCTTCTCAGTTTCTTCATTAGTGGATGTAGCTCCATGTTCTTTGTTGATGTGTAAAATGTCTGAATATTGCAAAGAACATTTCGGCAAGTCATTTTCTTTGTACAAGATAAACTTGTTTAATACATCAAAAGCAAAAAAATTTAGATTTCAAAAAGTCAATTCTACCTTTGTTTGTTAATTCCTTGATTTTACTACATTCTGCAAGAGCCAAAATACACAGGATTTTTTAAATACACAAACAGTTGTCGTAGTCTTTTTACTGTAATGTCTTGAACCTCTTTTTCAGCAGTTATGCTTCTGGCAAAGCTGCTGCTTCTCTAATTGCCAGTTTTCTAATTGTCCTCTTTCTATCTTTTCTTTTTTCACTCTGTGGTCTTGTCTCCAACAATGGATATAATAGAACTTTAGAGTTTCTCTAAACAGGCTTTTAGTTCAACATATGTTTAAATTCTTATTTCAATTTCTTATATCATACATTATTTTACTCCAATCTCTCTGCATTGGATAGGGCACCTTTGCTGCAATATAATGGATATATTCGTACTACTATAAAATTCCTGTTTATACCTTGTGCTTGTAACAGTATGTGTAGAACTATCAAGGAAAAGCACATAGAGCCCTTAATGGTTCATTCTGATTCTTAAATTCAAAACCCTACATAACCTTGCCCCTCTCTACCTCACCCTGCTCCTAGCTCCATACACTCCTTGTCACTCTCTCATGTCCTTGGGCAGTGATCTCCGTACTGTCCCACATGCCAGACTCTCCACCCTGGGAGGAAGGTCCTTCAGTGTTATGGCAGCTCAACTCTGGAACTCTCTTCCTCATTCTCTGAGATTGCTCCTCTTTCTCCACCTTTAAATTTCAAAACTTTCCTCTTCAATGAACTTTTGTCTTCTGTGTGACCTTTTTTTCCTTCCCCCTCTGTATGTAAATTTACCTTGGGTTTGTTAAAGGTACTCTATAAATGCAATGAATTATTATTTTTAATATCACCTGATTTAATTTATGGCTATTTCAGGGCTTTATACTTGTATTTATGACTAAGCTGAACCTTGTTTCCATAGAATGTATGAAGTCTCCTCCTTCCTCTTGATAGGCTATGACTGAAGGTAAATGTATGCTAGCTTTGACATAGTCATGTGGTACTCCTCTTTTAAATTCCTCCCAATAATATAATTTTACTCCATCATGGGAACAACTGATGTCCATGAAGTCATATGTCCTAATAAAACTTGAATAGTTCATTACAGTATGTCGCCGCTCAATACCCTCATGTTTATGCATGGAAGATTTGGATTAGGTTGGCATTGTTTTTGATAGTCACTAGGAGGTGCTGCTTGTCTTGACTGTGCATTTTCATTACCATTATCATGTGGGGCGTGGGTGCAGATACTGGCAGTTCTCTGTAATTGTGTTTCTCATGCACTTTTAATTTTGCTCTAGATTGTGTAATTTCTTTCTCAACAGCTGTCAGTTCTTTTTTTTTTCCTTAAGTCGGAGTTCATCTATTCTATTCTATTCTATTTTATCTAACGCTCTTTGGGTTTTCTGCTGTGCCTCTTCTGTTTTTTTTTTTTGAGCCTTTAGCTGTGCTTCATCAATTTCTATTTAAACCTTCATCCCTGTTACTTTGTTCTAAATCTTGTTTTTTTTTGTATCTTTAGATCATGTGACGAATATTACATGCTCAGCTACCGCCTTGCGGGCTGCAATGTCTGTCATTAAATATGAAGTACGCAAGTGGCACATGTGAGAACTAATTCTTAAAACAGTGTCTTCAAGTTTGATATCATCTTGTAAATTAAGATTGCCTAGCACCTTTCTAAGTAATTTTAGCACACACTTATCAAGCCTTTTTTATTCTGAAGACTGAATGCTCATATCATCAATCCGGCTGTGTATCTGATTAGAGCTCATTAACTTTTTCATACTAGATACTGTGACCAGTGACTACTATTGCAGGACCCCAAACCCCAGACACAACCACAGTGACACAAGTCCCAGTTTCAAATAAAAGATTTGTTAAACACAGTGTGGGGGACTGCTGGCTTCATGCTCCGGCCCTAACCCCCAGGCTGCCAGGAGGAGCTCTCCCGACAGCAGGATCGTGCCCCGAGTTCCAGCAGGGCCTCATGGACTATGTAGTATTTATACACATATACCTTGGGGGCCACCGGGAGTCACTGTAGGGGGGCTCGTGGGCTCTTGTGTGTCCTATAACCTGGGAGTACGTCACAGTCATGTGACAGGAAGGAACGATGTGCTCCCGGGGTGAGGAAAGGAATAAGGAACTGGGGTCTGATTGGGCAGGAACACCTCCGGGTCAGGGTGGATAAAAGGACTATGGGCCAGTCCAGACACTGAGCTGAGCTGGGAGGTAGGAGGGCGAAGTGTCTGGGCGAGGAGGAGAGAGAATAGTATTGTTGTGTTGGTTTGATATATGAATAGTGTGGAGGGTGATTTGTGCACATTATTCTTAAATAATAAAAAGTCTTGGGCTTGCATCCGGTGTTTGGAGTGGTACCTGAGGGTTCAAGGGAGCACTAGCACCCCCTACTGCCACAACAGTTACCCTGACAATGCTTCTTTTATAATTATAATACAAAAGCACCAACAACTCTTCTACCTTCTCTCTGTCTCTCTTTTCTCCTCTACTCCTCCCAGGTGAGCTTTGTGTATCCTCCAGTCCTGATTCTAAAACACCTGGATAAAGCATAGCAGCTTCCTTTATACCAGACATGGGAATACTTCCAGTGCTATAACACTGAATCCAGAAAGCATTTCTGGGCCAAGTGGAACCTCTCTGTGAAAAGAGAGCCTGCCTCCAGTAACTCCTTCTAGTGGTACACAAAGACCCCAGCAGGGTATACCAAAACTACAACTCCCCAGCCCTGTAGGTGTCCGAATGGGAAGCACAGCAGAGGAATGTTGCCACCCAATGTACTGGGGAGCACATGACCGTGGGATGCAGTCTTCCCTGATCACCTATTATAACGGTCTCCTAACTGGGAAAGGTACCACTAACTGACCTAGTTGGGTTTCCCATCTACACACATTCTTCCATTAAAAAGGACTCCTGGCCAGGTAAGCAATGTACTTTCAGCCAACAAATTGTTCAGCAGAAGTGTATTAAGAAACACTACTGGGGCTCTTTTATACCAATAGCAATACGTTTGCATAATGCCTCACTGTGACTGTGACAGAAAAGTGAGAAATTTTCTTTATTTTGAATTTTCTTCCTTTATAGTTTTTCTGGTGTGTGTTCAGACCAAAGTGTGTGTTTTATTTGTTTGTTTAATTAAAGTGCATATGTAAAAAGACAAACATTTTTTACACTGTTGTAAGAATTAAATTAAATGAATTGAATGAAATAATAAGTAAGCTGATTTATTAAATAAAAGGTCACAGGAGAAGAACATTTCAGATGGAAAATATTTTTCATTCATCCCTCCATCTGTTTTCTGAATGGTCTATATGCAGCAAGTGTTTCAGCCAAAAAAAACTACCCAATGTTAGCAGACTGCCTACTGAAATAGTACCAGTTCAGCACCTCGTAAGCACAAACTTAAAATAGTAGAGCCGAGTGTTCAATTGCCAATTGGCAATTTAACATTACACGGACAATTGTTATTGTGGTTTTAAAGCTTTAATTATTTCATCAGCATACATATCATGCCCCTGACATTTTTTATTGCTTTATTTTACACAAAAAACCTGTTACCACCGCAAACAATGCGATTGGACATTGCTATTGTAGTGGAAACACATTCCTCTGTTTTCAAAGAAGTCAGTCACAGAGACCAGATGAAAATGCTTAACAATTCTTTATTTGTACATAGGAATGCATAAATGTCTCAGTCCATGGAGTGAGCACTCAATAAAACAATTCATCTGCCTTTATGCTTTTCTGTTACATTAACTGATCCTATACATTACATCATCTGACTTTTAATATGCATAATATGCAGAGCTTCATTCAATCAATGAGTGCCACTAGTGTTTTCTGACTCCTTTTGATTCTCCCATTAATATGAATATTACCTTGTAATAGGGGTGATCTGTGGACCCTTCTATTGATTTTAGCACCACTTCATAGGAGGGGTGTTTGGGCTTTCCCATTAGTTTATTCCCACTGTGGCCAGCGGCTTGGGGTGGTACCCAGCCGGGACGCCCTGGTGGCTTTGGGGACCACAGGAAAAGAGCTTAGAAGCTCAACCCTATAGGGCAGGGGTGTCGAATGCCAGGCCTGGAGGGCCGCAGTGGCATCAGGTTTTCAATCTAACCCTTTTTTTAAATCAGTGACCAGTTTTCATTGTTGATTAACTACTTTTCCCTTCATTTAAATAGCCCTGTTTTTAAGGATTCAGTCCTCTAAATTTATTCCTTTCTTCATTAAATGACAGCCAAACAGAAATGATCCCAGCTAAATTGGGATTTCAAACTCCAATCAATTTCAGTGCAACCAATCTCTTAATGAGAAGCTGATTCTTGCTGTTAATTAAACCCGTTATTTAATTCCATGGCTTGTTGCTTGTTGTGTGATGGGCACTGGTTAGCTGGTCATATGCCAACTTGTTTTGTGTCGCATTATTGTTTGGCTGCTAATTAAGAAAAATGACAACTAAGGTGCCTGAGTGAAGTTAATTAAAACTAAGGCAAAAAAGTTAATTAGCAGCAAAAACCTGTCACTAATGAAGAAGATGGTTAAAATGAAAACCTGCAGCCACTGCAGCCCTCCAGGACTAGAGTTCGACACTCGTGCTATAGGGGCCCATGGTCACCATCGGGGGCAGATGCCTGAGGAGCCCTGGCCGTCAGCACTTCTGCCACACCCAGAAGTGCTGGGGGGAAGACCTGGGACACCCAGACTGCTTCCCGGTGCACAGCCGGCACTTCCGCCAAATCAGGGAGTGCTGGCAGTCGCTCATTGGGAGGCACCAGGAGCACATCCGGTGGGTATAAGAGGGGCCGCCTCCCTCCATTCGATGGCTGGAGTCGTGAGGAAGAGAGAAAGAGCTCAAGAGGAGAAGAGAGGAGTGGAGGCGGACCTATTGAAAGAGGCATTGTGAAAGGCCTGGACTTTGGGGGAGTATTGGGTTGTGTGTGCACTGTAAATATGAATAAACGTGTGTTGGTGCTTGAACCATCGGTCGACTTTTTTCCGAAGATAAAAGGACTAATGTAACAAAGTACTTGGCCATGAATGAGGCACCTTTTAGGAGAAAAAGATTTGAGTACAACTGTATGAAACTGCTAGCACACATTCTGAATCACGTACACACAGCACGTACAAAAAACAAAGAAAGCTTATTCTTACACTTGCATACACTGCCGGGACAGTTGAGTCCGTGAAAATGTGAGCACAATTTTCCATCATGCATGTTCTCATCCATTATGTCAAATTCATTCTGGCATGTACTTCATTGAGCAAAATAACTAAAATGTTCTGGAACTCAGCCAAACTCCATGAAATGTAATGAAATCAATGGATAAAGACGAAGTGAAATAGCTTTGATTGGCTTATAATGAATGGTTTACAGGGAATTTCCAGAAATAATATTCAGTGAACAAGGCCACAGGTGAACACAGCATATTCTCTGCAAAAAAATGACTTAGGAAATTTCAACGATCAACACTAGTACTGAATGAGATTCTAAGTGGTACCAAATTCTCTGAAATGGATAAAGCTTGTTCAGGAATCAACTACATACAGCATAGAGATATGAGAAAATTAAACATCAAAACTGGTACCTAATAAAATTCCCATAGCATATAAACCTAGCAAATTGGCATTGGGCTTATTTTCAAGCATAAAAAATGCATAGCAAAATTGCAATCTAGTTAGTGCTGGTCCACTGCCCCCACTTACTGGCAAAATTACATTTTTCAATTAATAAGCCAAAGGAAGGCACAGTTCAACTGTCCCAGTGCAGGGGTGTATTAAGGTTGACAGAAGTGTATTTGCACTTTTAGTAAAACCATGTCTTAAACATAACTTTTCATTAGTAATAGCTGAAACGATTTGTGAGAAACTGAAATTGCAACATAATATCCAGAAAGTATATTCATGCTGCACCAAGGCTTTCAAAAGAGTTTCCTTTTGGATAATTTCAGACACTAATGGAAACTGGACTTTCAGTTAGATTTTCTGCACTAAATACACTTTTCATCAATTTGTTCTCAAAATTTTACAAGACATCCATCTTTGATTCAGATTATCAAAAATGTCTGTGGGGAAAGACCCTGTAATTGAGTAATATCATCACTGTCCAACCAAGGATTATTGCGAGTAGCACAATATCAGGAGATGGAAGCATGATGTAATCAAAATGGATCAAGAATACATTGTAGTGTGTGGTAATATGTCTGACAGGCATTAACAATTCAAAGAAAAAAGTTTTAAGGCTAGTGTAAAACAACTTACACTCAGAACTGTAAAGGCACTTTTCTTTATAAATGTTTGAAGTGTGAGCATGTGGTTCTGTGAACGTTTTTATTTTGCTTTGGTAGGGCCACGCTGTGTGATGCCAGTTGCTGGGCATAAGTGAGTTCAAGAAAGGCCTACTGGACTTCACATGTGCCCAGTCAAAATGCGAACATCTTCATAGCCACCTGCCGCGGCAGATGAGCAAACGTGGAGCATTAGCTGAATCCAAGCATTATTTCAGAGAAAGGGATACCTAATTAAAATGAAGAAAGAACAACTTACAGTAAGTCTGGTGAAAGGGTTGGTTTGACTGGCTGAAGCACATTGTGGGTGTGCACGTGGGGCTGCTGTATAATTTAATAGAGACCTTGAAGGCATGTGGCATAGCATGTGTGAAGCGTGATTGGATGAAAGTAACATTACCCAGTATGAAAGGTGCTTCCTGCCTGCAGGGGTCATCTTTTGATTCTGCCTTCCGACTGAATAGAGAGATCAAACTGTAGAGCATTTCAGTGTGCACATAATTGCTGATGACTTGTGCTTATTTTGTATATATTTTTCGTTTTAATTTATTATACATATCTCCTAGTCATTGTGAAGGTTTGGTGGTGGTAATTACATTGATTGACTTTTGGAGCACTTTTTTTATATGCACTTGATTTTTGTTTTTGCAAAAATTTTTGTTGGTAACTTTTTGGAACTGTGAACTTTTTTTGTGCTTTAAGAAGCAACTTCCTGAATAGTACATCAATTGAAAGAAGACCACCTTTCATAGTGTGTATACATTTTTTCTTTTGATTTGGGGATTTCACTGTAATTAATGTAAATAATTACCATTAATTTTTGTGTGTCATTGCCTATGGACTATGTTACAAAACCTACATGACATGTAATAAGTGACACCTTTTTGTTGAAACCCAATATCAATATATTCTGTGGCTCTGTGTCTTAAATCTGTCCTGCTGGTCCTGTTCAGTCCCGAACTACAACGATGCCCAGTGTGTAGTTTGGTGTCCACATTCCTGCAACAAAATCAACCCTAACCCTAGGACCTACTTGGAAATAAGTTAATTATGCTAAACAGAACATTATTTTAATCACCAAGGGATATGGAATATTGAAATTGTCATATATTTATATTGTCACCCCTGTGAGGTTGATGACTCAACTGTCATGTGACAGTTCCAAAGTCGCTGTGTAAATAGTAAAAGCAATATTACCTAAAGTTAAAGTTTAAAACAAAATCCAAAAATAAAAAAAGAAACATGATCTGCAGGTGTAAAAACTACAAAATACACAAAAACATGCATAGAAACTAAGTATTATTTCAATCCTACACCTCCTTAATGAGAGTCATATGTTTTGGGAAAATCTCAAACTCAGACATTAGTGGGATAAAAAAGTAATTTATTTATCAGACAGTCCTGGACTTACCTAATCTTCTAACAGCATGGTTTGGGGTAATACCTGATGGAACATAACTTAATAAAAAATCAATTATGATAACTCACGCCATGTTGCTAGCATATTACCTTATTTTATTCAAATGGAAGGACAACTCAATCCTGATAAAACAGAAATCTTATTAGTTGGTACCAAATCTGTCCTCTCTACCCTTTGTGGGCTAAAAATTCACATTGATGGGATCCTGGTTCAACCCTCAGCCTCAGTCCATAATTTGGGTGTCGTCTTTGATCAGCTTTTCACTTTTCAATCACACATTAGCTCAATAGTACAGACAGCCCTTTTTCATCTTCGTAACATTGCTCATCTGCATTCTTTCCTCAGTGTGAAAGATACTGACACCCTCATTCATGCTTTCTTCACTACCTGTCTAGCATATTGTAATGCTTTGTTTTATGGCCTCCTGACTAAATAGATCAGTAGATTACAATTTGTTCAGAATTCTGCTGCTCATTTACTTACACACTCTAAAAAATCTGCTCACATCACTCCTGTACTCTATGATTTACATTGGTTACCAGTTTCTTCAAGAATCAAATATAAAATTACCAGTAAGTCCCCGATTCTGTAAAGAATCGCAAATCCAAGAATGACAATCACTTTCTGTTCCCTCCAATCTTTGGAGGGATGAAAATCATTGAGGGTGGGAGCGTCCTGGGAATGTTTTCATTTAATTAAATAAATATATTTGTACTAAAATTGACCAATTTATTAAAGCTAAAATTGAAATTTAATTGTTATATCATTTAAGTCCAAAATTTCTTTGAGTTGCTGCACTCATAAGTAAAAAAATATCGGACTGCAAAGGTTTAAATGAAGTAAATTGGAAACAAAAAAATTCATAAAATGGTAAATTCAAAATAGTTAATCAAAAATTTCCTTATAAACAACATTTTTGGTAAAGATGGTTTCCTGTCTTTGAATCAGCTCTGCCTGGTATAGAATAGTTAAAACCTTCACTTTAAAGTCACACGAACGCCGAACTCTTGAAAAGGCAACATAAAGTTGTCCATGTCCAAATACGGGCTCAGATAAGTAAATTCCTACTTTGTCCATGGTTTGTCCTTGGAGTTTCCTCTGATATTCTTTGTGATTAACAATTGTGTAAGCCTTCCAAACGCTTCTCTCATTGGTCTGTTGTCTCGTTTGCACGCCTATCCAATACCTAAGCTCTTTCTTTTTGGAGCCGTGACTCCTTTGCTTCTGGTGTTTCAGAAGCGTGTTGTAGGCACCTTCGTTCATTGTTTTTATCCATGCAGTGTCATTTTTGTTTTTCTGTGGCTGTGTCGTTAGCTAGAAGTTGTTTGCTGTTAGGAATCATAATTGAACTTACTTTTAACACCGAATTACTATAATGTGATTTAAATAAGCCACACTGACAGCTGCCACACTGACAGCTGCAACACTGACTGCTGGCACAGTGAATTAGAGCACACTGACTGCTGGCACTGTGTAGTAGAGTAGCTGCTGGCACTTTGGAGCGGAGAACACTGACTGCTGGCATTGTGTAGTGGAGTAGCTGCTGGCACTGTGGAGTGGAGAACACTGACTGCTGGCACTGTGGAGTAGCTGACTGCTGGCACTGTCAGTAGTCACTACTACCTCAAATTTAAATATGTCACCATGGCAACTTGTTGGCGTGCACACTTTACCTCAGGTTTACTTTACAGGTTGTACTGTGTTGTTTGGGTGCCACCCACTGACTCTGGGAAGCCGGTGGGTTTGACTCTGGGGCGCGGAGGCGCTGTGCGCGTGCGCTTTTGGTGCCACCTAGTTCCCTGATGATGGCGGTGGATTTGTGTGCTGAAGTGATCATGGCGGCGGAGCCCGGCTTGGAGATCTACTGTACATTACTAAACAAAGGTTGTATATGCGGTGGTGTGCGCGTTCGCGTTCAGGTGGCGGTTGTATTGTGCACGTTCGCGTTTGGGTGGCGGTTGTATTGTTGCTTCTGGCCTCTGGCATCCATGCATATATACAACCTTCGTTTAGTAATATAAATCCTTCTCATCTGTAAAGCCCTTCATGGGTTAGCCCCTCATTATCTGTCAGAGCGGCTGCTTCCTTACACACCTGCCCATGCATTACGATAATCGGACGCTAAATTACTCACTGTACCTAAATACAGGTTAATAACTATGGGTGGAAAAGCTTTCAGAGTGATAGCCCCTAAAATTTGGAATTCTATCCCTCTCAGCCTTCGAGAGGAAAAATCTATTAATAATTTCAAACTTTTGTTAAAAACGCATCTTTTCAATGAGTATTATTCTTTTCCGTGTATATAATTTCTACTGTCTTGTTAATGTGTGTATTGAATTGTAAAGTGTCTTTGAGTGTATGAAAGGCGCTACATAAATACAACTTATTATCTACCATTACATAGTGGAATAAAAATGCTCTGTTTTACTTAAATGTTACACACATTACACACAAAAAAATAAATTCATTATACCTCAAGCTGTCCAATACCTCTTTATTGCCAGGTACTTATTAATGTTATCGTTATTAATTAAGCGTGCTAAACCTTTGCTAACTTCATGAATGCCTCAATATCTTTGAGTGATCACTTCACATTAAATATTAAGATTTTCTTCTTTTCAAAATCGGTAGGGGAGGAAATTGGTTTGATTTGATTAAAGATATAGCAATTTATCTCTAACTGACAAATCATTTATTGCAATATAAAAGTTTTTAAAGGTTTTTACAGATTAATCCACCTAAAATTACAATAGGATAGAAATATTTAGTTTTAAGTAACACTGGAAAAAAAAAATCAAATTTACTTTAGAAAAAATAGTTCAAACTTCCTTTAGAATCTGGCAGGAATTCATTAATATTATCTTCCATTAATTAAACAGGCTGAGCTGTGCTAAACTTTTTACTTTATATTAAATCAACTTTTTAATTTTCATCTGTAGATGGACAAGTGTAAGTGCCTGGTGGGATTATGAGGCATTCCGCCCAGGAGAAAAGTGGGATCCTAGCTGAGAAGGGATGCTGGAATGGAAGGACAGTGATGAACTGGCATCTCATTCGAGATGGGTATTGGACCCAGGACATGAGGACAAAACGAAGGAGCAGTGAGGGAAGGCTCCTATTTCAGAGTATGCTTATCCCTATCCACTAGATGGCAGCATCCTAGGACCTCAGTAATAATGTGGACACCTGCTGGGCATGAGTTGTAGTATTGTGAGTCAGCCCAGCTGGGTCCCATGAGTGCTACCAGGGGGTGCTGCAGGGATTCATAATCCCTGTTTCTCAGGGTTTCCATTTAACCTGGAAGTGCTTCCAATGGGCTCCCGGGTCTGACATAAAAGGAAGCTATCTGGCGTCTTCCAGCTGATTCAGAGTTGGGAGGAAGGAAGAAAGGAAGGCAAAACTCACTGAAGGGAGGTGGACAGAGAGAGATGAGAAGGAAGGAATGGAGAAGAATTTTCTTAGTGTTGTGCCTGTGTAACCTTACAAGAAACCTTTTTGAGGTATTTTGATAAAAGGTATCTCTGTTTTGAATCTGTGACTGCATTTGTGTTGGTTGTGTCCAGAGTTTGGGACTTGATGGTGTCCCTTACCTGTCACAACTGATTTAGTATTAGTAATATTGCACATGTTGCTGACTCTTAATTTTACTTAGGTTTAGATAACTAATCTACTTGGCTTTTAAGGTGCTATATGCAATTTCCCAAAGCCTACTGTCATTATGCTATTGTGGTCCCAACCATACCCTAGATTAAACCCTCAAGAAAAAGATATTTTACTATACGTCTATTCAATCCGAATGAAGTCTATGTTTTCTTTTTACACTGTGTTATTCTTTAAATTACAACAATAGGTATATGAGGAATCAAATCTCAGAAGATACATTTTTCTATTTGTTTATATTTATTGTCTGATGGCTATAAAATGATTAATTCATCCACTATTGTTCATTGCCAAAAAAGGACATCCTTAATGGTAAAATCATTTTGATTAAATGTTATGGCACATTGCAATGTAATGTGTTGCTTTATTTTGTTCCTGGTCTACAACCATGCGTGGGATGATTGCTCAAAATATTTTGAAGCTACTGTACTTATCATTTTTTCATAAAGATCACTGTCACTGCAATAACAGTCAAATAATACTGCCATCCATTTTCTGTGCCACTATTTATTTTTCTGATCTAAAAGCTTACAACCCCCAAACATTCATGGCATAAAGAGGATCTGTACTGTTAGTCATGTAAAGGCACATTTTCAGAAGTTTAGAGAAGGCAATGAATTACTGGAGCAACTTTTATTGTTTTTTAATTGGATCAGTGAAATTACACTCAAGGAGCTAATTATTTAAAAATTATGCAAATAATATAAAATTACACATGCATATATCATAAGAAAGATATAAATTATCTGTCATTTTTACTTTTGTTTCATATTTTAATACATACTTAAAAATACATGTATTAAATTATAAAGAGTTAAGGAACAAAGAAAATAGGACTATGCATTTGAAAAGAAAGTGCTCAAAAAAAGTAAAGGAAAACACATCAGATCTCAATGGGAAAAATAATCATGCTGTATATCTTTACTGATATGGAACGAAAGGATGCCATATCGTTTGATGGAAATGAAAATTATCATTTTACAGAGGGCTGAATTCAAAGACACCCCAAAAATCTAAGTGAAAAACTCATGCAGCAGGCTAGTCCATTTTGACGAAGTTTCATTGCAGCAACTCAAAATTTTACTCAGTAGATTGTATGCCCCCCCACGTGGTTGTATGCTTGCCTGACAATGTTAAGGTCTGGGGAGCAACCTGGTGGCGTCAGATGGACCGAAACATAATGTCCCAGAGGTGTTCTATTGGATTTAGGTCAGGCGAGTGTGGGGGCCAGTCAATGGTATCAATTCCTTCATCATCCAGGAACTGCCTGCATACTCTCGCCACATGAGGCTGGGCATTGTCGTGCACCAGGAGGAACCCAGGACCCACTGCAACAGCACAGGGCCTGACAATGGGTCCAAGGATTTCATCTTGATACCTAATTGCAGTCAAGGTGCTGCTGTCTAGCCTGTAGAAGTCTGTGTGTCCCTCCATGAATATGCCTCCCTAGACCATCACTGACCCACCACAAAACCAGTCTTGCTGAATGATGTTACAGGCAGCATAACGTTCTCCACGGCTTCTCCAGACCATTTCATGTCTGTCATATGTGCTCAAGGTGAACCTGCTCTCATCTGTGAAAAGCAAAGGGCGCTAGTGGTGGACCTGCTAATTCTGGTGTTCTGTGGCAAATGGCAATTGAGCTGCACAGTGCCAGGCAGTGAGTACAGGGCCAACTAGAGGACAATGTGCCCTCAGGCCACCCTAATGAAGTCTGTTTCTGATTGTTTGGAGACATTCTCACAAGTGACCTGCTGGAGGTCATTTTTTAGAGCTCTGGCAGTGATCATCCTGTTCCCCCTTGCCCGAAGGACTAGATACTGGTCCTGCTGATGGGTTAAGGACCTTCTACGGCCCAGCCCAGCTCTCCTAGAGTAACGGCCTGTCTCCTGGAATTTCCTCCATGCCCTTGAGACTGTGCTGGGAGACACAGCAATCCTTCTGGCAATGGCATGTATTGATGTGCAATCCTGGAGAAGTTGGACTACCTGTGTAACCTCTGTAGGGTCCAGCAGGTATTGCCTCATGCTATCATTAGTGACACTGACCATAGCCAAATGTAAAACAAGTGAAAAAAAAGTCAGAAAAGATGAGGAGGGAGGGAAAAATGTCAGTGGCCTCCACCTGTCAAACCATTCCTGTTTTGAGGGTTGTCTCATTGTTGCCCCTGTAGTGCACCTGTGGTTAATTTAATTAACACCAAAGCAGATAAAACTGATTAACAAGCCCCTCTGCTACTTAACTGACCAGATCAATATCCCAGAAGTTTAATTGTCTTGATGCTATACTCAGATTAAAATATGTTCCTTTAATTTTTTTGAGCAGTATATTTCAGAAAAAGAAAGCCTGGGAATGGCATATCAAATTCTTCAAATATATTGCTTTCAGATATTAAAAATAACTTTCATAGACATAGCCAAACTTTCTGTGACAAACAATGTAATGCATTCCATGAAGCCAATTAGTACCAGACAGTAATTAATTGCCTTTTAAAAGGTTATGATAATTACTACGTTTGCTTTATATGAAATTAAAGTTCATCGATTTGGGTGATTTTTAATTAAAGGTGTATTTAAATACTTAGCAGCATGCAGAAAAGCTCGGTGCTGTCCACAAAAGACCTTTAACTCCAGAATAACAGTAATCCTGGTTTTAAACTTTTTTAATAAAAAGAATTTTAATAAGCATACAATACGCATTTGTGGTCACCTCAACATCTCTTCACATCTTCCTATTAACCATGAAACCTTCAGGCCAATTGTATGGGTATTTTCTGTATTTGTATAACAGGACCACTTTCTGAAGTTTGTTGAGTGGAACAGTTCATGATTAACCAAAGGATTAAAACAAATGTATGTCAGTATTTGAAGGGTAATATGTTATACAGCACTGTGGTGCAGTAGATAGCATGGTGATGTCGTAAGTGCTCATAATATTGAATACTATTTGTGCCCAAATTAAATGTCCAACATGAAATAAATATTAAGCCAGTCAGTCATTATCCAACCCACTATATCCTAACACAGGGTCACGGGGGTCTGCTGAAGCCAATCCCAGCCAGCACAGGGCGCAAGGCAGGAACAAACCCCTAGGCCAATTTAACTTGCTTAATGATAATGTTATGTCATACTACAGAACTGTGTTGAAGAAAAGATAGAAACAGACAACCTTAGTCCAGTTTTTATTTCCGAAAATGTTGAGACCTAGTGAGCCAGAAGCAGGTCCTAGTGGGCTACAGCCTCTCCCAAGGAGAGAAAGGACACCAGAGAGCCAGAGTCATGATGTTCTTATGGAAGGGGGCTCTCCTCTTCCTGCAAGCCAAAGATGTCAACTTAAACAGCATTCAATTGTTGTTTCTGGTAGGCAATGCACTTTTTATAACTTTTTAGCTAGTACATTAAACAAATTATTTGTGTCTTTGATAAATTATGCACATTATACAACCTTTGTTCATCCATCCATCCATCCTCTTCCGCTTATCCGAGGTCGGGTCGCGGGGGCAGCAGCTTAAGCAGAGAGGCCCAGACTTCCCTCTCCCCGCCACTTCTTCCAGCTCTTCCGGAGAATCCCAAAGGCGTTCCCGGGCCAGCCGGGAGACATAGTCCCTCCAGCGTGTCCTGGGTCTTCCCGGGGCCTCCTCCCAGTTGGACGTGCCCGGAACACCTCACCAGGGAGGCGTCCAGGAGGCATCCTGATCAGATGCCCGAGCCACCTCATCTGACTCCTCTCGATGCGGAGGAGCAGTGGCTCTACTCTGAGCCCCTCCCGGATGACTGAGCTTCTCACCCTATCTTTAAGGGAAAGCCCAGACACCCTGCGGAGGAAACTCATTTCAGCCGCTTGTATTCGATCTCGCTCTTTGGTCACTACCCATAGCTCATGACCATAGGTGAGGGTAGGAGCGTAGATCGACTGGTAAATTGAGAGCTTTGCCTTACGGCTCAGCTCCTTTTTCACCACGACAGCCCGATGCAGAGCCCGCATCACTGCGGACGCCGCACCGATCCGCCTGTCGATCTCACGCTCCATTCTTCCCTCACTCGTGAACAAGACCCGAGATACTTGAACTCCTCCACTTGGGGCAGGATCTCTCCCCCAACCCTGAGAGGGCACTCCACCCTTTTCCGGCTGAAGACCATGCTCTCGGATTTGGAGGTGCTGATTCTCATCCCAGCCGCTTCACACTCAGCTGCGAACCGATCCAGAGAGAGCTGAAGATCACGGCCTGATGAAGCAAACAGGACAACATCATCTGCAAAAGCAGTGACCCAATCCTGAGTCCACCAAACCGACCCCTTCAACACCCTGGTTGCGCTAGAAATTCTGTCCATAAAAGTTATGAACAGAATCGGTGACAAAGGGCAGCCCTGGCGGAGTCCAACTCTCACTGGAAACGGGCTCGACTTACTGCCGCAATGCGGACCAAGCTCTGACACCGGTTGTACAGAGACCGAACAGCTCTTATCAGGGGTCCGTACCCCATACTCCCGAGCACCCCCACAGGATTCCCGAGGGACACGGTGAATGCCTTTTCCAAGTCCACAAAACACATGTAGACCGGTCGGGCAAACTCCCATGCACCCTCCAGGACTCTGCTAAGGGTGAAGAGCTGGTCCACTGTTCCGCGACCAGGACGAAAACCACACTGTTCCTCCTGACTCCGTGGTTCACTATCCGACGGACCC
Organism: Polypterus senegalus; assembly: GCF_016835505.1. Lineage (NCBI taxonomy): Eukaryota > Metazoa > Chordata > Cladistia > Polypteriformes > Polypteridae > Polypterus > Polypterus senegalus. The sequence goes on along the minus strand of NC_053164.1, from coordinate 125,059,766 downwards.
TCCTCTCCAGAACCCCGAATAGACTTTTCCAGGGAGGCTGAGGAGTGTGATCCCTCTATAGTTGGAACACACCCTCCGTCCCCTTTTAAAGAGGGGACCACCACCCCGGTCTGCCAATCCAGAGGCACTGTCCCGATGTCCATGCGATGTTGCAGAGACGTGTCAACCAAGACAGTCCTACAACATCCAGAGCCTTAAGGAACTCCGGTATCTCATCCACCCCGGGCCCTGCCACCAAGGAGTTTTTGACCACCTCGGTGACTTCAGTCCCAGAGATGGGAGAGCCCACCTCAGAGTCCCCAGGCTCTGCTTCCTCATTGGAAGGCATGTTAGTGGGATTGAGGAGGTCTTGAAGTACTCCTCCCACCGACCCATAACGCCCGAAGTCGAGGTCAGCAGCGCACCATCCCCACCATATACGGTGTTGACACTGCACTGTTTCCCCCTCCTGAGACGCCGGACGGTGGACCAGAATCTCCTCGAAGCCGTCCAAAGTCGCTCTCCATGGCCTCCAAACTCCTCCCATGCCCGAAGTTTTGCCTCAGCAACAACCGAAGCCGCGTTCCGCTTGGCCTGCGGTACCTATCAGCTGCCTCCAGAGACCCACAGGACAAAAAGTCCTATAGGACTCCTTCTTCAGCTTGACGGCATCCCTCACCGGTGTCCACCAACGGGTTCGGGATTGCCGCCACGACAGGCACCGACCACCTTGCGGCCACAGCTCCGTCAGCCGCCTCAACAATAGAGGCACGGAACATGGCCCATTCGACTCAATGTCCCCACCTCCCTCGGGGCGTGGTTGAAGTTCTGCCGGAGGTGGGAGTTGAAGCTACTTCTGACAGGGGACTCTGCCAGCCGCTCCCAGCAGACCCTCACAACACGCTTGGGCCTACCAGGTCTGACCGCATCTTCCCCACCATCGAAGCCAACTCACCACCAGGTGGTGATCAGTTGACAGCTCCGCCCCTCTCTTCACCCGAGTGTCCAAGACATATGGCCGCAAGTCCGGCGACACGACCACAAAGTCGATCATCGACCTGAGGCCTAGGGTGTCCTGGTGCCAAGTGCACATATGAACACCCTTATGCTTGAACATGGTGTTCGTTATGGACAATCCATGACGAGCACAGAAGTCCAATAACAAAACACCCGGGTTCAGATCGGGGCCATTCCTCCCAATCACGCCTTCCAGGTCTCACTGTCATTGCCCACGTGAGCATTGAAGTCTCCCAGCAAAACGAGGGAATCCCCAGAAGGTATGCCCTCTAGCAACCCTCCAGAGACTCCAAAAGGGTGGATACTCCAAACTGCTGTTCGGCATATGCACAAACAACAGTCAGGACCCTTCCCCACCCGGCGGAGGGAGGCCACCCTCTCGCCCACCGGGTAAACCCCAATGCACAGGCTCCAAGTCAGGGGGCAATAAGTATGCCCACACCTGCTCGGCGCCTCTCACCGGGGCAACTCCAGAGTGGTAGAGAGTCCAGCCCCTCTCAAGGAGATTGGTTCCAGAGTCCAACCTGTGCGTCGAGGTGAGTCCGACTATATCTAGCCGAACCTCTCACCTCGCGCACTAGCTCAGGCTCCTTCCCTTCAGAGAGGTGACATTCCACGCCCCAAGAGCCAGTTTCTGTAGCCGAGGATCAGACCGCCAAGGTCCCGCCTCGCCACCACCCAACTCACACTGCACCCAACCTCCTTGGCCCCTTCCATTGGTGGTGAGCCCATGGGGAGGAGGACCCACGTTACCTCTTCGGGCTGTGCCCGGCCGAGCCCCATGGGTGCAGGCCCGCCACCAGGCGCCGCCATCGAGCCCCACCTCCAGGCCTGGCTCCAGAGGGGGCCCGTGACCAGCGTCGGCAAGGGAAAACGTTGTCCAAAGTTTTTCTTCATTGGAGGTTTGTTGAACGCTCTTTGTCTCATCCCTCACCTAGGACCAGTTTGCCTTGGGTGGCCTACCAGGCATAAAGCCCCGGACAACATAGCTCCTAGGATCATTGGGACACGCAAACCCCTCCACCACGATAAGGTGACGGTTCAAGGAGGAGTACAACCTTTGTTTGTTTTTTTAAAATAAAAAAAAAATTAAATAATACAACCTTTGTTTTATTATTTAATTTTTTTGTTAAGGTATTTAGTTTTTGGCCCTTTATTATAGAAGGTGAGGGGAAGGGCCACCATTAGAAAGCAACTAGAGATCCACACTCTGCCTATATATTCTATGCAGAGGGTCAGATTCTCCAGATGAACTGGTGGGATGGTGATGACACATGTCCTGTTTGCATGCTGGGAGGCAGGAAGAGGCAGCACTGAGCTATGACTGGAATGGTGATTGAAGGAGGTGAAAAGGAAGATAGAGATGACCTAGAAATGGTTTTGGGTAAAAGGAGTTGTTTGAACAACAGAGAATGAAAGACTTTTGACAAAAAGAAAAGTAAAAGAGGCATAGAGGAATGTAGGCATTTATCATCTAGGTAGGACTTAAACAAAAGAAGAAAGAGTCGAAGAAGAGTTTAAGGCCGGGATCCCCAACTCCGGTCCTGAAGGACCATAGTGCCTGCAGGTTTTCATTCTAAACCTTTTCTTAATTAGTGACCTGTTTTTACTTCTATTACCTACTTTTTGAGATTTGTTCCCCTGAATCATCATTCTTTTGAATTGGTTCATTTCTTTCCTTAAATGGCACCCAAACAGAAATGAAATGTTAAATGAGTGAGCCAAGAGAAGACCAACTAAGTCAGGTCTTCAAACTCCAACCAATTTCACTCCAACCAGTTGCTTAATTAGGCATCGACTCTTATTGTTAATTAAACTCATTCTTTAATTCTATGGCTTGTTGCTGCTCTAATTGTGCAATAGGCTACATGTCCGAAATTGTTGATTTTCTTTTTTCTAAGAGGTACTGTTAAAATGTTCTGGGGATCTGAGCAGATCAACATTCCTGAGACCTTCAAACTTTCTTTATTTTCAGATATTGTTTGATGAACACAGTTTGCTGGTCATGTTTTGCCTCATTTTGTAGCTCATTATTGTTTGGCAGATAATTAAGGAGAAGGAAACAATTAAGAGGTCAGAGTCTTCAAGAACAAGTCAATTAAAATTAATTCAAAAGAAGTTAATTAGCAGGAAAAACAGGTCACTAATTAAGAAAAGTGTGAGAAAGCTGCTTCATTAAAAACAGTAGGTGGCAGTAAAGTTATACCAAAGAAATATAATGAGAGCCAATGGCTGAGGGGAGTAAATACTGGAGTACCTTTACCTGTGTCTATGGATCAAATTAAAAACAATTTAGTTGGAAGCTGTATGATTAAAACCTTTTCGTGATGGAGGTAAAACTGATAGTTTGTCAGTGATGATAAAATTTGATAGGAAGCATCTTCTGGATAGAGTTAGTTCATTTAGGTTACATGAGTTACTGTATATGGTCCAAGTATATGTACCACCTCTTCTCAAGTGTTTTAAGTGTCAAACATTTGGGCATATAGCAGCAGTGTGTAAAGGCAAAAAATAATACTTAAGGAATGGTGGTGAACATAAATATGAAATTGTGGAGAAGTCACGCCAATATATTTTAATTGTGGAGGATAAAATAGTTCTGCTTATGCAGAATGGCCTGTATATAATACATCAGTAGAAGCACAGTGTGTATATGTTGAAATGGGAATATCATATGCTGAAGCTCTTCAGAGAGTACAGCATAGTGCTTCAAAGGGAAAAAGTAATGTAAACAGTAGTGTCAAATCCGAGTCGATTGATAAAGTGCATAGTTTTATAACAAAGGAGTCGGTAATTGTAGACAAAGTGAAGTTTGTTACTTTTATTGCAGTTATGGTTAATGGTACAACACAAACCAAAAGTAGAACAGAGAAAATGAGGATAATTTTGAAAAGAAATAAAGAGCCTAACTGTAGACATTATTAATGATGTCTTACAAGGAGGAGGTAGCAGTACTTAAACGTCAAAAGAGGGTTGATAATGGTAATTTTAGTATTGCAATGGAATGCATGAAATTTGTTAGCAAATGGATGTGAATTTAAGAAATATGTTGACGAGTTATCAAAAAAAGACGTCTACTACAAGAAGGTTGTAGGTTGGTTGAAATTTCATTTATGTTTTACTATACAAAGATATGTTAATATAAGATATGAGAGAAAAATAGGAAATGGAGACAGGAGTAGCTACTTTTATTAGAAATGGGATCGTGCATAGTGTTTTGGAAGTTGGGGTAGATAATGAGGCAATTTACAGGTGAAATTTGGGAAAAGAATAGTACAATTCAAATAGTAAATTAGTATAACCCTTGTGGAAAATTAACATCTGTAACACTGGAAGAAGTGGCTGGAAATTGGAAAACTAAGATTATACAATGTGGGGGCTTCAATGCTCATAGTACAATGTAGGGTTGTAGTAGCATAAATAAAAATGAGAAATTTGTGGAAAAATTCCTGGAAGAGAAATGTTTTATGTGTTTGAATGATGATAAAGGTAAAAGAGTAATAATACTGTTTCAGCTCACAGACCTTACTCTGGTGTCAGGAGATCTAGCGAGAGCATGTGATTGGAAATTGGACAATTGCACCACAATAGGGAGTGATAATTTCCCTATTACATGTAAAATGGGTATAGAAGCACAACAAATAAAAGATGATCATGTTTCAAGATGGAATTGTAAAAAGGCAAAGTGGGAGTTATTCAAAAATATATGTAAAAGCAGAATTCAGATCATTTGGATATGGAGGATACTGATATGAGTTATGATGTGTGCAATGCAATTAAATCAATAGCTAAAGAGGAAATTCTCAGATCAAAACATGGTAGCAGGAGGAAATAGTCCCCTGGTGCACTGATGAGTGAAAAAAGCAGTAAAAGACAGAAATAGGGGATTCAGGAAAGAAATTCATACTCTTCTTCTTTTATATTATACTAGCAAAATACCCGTGCTTCGCAGCAGAGAAGTAGTGTGTTAAAGAAGTATTGAAAAAGAAAAGGAAACATTTTGAAAATAACGTAACATGATTGTCAATGTAATTGTTTTGTCATTGTTATGAGTGTCGCTGTCATATATACATACATATATATATATATATATATATATATACACACACACACACACACATATAAACATATATATACATATATATATATATATATATATATATATATATATATATATATATATATATATATATATATATATATATATATATATATATATATATATATACACACACACATACATCCACATATCTATACTAATAAAAGGCAAAGCCCTCACTGACTGACTGACTGAATGACTGACTGACTCACTGACTCATCACTAATTCTCCAACTTCCCGTGTAAGTAGAAGGCTGAAATTTCACAGGCTCATTCCTTTCAGCTTACTTACAAAAGTTGGGCAGGTTTCATTTCGAAATTCTACGTGTAACGGTCATAACTGGAACCTACTTTCGTCCATATACTGTAATAGACTGCAGCTCGGTGGCCGTGTGAGCCGGAGTTGCGTCTCGCATCATCACGCCTCCCACATAATTAAGTGCCTGCCCATATAAGGTAAACATTCGTGGGTAAATGATTGTGCTTAGCATATTGATAAGTGCAGCTACTGCGGAAACCCTCCCTCAGCGAAAGTGTGAGAGAAACTTTTAAGTGCCGGGTCTGAGCTAAAATTAAATAAAGCCGTGGACATCGCAAGATCGCACAAGATATTCGCGAGATACAACTTTAATGAGAAGACGCTGAGTATAAAGCCTCGATGCTAAAGACCTGGCGAAGTGATACCTTCTCTGCTGGCCTAAAAAAAAATCTGAATCACAAACTGATGTTAATTATATTTTATCCATGAATACTTATTAAATAATTCCAAAGAGTCTGTTCGCTTCCCTTCATAGCTTTTCCGATGGTTGTGCTGCTTCCAGGCATGTATTTTCGTATTAAAGCATTTAACCAATCACATTTCAGCCATCATTTGTTGCCAGGCAACAACAATCCGTTGTGCAGGCACTCTAACACAGAATAAATGTTGATTAACCTGTTGCTTCAACCAATCAGATTTTGAGTTGGTGTCAGTAGGGCCCTCTAGCAGGCGTACGGCAACGTCACCGTATTCAGACCCATTGATTGGATAGAAGTTGATATGAGGAACTCTACGAGGCCACTGAACCTCGTATTCATAGTAGCAGTGCACTGTATTTCTTATCAAATTAATGGTTGCATATGAAGATTCAATAGACATAACATATGAAAGAAAAATTTACTTTCGCCATGAGCCTGCAACAGATCCTGTATTAGGCAACATGGATGGGAGGTGTGGGTCAGACAAGTTGAGACCTTCTGTAGTGATTTCCATGCAAGTACAAAAGAAATCTCAATTTCTCCAGAAGTGGTTATAAGCAGATCACATAGATGTTGACAAATGTGGGAGTGAAGGTAAACAGATGGATGCGGCTATGCTGAAAAACATCACCTGGGGCAAAGAGACAACGGCCAGATGAGCTGCACTGGTTAACATGTGTTCATGGTTTATAAGCTGGTGGGTAGGGAGATATACTGTACTTGTGTTGGACAGGTATACTGTTGATATCCTCTTGGTGTCGGGGGCCTTACATTTAATGAAAAACAATATATTTGAGAGGGAAGCCTCTCTGATGTCTCATAAAATCACTAAGACATAAACCATTTGAGTTGAATGTAGTTCTTGTTGTAGAGTTTGTAGATTTTGCAGCAGTGAGAGCTGATGGTGCAAATAATGGCAGAAGTTGAGAACTTGGAAAAGTTATTTAATTTATGAAAGTTATTATTTTTTATGGGCGGCATGGTGGTGCAGTGGTAGCACTGCTGCCTCACAGTTAGGAGACCAGTGTTCGCTTCCCGGGTCCTCCCTGCATGGAGTTTGCATGTTCTCCCTGTGTCTGCGTGGGTTTCCTCCGGGTGCTCCGGTTTCTTCCCACAGTCCAAAGACATGCAGGTTAGGTGGACTGGCGATTCTAAATTGTCCCTAGTGTGTGATTGGTGTGTGTGCCCTGCAGTGGGCTGGCGCCCTGCCCGGGGGTTGTTTCGTGCCTTGCACCCTGTGTTGGCTGGGATTGGCTCCAGCAGACCCCCATGACCCTGTAGTTAAGGGATGGATGGATTATTTTTTATTAAACAGCACATTTGAGGTTTATGTAGTAACAGTCTCCACTGTAAAACACTCTCATGTGATTTTTTTGGGGGGGCATGAAAAAGGATTGTGCAGGGGTAGTTGTCAGAGAGGAACATTTTGGTGTCAGATGGGAATATTTTTGTACACTGGGTGTTTTTTTTTCTTAGGCAAAGAAACATGTAAATATTAAATGTAAAAGCCAATAGATGAAGGAGCTACAGGCACCCATTTTTGGGACTGGGGTGATAAGTGAAAAGGCAAGTTTTCTGAGTAATTGTGTTAGATGTTCTTGTGATGGCTGTCTACAGGATGTAGATATTTACCTATCTTTCAAAACAGTGTCCTGCTTTGAATTTTGTACTGCTTAAACATACATACAATATTTTAATAACAGAACTGATTGCTTCCTTCGAAAATTTTTGCATTTACCTGGCTTGAAAATTAATATGTCTGGGGACATCGGGTTCTGATCAGCCTATGTGTACTTCTTGAAATTTGGCAAAAATACTTGTGTTTAACATGTGATTTACCTTTTTTGTCAAGCTCAGCGAATTTGTATGTACCATTGTTTAATTCATCGTTATGTTGATCTAGGCTGACTGATATATACTTCTAGGCAAAGGGTGATGTGGAGATGGGATAGAGAAAGGGACGGTCCACTGAGAATGTTGTCAAGACCACTCTGACAGAGCAGGAAGACAAGGGTAAGTGGCTGGATGCGAGGCATACAGATAGCGACACCTACCTCCATGGAGAAAGAGACATTTCCACCAGAGAGGCACCGATTTGTGGGTCCAGCGAAAGAGAAAATACTCAAGAAAGGACTGAGCGAAGCTGGCAAGAGAAGCGAGGCAGATATTAAAAGAGAATGCTCACAACATGAGGAAGAAATGCTGTCATGGATTCGACAATTTGGTAAAACCTCTGTTGAAAAACAAACGTTCAGCGAACAAAGTATGCGTAGACTGTTGAACGATTAATTATTGAGGTAACACAAGTGCGCAAAGTGGACTCTGTACCACTAAAGGTTGTATACTCCTCTTTTATGTTTTTAATGGTCTTTTAGAGTGTGGACTGTGTGCTTTTCTTTTTTTAAAAAAGGTTTTCGTTCCTGATATTTTTAGATTTGTATGTTCTTTTATCTTCTTGGTGTACTTTATATTGTCTTGTGTAATACAAGTTAATGTTGCTTTTCCTGAAATTACTGCAGTGTCTTTCATTGTGTGTTTACTCACTGCACAATTTAAAGAAATCTGTGTGCTTTTATCTGTAAATCTCAAGAGTTTCCACTCTCTTAATAAAGCTGTGTGGTGTAGTGGGATATTTTAACTGTGTCTTGGTTAGATCAACTGTAAGTGTGACCCGACACTTGTCACATAGTGGCTGTTGTAAGCAAAACAATTAGCTTCTCTGAAACCATATCTGTTGAGAGCACAGTTGACATGTAACATCATATTCCTGTGCATTGTGTTTTACAGGCTTTATAGTTTTTTTTAATTTATTCAAAACCTTCATTTTGTTCCAAAATCTTACTTTACCCTTTATTCTCTTATTTTTGAATCTTTATTGTAAATAGTTTTTAGATATAAATATACAAAGTTTGCTTTGTTTGTCCTTTGGGATGGAGATTTATTTAAATGTTTTTTTTCTTCTTAATTTCAAATGCTGGAAATTATGACAACTTTACATTTTTTTGCCACATCCGAGATGGCATGTATGTTCTGTTAAAAGAACAAAGCCCTTTTGTCATTCTTGCCACTGTGTTGGTCATTGAGGTGTAATAAATGATGTGAGAAGTGGATATTATTATGTTAACCTATAGCTTGTGCATTATAGCCAGTCTGATTTGCATATAATATATATATTGTCACACACGTGTGCATGAGAGGCAGCTAAAGGGTCTGAATAATGGTAGTTCCACGCCAGACCAGGGGGCGGCGAGGTGCACTGACTTTCTCTCTCGATCTTCTGCAGACCATCTACGGGAAATCCCATATGCTTCTGGTTCCGGCACCACTGATAACATCATTTCTGTTTTCTGGTGTCAGTGATGACATCACTTCCGGGTTTGGTGCCAGCAATGACGTCATTTCCAGTTCTGGCACCTAATGTTAATGCCACTTCCGGTCCCAATGACGAAACTTCCAGTCTCTACCTTTAAAGCTGCCATTTTTACACCTCTCAATCAGTTCTGTTTTGGACTTTGAACCAGACACAACTCTTCCAAATTTAATCCTTTTGCAGCCAGGGCATAATACACGGGTGGCTGTCCCAAACCTTTTTATGTTTCCTGTCCATTCTTGTGACACCGGAGTATTCTGCAGGATGGAAGCTTCCCGGAAGAAACAGGGACAAGACCTAAACTCCAACCAGATGAGAAAGTACCGTGGCTGAGTTTCCGAGTGGGGGGTTTGTCCCGTAGTTTGGAAAAACCAAGTACAGGCTACACTTCCAATATACATAACTGGGCGAACAAAAAATCACAGGGAGTTTATGTGAGGAGCATACAGGATTAGGCTGGTCCCTATGGGTAAAGTGAAAGGGGCTTATTATGCTCTCTCGTCTCCCCCACTAAGGCTAAGGCCTTAGTTAATCGTGGGGCATCCCCAGACAAGCAGGTGAGGTCAACCCATCTGCAAGTCTCTGTGCTGTGGAGTAAGGTGACGCAGTGGCTAAGGCCATCTCAGAATAGCACCTTCCAATAAGTGGCCTCACAATCTGGGAGGGCAGAATGGCTCTTTAGCGGATACCAGAAGGATTACTTCCCAAAGTTTTTGCCCCTCCCTTACAAGCTGGAGCCTGTTCTGAAGTTACCGGATCTACAGGTGTGCTACCGACTCGGGAATGTGGAAGAATGCAGGTGGAGAAAGGGAGGAGAGTTATGTGCGCTTACACATCATACGGGAGTGGTACTTATACATTCTATTAAAACCGAGGCTCTCTTTGATTCCGACAGCAACATTTCCTTTGTTGATCGATGATATGTACTACCGTGACAATGGTTAAAATTGAAGACCAGTATAACCTGTATCCATGGAGAAAACAGTGAAACTGGGATGGGACTGGTCTAAAAGTAATTGTGGTCTATTACTGTCCACTCCTAAAAATAATTTGGGCCTAATTATAGACGGGAATAATAGGTCTCAAGCTACCTCCATGCTTTATAATCAGGCGGCAGAGAGAGATACGGAAGATCACGAGGGGGAAGGGGGAGGTTACTGGTCCATCGCAGGCAGAAACATCATCAACTAGTGCTTTGGTGGAGCAGGGTGAAACCACGCCCCTTGATGTCAGCTGCAATTCCAATTTAGAGAAGAACTGGCTTCTTTTAAAAGGGAGCAATGGAATGACGACTCCTTGAACTTTGCAAAAAATAGAGTTGATAAATGTCCAATGCACTCATCAGCCCATGCTACAGGGTCCTCAATTTGTGTTAGAAAATTACCTGTTGTATCGGTTAGCAGAGCATGGAAGGGAGTTGTGGAAGCTGTTGTTAATCCCATGAACCTACTGGAGGCAGGTCTGTAAATTGCCACGTGCCAACCTCCTAGGAGGACTATTTGGGCACTGAAAAAACTTTAGAGCATATTAAACGATTTTATTGGCTGGAAATTAATGAGGAGGTTTGCCATTTTTGCACCTCTTGTCCAGAGTGTCAATTGCAGCAAATTCCTAGGAGCAACCAAGCTCTTCTTGTTCCCCTTCCCTTGATTGATTTCCCTTTTGAAAGAATTGGGGTCGATATAGTAGGACCACTGGAACCCTCAGCCTGAGGACATAAATATATATTAGTTCTCATGAATTATGCTACCCGATATTCCAAAACGGTTACTTTGTGCTCAGCTACATCTAAAGCTATCGCACGGGAATTTGTAGGGGTCTTTGTGCAAGACGGCATCCCTAAGGAAGTCCTTACAGACCATGGGACACCTTTAACCTCAGAGACATTCAAGGAGTTATTTAAAATAAAGCACCTAAAGACCACAGTGTACCATCCTCAAACCAATGGTCTAGCCGAGACGTTTAATCAGACTCTCAAACAGATGCTTCACAAAGTAATTAGCAGGGACGGGAGAATGCTCCTCCCCCTCATTCTTTTTGCCTATCGGGAAGTTCCACAAACCTCTACGGGGTTGTTGCCTTTTGAATTTTTATATAGATGACAACCCTGGGGCATATTAGATATTTTGAAACAAGGATGGAAAGGAGAGGCTCTTCCCTCTACAGATACATTGGAATATATTGCACAATTATGCAGTAGATTTGGGAAAATTTGGCCGTGGTACGACTCTCCAAGAATTCCACCTGGGAGATTGTGTCATGGTCCTAGTTCCTACCTCACATTCTAAACTTGCTAGCCCATTGGCAAAGTACGAAGTTAAGGAGAGGAAAGAACTCGTCGACTACTTGGTGAAACAGCCCAATTATCGGTCGAGTGAGTGGATATATCATGTAAATTTGCTGAAGCCGTGGAAGGAAAGGGATCATGATCCCTCCTCCGCTCAGCCCCACTCATTCATTGTTCATAAAAACATCCTTTACTTTCAAACAGAATTAAAATCTAGACATAGATGGGAGCTCGAAGCAGTTATCCTTTCCGTCCTGGAGTAGTGAGTGAACAACCAGGAAAGACCTCTCTGATTGCACTTGATATTGCGACAGAGCCCGGTGTTATACTTTGAGAGCATCCCTGTCGTTGGCAAAAATGAGCAGAAGTGGAGCTGGAAATCAAGCGTATGCTGCATCTAGGAGTGATAGAGGAAAGTCACAGTCCCTGGTCCAGTCCAATAGTCTTGGATAGTAAGCCTGATTAAAGTTGGAGGTTTTAAAATGCCTTCTGTTGGCTTAATAAAGTCTTCCAATTCAATGCTTATCCAATGCCTCGAGTGGATGACCTCCTTGAGAGGCTAGGACAGGCAAATTATTTGACCATGCTTGACATGACAAAGGAGTACTGGCAGGTTCTTTTAACGGACTCTGATAAGATCAAGACTGCGTTTAGCACCCCTAGTGAGCTCTGAGTGTTTCATGTCTTTCCATTCCAATTACATGGGGCACCTGCAACTTTCCAGCATCTGGTGGATAAAGTGGTCTACCCTCTTAACTTGTACAGTGCTGTAGTACGTAGTCATTTATTCCATTCCATGGAAGGAACACATACAGCAGGTATGAGCTGTATTATGGACACTGCGTGAGGCCAAGGTTTGAATCAATCTAAAAAAATTTTTTTTTGGGTTGAAGGAAGCTAAATATTCAGGCTACCTGGTGGGTTGGAGTATCGTGAAGCCACATTGAAATGACCCTGTCCGCGAATCAAGCGGCAAGTCCAGGCATTTCTCGGTTTAGCTGGGTATTACTGCCGGTTTGTACTTCTGTTTTCTGAGACAGCGGCGCCCTTGAGTAATTTAACAAAGAAAAGGGTCCCAAACAATGTGGTATGGACCGATACGACAGACGCTGCATTTTGTTACTTAAAACAGGCCCTTACGTCAGCACCAGTTTTAAAAGCGCCTAACTTTTCACTGTTCTTCTCTCCAGACAGACACTTCGGACACAAGCCTGGGAGCTGTGCTGTGGAAGCTCAGCATCAATGGTGTTGAACACTCCATCATGTTCCTGAGCCGGAAACTGTTGGATTGAGAGACCAGGTATGTGGCGGTGGAAAGGGAAGCCCTTGCGAATAAGTGTTGGATTACACAATTTAGGTACTATTTTTTGGGCCGTGAATTTACTCTTGTTACAGATCATGCACCCCAACAGTGGATGGCTCTACACAAAGAGTCGAATCCGCGGGTCACCAGGTGGTTTCTTGACCTTCAACCGCATAAGTTTTCGCTTATTCATCGTAAGGGCTCTTTCCATGCCAACGCCAATACACTTTCTCAAGTTCACGACCTCTCAGTCATGGCTGCCCGACTGAGCTTGGGAGGTAGCTAAAGGGCCTGAATAATGGTAGTTCCACCCCAGACCAGGGGGTGGAGAAGTCTAATGGCTTTCTCTCTTGATCCTCTGCAGACTATCTATGGGAAATGCCTTCCAGTTCTGGTGCCAAAGATCTGGTGCCGGATCACTTCCGGTTCCTGCACCAACGATGAACTCACTTCCAGGCCTGGCGCCAGAGATGACCGGTTCCAGCGCCAAATGTTAATGTCACTTCCGTTTCTGACAGCGTCACTTCTGGTCTCAGCCTTTAAAGCTGCCATCTTTACACCTATCAATCAGTTCTGTTTTGGACTTTGAACCAGAAACAACTCTTCCAAACTTAACCCTTTTGCAGCCAGGGCTGCCCCAAACCTTGTAATGTCTCCTGTCCATTCTTGTGACTATATATACATATATATATATATAATGTCAAAAACATCTACTAGAATATTAGATATTTTTTAAATTATTTAATTCTTATGTTTTATTTATATTAAGCCTTGTTTCTTTGATGTCATCACACAATTTTGTTTGATGATTTTTTTCAAATTGGCACTCTTTGGTTATTATCATCTGGGCATGGCCCTATTAAATTTAAGAACAATGCTCAGTTTCTTAAGCTGTAACATCTTTATACTCACACTGTATAAGGTGGTGGTGTGCAGTACTGGGCACACTCTTGGATTAAGTAAAAAAGTCTGATGTTGCGTGCATTTATATTAATTTGAGATATTAGTTTAATTCAGGATTCCTTTTTTTATGATCTCTGATTTGGGTCTTGTTTGTTGGCTTAACACTTTTAGCTCTGTTCTGTGCTTATATTTCAAATATTGTTTGGTGTGAGCCCCTTGGCTCTTAATCCCCTGGTCGTAGCAATTTTTGGTCCATTTTGGACAGGCCTTTTTCCTACTTTTTGGTAATAATTATAATGTAGCCTATTCAGAAATTTTATTGTTTAAATGATCATCACACTTTTATAGCCTGCTTGAGGAGGTGTCAGCAATAGTTCTTACAGTTTGATGATTCATCATACTATCTTAATCCTTCTCATAAATAAAACTGACAGCAGAAACAATTTGTGAATAATATGTTTTCAGCTAGTCAGCAGCTAAAATTATCAATTACTATTCATAACCATGTCTAATATTGTAGAAAGTATTAGGGTGTGCTGTATGTAGTGTCAATGAGTTTCCGTGGAATACAATAAATATTTGTTACTGGGCTGTCATTCAGGTATACCAACGTCTTTGATCCACTCTAAAATCATTACAAATTAATCTACTAGTTCTCTTTACCCTGGATATTAAGAAATCAGATTAGTAGAAAACTCATACTTAGTGATGAAATATGAGAATTAAAGGGTTGAGCATTACTAATGATCATTCTGAGCTTTTACATGCATTCAGCCAAACAGATGTTCAGACCCTTAGGAGTCATCAACCTTGCTGTTTGGAGCATTTTCACACACTGAAAGTACTGAATTTTCTGTTTTATTTCTGAAGATATGTGCTTTTGGAGATGTTATGTATATTATAACTGAAAACATATTTACTGCTTAAGCACACTCAAGCAATCAAGTAATTAGTGGCACAAGTGGAGAAATATAATTTAGCATACTGACAAACCCAACTGATTATTGCTCAATAGTTTATATTTTGCAACTTTTAATTTACATATTTGATGAAGATAAATGTTATAATTTAAACCTCATTGGTTTCTCTGACCTATTTAAGTCACTTTCAAGTTTATATTACTTTCTTTGCATTACCCGGAGATCTTTTATTATTTTGGGTTCAACAAAAATGGGACTTCAACCATCTCTTAATCCATTTTCTGTATCCTTCTTTTTCTAATGCAAAGTTAAAGGAAAATAAAATTCATATATTAAAAAAAATCTGGACAGTGTCTTCAAAGTGTTGAACCGATCTCCAGTTCTCCCTTAACTCACAGTTCTGTTCGCTTCAGTGATGAAAAATCATCAAAGCAAATGCCACCTATGAAAAATTAAGCTCATTTTTTGAAAGATTCCATGCTATTTGCCAGCAGCAGAATTGTAGACTTGAGTGTGAAAATAATTTGATAAGCTAGAGCTATATGTGGAAAAAAACATAGACTCACAACCATGGTAACGCTCCTTTGAAGAAGAACAGATGGATGAGGTCTTTATGAAGAGAAGTAAAAAGCAAACTAAAACAGAATAAGCACTAAACAGCAGAATCAAAGATGGACTCACTTAATCTCCTTCCACTTGGATATAAGCTTGTGGATTCAGAAAGCAAGATCTAAAGTCAGAAAAATTGTTTTATTTCACACCTTTCATTGCACAGTTTATATGATGTTTTGTTTTACTTTATATTCCCACAAGCAGTACAATATGTATCCCTGAGATAACGGTTCAATTTAAGGGGAATGTTACCTGGCATTGAAGCTACTATGTAAAGTTGATTAACTATGACCTTTATCAGTGTATAAATTATAGCTGAGATACTTCCTTTCAATCTCTATAAGCTACAGTTTATTGCAAAGTTGAAGCACTCATGATAAAATGTGTATTGTAAAATCAAATATTATGAATGTAACTGCAACAGCAATTTACACCTTTTTTGGTACTAATTGGGACAATGAATGTGATTTTAGCATGCTGTTTCAGAACATTTCAATTAGGTGAAATTCCAGGTTCTCTTTTAATTTATAAAGATATCTCCCTTACTGATATAATGTTAAAAAAAGCTAAACAATAATTTCTTATTGTTTAAAAATAGCTCAGTCCGATTTCCCTGTTTAGTTCTAGTGGCTTATATCTCCATTACATTAGGTCTGATTCCATGGCAAGTCACAGTTTGTGTGCAGTTTTTCATAGTCTCGGATGATTTCTAGATTTTTTCTGGTTAATATGGTTTTCTTTCCTATGCCTAAGGCATGCATATGAGGAGAACTAAAAAATGTATATTATTTCAGTATATTATCTCAGTATGGAAGAAGTGAAGTTGATTTATTGCTATTTTAATAAACAAAATATGAGTCTGACCATATTCACACTTCATTTAATTGCTCATAGATGTGTTATTCACCAGTTTTGATTTAATTGATATTAACCAGATACTTTTATGTTATTTGAAAATGTGTTTTATCATGTGTATGACTGTGTTATTTTCGAAGCTGTGTGATACAGTTGGATCATTTTGGAGATTTTAAATGCAAAAGTACGAAAACCTTACCTGCTTGACCCGCTCTCTGGCTCTTGATTGAGCAATGCCAGATACATTCAAGGTACAAGTTTAAAAGTCTTGTATGCTAAAACATATGCATTGCTCTTTTTTAATTTCCCTTATTATTATGCAATGAATCAAAACTGCACAGAAAAAGTTATTTATATCTGGCAACTGTATGGAAGTTCAGTCTTAGACCATACAGCTTTTCCTTTTTGCATTGTTTTATTCTTGCATTTGTTTTATCTTTGGCAAGTTCCTGTTCATTTGAATTACTTTCCTTTTTCTTTTTTATTTTTATTTATTTATTGTTTTGTTGTTGAATAAGTTCGGTGCATGGAAGGTGGGTATACTGTAACCGGGCAGTTCATGTTCAAGTTCAGCCTCCAGCTTAAGCATTTACTTACTCTTTGTTTAATCCCTTATAAAACTTTCTGTTATGTCTTTTATTATTGACAGGTTGCTTGCTTAAACAATGGCACTAGAGGTTTGGACAGGACTTTTCTGTGATGATATTCCGGTAACATTTACACCATTGTGTTTAGATAGATAGATAGATAGATAGATAGATAGATAGATAGATAGATAGATAGATAGATAGATAGATAGATAGATAGATAGATAGATAGATACTTTATTAATCCCAAGGGGAAATTCACATAATCCAGCAGCAGTATACTGAATACTAGAATAATGTGTTCAGTTGTAAATGTTTATTGCAGTTGCCTTGTTTACCTGCAACGTACAGTTAATTCTGATATTTTCTAAATATTTATGTTGTATTTGTGCTATAAATGATTTCTAATAACTATGGAGTGTTTGTCGTAATGATAGGCATTTTATTTCTAACCAATAATTCATATATAAATGGCAATTTAGCCGATGAGTGAGAGATTTAGTTTTTTCCTTAGTATGGACTTTACCTTGTCCTTTGAAAGGCAGTTAGACTTCTCTGAAGTATTTTCTTCATTCTCAAATGTGTAGAATGACATGCATTAAGAAAAGAATCTTTAGATCTGAACACAAACATTTTATTATGCACTGATAGAACAATATCCCAAAAATAAGGCATAGGTAGTGTGCCATTTTTATTGGTGAGTGTTTTCTGCTTTTAAGCATCTCTCTTTGCTATGTACAGCTATTTTGCCACCTTTTCATTGCTGTTTAATGTTGTTATTTAAAATGCAATTTCTTTATATAGTTAATAATAATTATAATAATGTATTTTATTTATAGGCTCATTTCAAGGACACCTTACAGAGCACATTAATAGCAACAGTCACAACATAAAATTAATCAAATAATAACAATACAATAATAAAATTAAATTTATCAACTAAAATTATCAGACAGATGAGATTTAAAGGTAGGAAGAGAAACAATATTGCAAATGTCTTGTGGAAGAGAGTTCTAGAGGCGCAGGGCCACTCAACTGAAAGCTCTAAACCCCATGGTAGTCAAGCGAGTAGGAGGTATAATAAGATTGATAGAGGAAGAAGATCTACAGATACGAGAAGGAATGGAGATGTGAAGAAGATCGGAAAGATAAGGAGATGCCAGATTATGAAGGGTCTTGTAAGTAATAAGCAGAATCTTAAAATCAATGTGATATTCAATAGGGAGGGAGCCAGTGAAGCTGCTGAAGGACAGGAGTAATGTGTTCTTTGGAAGGGGTTCTGGTAATAATATGAGCTGCAGCATTCTGAACCAATTGGAGTTTGTAAAGGAGTTTGTGAGGAAGACCAGAAAGGATAGAATTACAATAATGTGTTCTAAAGCATTTTTGAATAATTTCTCTAAGATTATCAAGTACTAGGCAGCTTTGGGAAAAAAGAAAGTGAGTGTAACAGGTGTCTAAAATACTAAGTTTAGTTATTTGGAGTTTCACCAAATCCTGATAATATTCATTATATTGCATGTTTTTTATTCCTCTTCTGTTCCTGTTATATTTCCCTACTGTGTTAATGTTAGTGTGAGTCTCTGCACTGTGAGTGGAGGTAAACGCGCTATTATTCACTGTATAGTAGAATTAATTGAATTATTTTAAATTGCTTGAGTTAATTTTTTTTTGTTTGTGACAGTAATGGTAATAGGATCTTTTCAGAGTACAGTTGTTGTTTTGAAATGTTTTGAATATTTTTATATTCATTTTGATGTGTTAATGTGAGCGTTCATTTCTTCTTTTTTTTTTTTGTTAATGGGAGGAATTCTATCAGCAGATCTTGAACAGTCTTCTTTTAATGTTCTCTTTTCACATCTCAAGTATGCTATTTTTTTTGTATTTGTATACTAAGCGGTGCATGAATATGTACATTGTTGTAATTTATCTTTGCTCCCATTGTTCATTGTGTTATAAGTCCTCCTCCTCTCAAAGTATCAGCATAGTTTGAGCAGTCATTTTCTTATGTTCTCTGTTGTTAACATTTCAGTTCAGTCTATGGGGGAACAGCGCCTCTAGCGTCCACACTATGAATACAATAGGCAATAGGTTTGTGATAAATGTGATTGTATAAAACATTTTTTTAGGATCTACTGTATCCCAAACAAAAAAAAAAACAAAAAACATTGTAAAGGTATGTTATATGGTAGAATCAGGCAATGCTCAAATAGTTTTGGAAAAATATCCTGTTATGACAGCAACTTAACCCACTATATCCTATTGGGTAATCCTCACTTTGGCTGTTGTTTTGGGAAATCTGTTTTGAAGAACACTTCCTAAGGAGCTCATCTTTTTAACGTTTTGAATAAATAAGCTTTGACTCTGCCATCCCCTCTCCCACCTCAAGCAGCAAGCCCTTTCCTGACTTCAGCAGCTCCTATTGTATGATTATAATTCTTTGACTCACTGAATAAAAATTACTCTTAACTCTAATAATAACACCTTTATCAAGACAAATTCTAAACATAAATAATTCTGTTCACAACTCATTTGAAATATTTATTAATTTATTTTTGCTTTTGAATAAGATTAGTTTTGACTGGCTCTGTAGTTTAAACTGAACCTTTTCTTATGCCCCAATGAAGGAGCCAGAAATCATGTGAGACCTGCACACTGCTATGCAGTGACAAATTAGTAAAGAGGACAAATTCCATGGAATGCAACTATTCACCGGAGTGTTGGACATGTCCAAGACAGACCAGCAGAAGGCTCTCAAAGAAGTTCTGGAGGGAAATGACCCAGAAGCAAAAGAACCTTTCCTGTTTATTTTTGAAAAAAGGGGAGGATATGGAAATATTTTTAAAAAACTGTTTCGATGAACAAAGTTTCAGGGTCAACTCGATCTTCATCGTGAGATGAAAATGGTGTGGACCCTAGCCTACAGTGCTGATATTGTATATACAGTAGTTATGTTTTGTAATTTTTATTTCTAGTTTACCTACCTGTCATGTGACACCTGTTGTTACTGTTTTTAGTTTATTTAGCATTTGATACATTATAAAAGTCACTTTTCAGATACCTGCTCATTTGGATTTTTGCATTGATATGCACACAAATGCATGATTGTTAGTGATAAAGGGACATATATATTTTACAGAGATACCTAGACTGCTACAGTTATATAAAAGAGTTCAGGTATTGATCAAAATGTTTTCTTGTATGTATTAGCATGCTGAATTTTGATGCTTGAAGAATAATGCTATCCACCAAAAGCCGAGTGGACAGCACAGAGTTCAGAGTTAAGACAGCCAAGGGGTAGAAGCTGCTGCAGATTTTGGCAGAAGTGGTTTGAGTGCAATGATACCTTCTGTCAGATGGAAGTAAGACAAAGAGACTGTCTGAAGAATGGGAGCGATTGTTCACAATGCCATTGGCTTTGCGAATACAGCGCATGATAAAAATGACTTTAGTGGAGGTTAGAGAGGTCCCAATGATCTTTTCTGCTGGGTGCACTATCCATTGTAGAACCTTGCAGTCAGAGACACTGCAGTTCCCAAAGAGAAGAAGGAATTTATGTAAATGTGCTTTTACAAGATAAGGTTTGCAGTAACTTGCACCTCTCAATCCTATCTGGTAGGCTTAACTGTAGTGTCCAATTTAATTGGAAATATCCAAGCAGGCTTTTGTTAAAATCAGTCAGTGGTTGTGTTGGTTGTAATTAAAGATCTTGGTGTGAATCTTAGGCTAGCTGTTTTTGGTCTAACTCTGTGTTTAGGAAACATGGCTTAACTCGTCTTGCATTGTATCCTGTCAATTCTGGTAAAACAGTATATTTAAAATGTATACTTTCCCTATTATATATAGCATAAGTTGTGAAAACATCAGAGTATTCACAACCAATTTTAATTTTGACCACTTCATTTATGACAATCTTTTATTTTGAAAACTTCATCCTACCTGTCAAATATGTCCTGTCTCATTTGACATTGCACCCTACCTCTAGAGCTCTGGCTCCTGGCTGCAAAGATACATACTAGCTGCTCATTTGGTAGGTTGATCTCATGCTTCCCACTCACAACTCTGCCAAGGAGAGTTCTAAGCCCAGCTGAAAAAGGAAGAATGCGGTCACCTGATTGAAGTTACCACAACCAAGTAACTGGGAAAATCAGGCAAGAAACCAATGTACATTCCCGAATAAAATTCTAAAATTCACAATTCCGCATCAGGAGCAGCCAATGTGCCACAGTAAGGGATCCAGGACACTGGTTAGAAGTTGGCCACTGGTCAAAGAAAGAAAATCAAAATACTGTAATTTATCAGAAATCAGAAATACGTATCATGGCATGTAATGTCTGAACTTCTGAGGCATGAGGAAATAATCATCAGGGAGCTATTAAACTACAAAATCTCAATTACAGCAGATTTGGAATTATGACCAACCAGAGCTGAAACACTAATGACCCCACCTCTATCCAATGACGATACAATGACGCTTTCTACTCTTGCGGAGATGAACGAGAGGCTGGCAAAGACAACCGTTCAATGCATGGCCCAGACTGTAGGTCAGAGTACTACCTTGTTACCAAAACTACAAGAATATCACCAGAACCAAAAAGCTACAACAAACACTGTTTAAAGTTTAACTCCATAAAGTTGGACAAAGAGCTGAATGTTTGGGCTGAATTTTATAGTGAAGTCTCCATGACAGGATACGTAGTACCTCTTGGAAGGCAATGGTTCAGTTCATCCTAGCAACTCACTCACCAAATGTTTAGACTCTAATTGGAGTTGTGATACGCTTAAATTTAAAAACAATAAAATATTAATATCTTTCGCAAAGTAAAAAATTAACCCAAAGCACACTATTAATAATGTACCTTGAAAATAAAGCTTAAAGAATTTTAACAACAAATAAACAGAAAAAAATGCAAAATCAAATATTTCAGCAAATGCTCCAATAACACAATGAGAACAATCTGACTGGAACACTTCAAAAATATTCTTCCCCCAATACACCTAGTAATAGTCTGGGAGACCATCCTCTTTAAAATCTTAAAAATAATTTTGGAAGAAGGGCTCCTTAAGAATGTGCTTGTTCTTCAAACTGTTTATTTTTTGTGATTCCAATTCCAATTTCAAATTCCAGTTTTTTGTATTAATTTGGCAGTCAATGTGCTTCTACCTCACAATAGTCCTGATTTTTTGTGCCTATTGTTTGTCACTGGAGCAAAACTGTGGAAGCCTGTTCTCAGGATATGATATATTATTAGGATTTTGGCTACTGTTGTTAATGTTGAATGGTTTCTATTTGTTTTGCTTATGTTTAGGTTCCATGCCATCAAGTATTGATGGCATCATGAAGAAGCAGCACCATTATTGCTGCTGTTTCATCACATAAAATGTGACATATGTCATTTTTTTCTGTAACGTTTCTGTGTAGTAGATTATAATATCCGCAGATTTCCTTCTAAAGGTACCTTCTGAAGGCCATTGAACAGCAGTTTATGTTGGCCATTAACAGCAGTTTATGTCATTTTGACAATCACTTTTTTTCTGGTCCACCAGAAGCAACCTATTGGAATGCTCTGTTACTGGCATGCTTCTGAGTGGCATCTAACGAGCTTTTAACCTGTCCCAGGGTATAAGAAGCAGAATTTTCAGAGAAGAGGAGGAAGTGATGTCACAGTTCTTTATCTCAATGAACTTCTGGTCTGAGGGTAAAAGAGTAGAAGTAGTAAGTGACAATGCCAACTTGTGGTGAAGAGTGCAATTACAGGTAGAATAGAAGACCTACAGATTTCCCCTGACACTGAAAAACTTCTATCAACTTTGACCAGTCTTTAGGTAGATTGAGAAATTTTCAATAATTTACCTTTACAAAATGAATGTAATCTGTAAATCATTAATGTAATTTGCCTTGGATAAAGACATCAGGCAAATAAGTAGACGTAAATAAGAGAACAAATACAAAAACTGAATGGCTACTACACAAGGAACTGTTATGTACTTCCTTTTTAAAATGAAATGGGAAAAGTAAAAGAACAAGCAGAGCACCAGTATTTTTTTTTTTACATACACAGGTAGACAGCTGAAGACTGACAAGTTAGACTATTTTAAAGATATTTGTGAAGGATTTTTCATTTCTACCTTCAACTTGTTCAGTTAAAGACAAGACTGTAACCTTCTGCTGACCTAGCCACTCTGCCATATAGCCTACTTTCACTTGAAAAATTATAATTTAAGCTACAGTTAAAATAAAGTTACTGGTTTTCATCTGATCTGTGGTTTTCTTTAAAGTGCCTGTGGATTGACAAAGGTTTATTAGAGGGCTACCACCCATGGTATGTTTACAGCAAACTAATGACAGCTTGTTAAATTGTAAAGTCTACAATCAGGCCACTTGTGTATTATTATCGATTTGCGTGCTGTGAATTAACAACAGGCCCACTGAGGTTTTCCACCTACTGAGTGTTCTACATCTAACACAGGGCCAGCAGTGCTTGCTCACTAAATTTGTATTACTTGTCTTTTTCCAGCACTCATGTTTGTACTCCCTTTTTTATTGTACTTGATGTATACTCATTAATAAAAGAACAGTATTTTTGTTTAGTTAACATTTTCTGACTAATAAGTCTAAAGGTATGTAGTTTTATTTCATAGAGGCAGTCTACTTGCATTTTTTAAGTCATTTTATTTGCACAGAGATCTACAGTATATACAAATTAGACATTTTGTTAAAAATCTAGTCGATTAGATTACTGTAATGCTCTCCTCTCAGGACTGCCCAAATGAGACATCAATTGATTGCAACTACTGCAGAATGCAGCTGCCAGAATCTTAACTAGGAAAAGAAAATCTAAGCACAACTCTCCAGTTTTGATGTCACTACATTGGTTACCTGTGTCATTTGGAATTTAAAATACTGCTTATAGTTTACAAAGCCATAAATAATCTCGCTCCATCCTATCCTAACAAAAACTTTGGACGGTGTTTTCCCTCGCCCGGATGTGGGTCACCTGGGCCCCCCTCTGGAGCCAGGCCTGGAGGTGGCGAGTGCCTGGTGGCTGGGCCTGCACCCATGGGGCTCGGCCGGACACAGTCCAAAGAGGCGACATGGGTCCCCCTTTCCATGGGCTCACCACCTGTAGGAGGGGGCAAGAAGGTCGGGTGCAGTGTGAGTGGTGGTCGAATGGCAGGGACCCTGGCGGTCTGATCCTCGACTACAGAAACTGGCTCTTGAGATGTGGAATGTCACCTCTCTGAAGGTGAAGGAGCCTGAGCTAGTGCGCGAGGTGGAGAGGTTCCGGCTAGATATAGTCGGGCTCACCTCGACGCACAGCTTGGAACCAATCTCCTTGAGAGGCGCTGGACTCTCTACCACTCTGGAGTTGCCCCTGATGAGAGGTGCACAGCGGATGTGGGCATACTTATTGCATCCCGACTTGGATCCTGTTCATTGGGGTTTACCCCAGTTGACAAGAGGGTAGCCTCCCTCTGCCTTCAGGTAGGGGGACAGATCCTAACTGTTGTTTGTGCATATGCACCGAACAGCAGTTTGGAGTACCCATTCTTTTTGGAGTCCCTGGAGGGGGTGCTAGAGGGTATACCTTCTGAGGACTCCCTCGTTCTGCTGGGAGACTTCAATGGTCATGTGGGCAATGACAGTGAGATCTGGAAGGGCATGATTGGGAGGAATGGCCCCACCGTTCTGAACCTGAGCGGTGTTTTGTTATTGGACTTCTATACTCATGATGGATTGTCCATAGCGAACACCATGTTCAAGCATAGGGGTGTTCATATGTGCACTTGCAGCTGTTTTAATCGAATCTGTGCCTCCAGATTACAGTTTTACTCGTGCAGACCACCAGGGAAAAAAGGGGGGTGGCTTGGCAAACACTTACTCGAGCCGGTAAAAATGTAAAGATGTTAGTTTTGGTAAATTTAAGTCTTTTGAGTATCATTGTTATTCATGAAGATTCTTACGTTCTAGTATTATCCGTGTATAGACCTCCTAAATATAACGCATCTTTCGTTGAGGAATTCTCTGACTTAATGTCAATTTTAATTACGAACTATGACACACTCTTAATAGTCGGCGACTTTAACTTTCATATAGACAATCAGTGTGACCAAAAAGTAAAAGAATTCATGAACCTCCTGGACTCTTTTGATTTGAGACAGCTTGTTAATCAGCCTACACATAAAGCAGGTCATACATTAGACTTAGTGATTGCTAAAGGACTTAAAGTTGATATAAAGCAGGTCATTGATATCGGTCTATCAGACCATTACCTTCTACTATTTAATATAGAAATAAACTTAGAAAACACTCATGAGAAGCATATTGTTAAAAAACGCTTCTTTGACTCATCAGCAGCTTTAAAACTTACAAACATTCTAAGCAATCAGTCCGTTTATAGTGCCAACTATAATAGCGAGGATAATGTAAATAGTAAAGTGGAAAACTTTAATTCTAAAGTAAGAGCTGCTGTTGACATAGTTGCACCTGAAAAGACAGTTAAAAAATCTTCTAGCATTGCTATTCCATGGAAGACCCAAAGAGTGTCTGATTTAAAAGAACATGTCGTAGAGCTGAGCGTAAATGGAGGAAAACTAAACTAACTATCCATTATGAGATATTGAAGGTTAAAATAACAGAATACAATAACACAGTCCGTCTTGAGAGGCTGCTATTTCTCTAATATTATAAATAACAATGCTAGTAATCCCAGAGTCTTATTTTCTACAATTGATCGTCTGTTAAACCCAGGTAACACAAAGGAATGCCCCCAGAATACTTCCAGTGAAACCTGTGAGAACATTGCTGTATTTTTCAATCAAAAAATTAATGATATTAGAGATAACATAGTATATCTCCCCAACACTGCAGAACCTCCAAAGCCCGGTACTCCATTATAAACAAATTAAATGCTTTCACCAGGATAGATTTACCTGAATTACATAGTATAATCTCTCAACTGAAACCCTCCACCTGCGTCCTTGACCCAATACCAACAAGGTTTTTCAAAGAAGTATCAGGCGTGCTAATTGACAATATTCTTGACATAGTTAATTCGTCATTAGATACGGGGGTCTTCCCAGACTGTCTTAAGACTGCTGTAGTTAAACCCCTGCTCAAGAAAAATAATCTTGACCCCTCTGCTTTGAAAATTTTAGACCCATCTCTAACCTGCCCTTCTTAAGTAAAATTCTAGAGAAGGCAGTCATTATGCAGTTAAATGACCACCTCAATAAACATGCTATTCTTGATAAATTTCAGTCAGGTTTCAGAACAAATCACAGCACAGAAACTGCACTCGTTAAAGTAGTAAATGACTTGCGGGTAAATGCAGACAGAGGCCATTTATCTGTTCTCATCCTCTTAGATCTGAGTGCCGCATTTGACACCATTGATCACAATATTCTTAGAAATCGCCTTAGTCAATGGGTGGGCCTCTCTGGCAGTGTCTTAAATTGGTTTGAATCCTACCTGGCAGGAGAAAATTCTTTGTGAGTTGTGGTAATCAAATCTCAAAGACACATGATATCCGATACGGTGTTCCACAAGGCTCTATCCTGGGTCCGCTGCTTTTCTCAATCTATATGCTTCCGTTAGGTCAGATTATCTCAGGGCACAACGTGAGCTACCACAGCTATGCTGATGACACACAGCTGTACTTATCAATAGCACCTGATGACCCGACTCTCTCGATTCACTAACACAATGTCTTACTGGTATTTCTGAATGGATGAATAGTAATTTTCTCAAACTAAATAAAGAGAAACTGAAATTTTAGTAATTGGCAATAATGGATTCAATGAGGTTATCAGAAATAAACTTGATACATTAGGATTAAAAGTTAAGACGGAAGTAAAAAACTTAGGGGTAACTGTTGACTGTAATCTGAATTTTAAATCGCATATTCATCAGACCACTAGGACAGCATTTTTTCACTTAAGAAACATAGCAAAAGTTAGACCTCTTATATCACTGAAAGATGCTGAGAAATTAATTCACACTTTTGCTTTCAGTCGACTAGATTACTGTAACGCACTCCTCTCAGGACTACCCAAAAAAGACATAAATCTTTTGCAACAAGTGCAGAATGCAGCTGCTAGAATCCTAACTAGGAAAAGAAAATCCGAACACATTTCTCCAGTTTTGATGTCACTACACTGGTTACCTGTGTCATTCAGGATTGACTTTAAAATTCTGCTTATGGTTTATAAAGCCTTAAATAATCTCGCTCCATCTTATATATTGGAATGCCTGACACATTATATTCCAAATCGTAACCTGAGTGTCTCCTTAGAATTCCAAAAGCTAAACTTAAAAGAAGTGGTGAGGCGGCCTTCTGCTGTTATGCACCTAAAATCTGGAATAGCCTGCCAATAGGAATTCGCCAGGCTAATACAGTGGATCTCTTTAAAACACTGCTGAAAACACATTACTTTAACATGGCTTTCTCCTAACTTCACTTTAACTTAATCCTGATACTCTGTATGTTCAATTCATCATAATAACTAATCATAGTGGCTCCAAAATCCGTACTGACCCCAACTCTCTCTTCTGTTTCTTTTTCCGGTTTCTTTGTGGTGGCGGCCTGCGCCACACCATTTTCCATTTGCCTAATTGCTGTCTTTAAGACACCATCCTATAGTTTTTTTAGTTTTGCATTTGTCAAATTTAAATGACAAATCTACAGACAACATTAGCTGTCTTTATTATCTATGAATATTTAAGATTAGGAATCTTTTTTTCTAGTCAGTGTGGCTAGATTAGAATGGAGAATTCATTATCCACTAACCTATGGATTAAATTAGTTATAATAAATGCACACCAAACCCTTTGCAGAGTGACTTCAGATTATTTATTTAAAAGAAATTTATGAACCTTCAAATCTTTTTTTTTTGTTAATTTGTATGGAATGCTATTTGTTTTTAATAAAAGAAATTCATGACAGCATCTATCATAAACAGTTGTTGTCCAACCAGGCTGTAATGTTTTGATTTGCCACTCTCTGTTTTTCTTTGCTTCTGCTTTAGTCACGTTAAGAGTGTTAGATTAAGGAGGGTTATCCTATATTTACTTAATGAACCTGCTCTTCAGCTTGTCTTGAACTCTTTCTAATAAACCACCTGGTATCTAGAGATAAGAAAAGGAAGGAAATAGTTTAACCATAGACACAGACAACCTTAGTTCATCCTGAAGGTCACCACAGGATGAGCTGCAGACTGCAGCTGCATCTGTGCAACAGGCTTGTAAGCTTGACTTAATATAGCAAGAATCAATGGTTTGGAGATACTTGGGTCTACATTAAAAAGTCCTAAGGTAAGGATAGATACCGGACCCTTCCTTGGTAAAACACTAAGGGAAGCTGTTATGATTGGAAGTTTCATACAATGGCAAAATATGGTGAGACCTCCAAAAAGATGCTTGGAAGCAGGCCAGAATCCTATCTAGCCTACTCAGTAGAGGCAGGTTCAAAAATGAGGAGCTGGCAAGTAACTATAACATTTTCAAAATCTTTAAAGAAAGCTCTACAATGTGAAGGTAATTGTCATCCTTTTCTCTTGTAGAAACAGAACTAACTAATAATCTTAATAAATAAATGATTCATTTAACAAAATTAGCAAATACAAGAAAAAAGCTCAGCAGAGATAAAAAGGGTATAAAGCAAAGTTCGAAAGCAAAATCTAGAAATTGCAATCCTTAAAACAGGGCAGAAAAATCAAGATAACCAGAAGACAGAATAAGATAATACTTATTCAATCTTCTTTTAAATAGCATGGATTAGGACCCAGGAGATTTGATGTCAGGGTGGTCATGCCTTTTGGGGCTCCACCCACAAAGAACACTGAACATCAATACATTTAAACAGACAGAACACAATTATAACATCCCATATAAAGTCAACAGAAATTAAATTAAGACCTGAGAAATAATTGTTCAAAATTAGCAAAAACAACAATCTATATATAATACGCTACCCTGGCTGTTCATTTGCCTGTCCAGGATTTTAAATCACATGTAGCTCTTAAACCGTTTGACCTATTGACCTGAAATTTGGTACACATACACTACGTGATGTCTTGTATCTGTTTTCTGGGTGACGATTGACCTCCAAGGTTATTCTTTTTATTTTTATTATATTTTTGAATCAACTCTCGGCATCGGCCAGCAGGGCGGCCATGTGGCGCATGCGTACTGGGGCCATTCTCATCCCTGTCACCTTCGCCATCACTACCCCTACCTCTTCATATCTTAAATCATTCTAGAGACAGATTGAAGACTAAAGTGAAAAAATTAAAGAAAACTAAGTAATTGCAACACAAACACTGACTTAATCAGTTTTAACGTGAAAAGATGCCTACGAAAGAAGAGAAGAAGCGGGCCGCTAGGGTGGAGAAAAGAAGAGCTGCTTAGGAAACAGCAAGCACATCAACCTCTGAGCAAACGAATGCTAAATGTACAGAGAAAGAGGATGAAAAACTAGGAATGCTCAAGTAAAGTGTATTCACTGCATGTTATCACGTAGTGCGCCGTGACAGGTAAAACATAAAATACATATAAGTTCAGCACAATACATAACAGAAGATAATTTGTGTTTACTCTGAATTAAAATGAATTTATGTATTTTAACAAATTGTTGTCTGTCATGTTGCAATAGAGCAGTTGCACATAGATTGGACACATAAGAGCAAATTCACAGTTCTCTGTTTGTGTGGTAATACTGTACTACTACTTCAGCTTGTCACCAAAAATATATCAATAAATGATGTAGTTCTTTTCCTTGTTACACCAAAAACATTTTTTTTAATTTATTTTTCAAACAATCTAACACATGTTTTTGAATATTGTCAAGCTTTGTCTTTTCACTGATGGTAACCAACCACATGAAACAAAGCAAAAATTTCTTTCCTTTTTTCTCAAACTAAAATATTGAAAGAGGCAACGTTTCAACCGTAAGCATGGTAAGTCATCCATGGCAAAGCAAAACACAATCCAAGATCATCAAAAATGTGCTAACCCCTCTGCCCTATGAGATCCTGGTGCACCCTCTCAACAAAAGCCTTTAAGAGCACTAATAATGTGTTTTGACTTTCTGATCATGTTTTCTGTTTGTTTTGCATGTCTTTTCTAATTCTAAATGATCCTGACTCAATTTACTTGCCTGCTGCTACTCTGGCCATCTGCTTCTTTATCAGCTTTTCATCAGAATAACATTAATACAGATATTTTTGCTTCACCTGTTATCCTTCTCTAAGCTTCTTCTTTATTAATAGCTTCTTTTCAGGGAATTGTACACCTCATTTCACTTTCTTTTTTGCATTCTTATTCTATTTGCTTATCATTTCCTCTGCAACCAGCTGTAAGTGAGCAGGTGGAATCTCTCCATCTCTCTGCCTCTCTCTCTCTCTTTCTTTCTCTCTATTTTCAGCCTCTGGCTTCTAATTTCGCTGCAGAATTTTAATGTGATAACCTCTCATTAAGCTTAAAGTCACTATATGTGTGTTTTTAGCAGCCTCTGTACTCACAGTAGTATGTATATTGTGACCCTGCTGCCACCCCCCCAGTAGTACTCGACACCCCCACCCCCCCAACTGTGCTGTGCACTGACACTCCGTTAAAAAAGGTAGGAACTGGTTTTCTGCAAGTTCGCAGGTTCACCATGTCTGTTCTGTCTGTTGCCTGATGGTTGATGTGGGGAACATTTGAAACAGGCTGCTGACCAGAATGTGTTTGCTCCAGCTGCTGAAGCTACTTGATGAAGGAGGCTGTCTGTTCTTTTATTCTGAAGAAGGGAGCTAAAGCAGAAAGACTGGCAGCATCACTGCTTGCTTGCTGTGTGTTTGAGTGATGAAAATTACAGCTCCCTTTTGAATAAAAATGCTTGAGACTGTTCCTGTCTTCACAAAAATAAAGCTGATTTTCTCAGAAACTTGGACTCACCTACTTCTACCTCGTGTAAGTCTCATGCACACATCACAGTATATGCTGTGTTCAGGACACTGTTTTAGCAGAAGGCAGATGTATTGCTTTACATAATTAAAAAGTGAAAGTGTTACTAGGTATGGTGTGTGCTGGGAAATACAGACTTGACTTACAGTAGAATATTGTCTTATATCATCTTACTGCACCTTGCAGTGTTACCATGTTGTTATTACTAGAAAAAGGGCCAATTCACGACATGGATGCTCAGTGTTAAATAAACAGTTCATTCACGAAAAACATATTTTCCTAAAACACACTAAGATTGCTACAGTCCTACCTCTTTCTTACTTCCTTACTTACTAATTTCCTATTTCTGGCGCCGCAGTGAGGGGCAGCCATTCCAGCAGCTCTGTGTATGACTTTATCTTTTTACCTTTTTTTCTATTTTTCTCTATTTCACTGATCACTTCTACCACTTTCTTTTATGTGGAAGTGCTCCCTAGACACTTTTTACTATTTTTACTACTTGACATGGATTTTTACACTCCGAGACTCTCCTTTTCAAGTAGTCAACTTAAAGCATTGAGAAGAAATGCCCACGCCGGTGTGGTTCCTTATTTACCTGACAAGGTAAGAAGACAATATCGGTGCAGGCAAGCCAGCACAAAGATAAAAGATAAGATAAAAGCCAAGCAGCTTGCGCGAAAATGGTGTTATAAGCCGTCGGTGCCTTCTGTGATCCTTGGAAATGTGAACTCACTATCAAATAAGATCAACGAACTGGCTGTGCTGGTGAAAAATGTCAGAACCTACAGAGAATGCAGCTTGCTGTGTTTTAGTGAAACATGGCTAACAACTACCATCCCAGATGCTAACGTGGAGCTACTCGGGTTTAGCACAGTTACAGCGGACAGAGACGCAAATACCTGTGGGAAGCGGAAAGGAGGAGGACTCGCTCTCTATGTGAATACAAGGTGGTGCAACTCAGGACATGTAAACGTTAAAATCTCCAATTGCTGCAGGGACATCGAACTGTTGGCCGTAAGTCTGTGTCCCTATTACTTGCCAAGAGAGTTTGGACATGTGATTGTTGTTATTGTTTACATCCCTCCTCGAGCGAACGCGCAGATAGCAAGTGACATCACCCATCCTGCAGTTGCTAAGTTACAAACACAGCA
Organism: Polypterus senegalus; assembly: GCF_016835505.1. Lineage (NCBI taxonomy): Eukaryota > Metazoa > Chordata > Cladistia > Polypteriformes > Polypteridae > Polypterus > Polypterus senegalus. The sequence continues at coordinate 125,028,000 of NC_053164.1, read as the reverse complement.
CCCTGAGGCGCTTGTGCTAATCGCTGGAGACTTTAACCATGTAACGCTGGATAAAACATTACCTGCCTTCTCCCAGGATGTGGACTGTAACACCCGGGGAAATAGGACTATTGACCTACTGTATGCAAAATTTAAAGTCACATACAGCGCCACCCCGCTGCCTGTGCTTGGGAAAGCAGATCATAACCTGGTTCTGCTTCAGCCTCACTATAAACCAAGAGTGAAGGCGCTACCTACAACCACACGATCATTCAGAAAGTGATCCCCTGAGGCAGAGCAGGCTCTGAGAGACTGCTTTGGAACTACAAACTGGGATATACTGGGATATACTGCTGGGGTCACATATTGAGAACTTTGAAGAGGCTGTTGACTGTACAACTGATTACATCAACTTCTGCATGGACATTGTAGTTCCAGTAGGAACAGTACGCTGCTATGCTAACAACAAGCCATGGATTACAAGTGAAATCAAGGGCCTTTTGAACCAGAAGAAAAGGGCTTTTAAAGGCGGTTATCAGCATGAGCTCAAGCGCATGCAGAAGGAACTCCGAGTCCAGTTCAGAGCGGTGAATGAGCAGCACAGGAGAAAGATGGAGCAGAAATTGCAGAATAACAGCATGAAGGAAGTGTGGGATGGGATGAAGCGGGGTGCCACCATCGAGAGAGACGTGGAGAGAGCAAACCAAATGAACAACTTCTTCAACAGGTTTGACCACCCTAACCCAATCTCACCTCAGAGTACTTCATCCTCCAACCATCCTTCTGCTGATACCAGCATAGGTGAGATTTCCCCACCACAATTACAGCAGCACAGGTGAGCAGAGAGCTGAGGAGACTTCAAGCAGCGGGTCCAGATGGTGTATCACCATGACTGCTGAAGGCCTGTGCGTTGGAACTGGGGAGTCCTCTACAGCGCATCTTCAACCTGAGCCTGGAACAGGGGAGAGTCTGGAGGCTTTGGAAAACATCTTGTATCACCCCAGTCCGAAAGGTATCACATCATAGTGAGTTGAATGACTTCCGGCCTGTTGCTCTTACGTCACATGTGATGAAGACCATGGAGCGGCTGCTTCTTCATCACCTGAGGCCACAGGTCCGCCACGCCCTCGACCCTCTGCAGTTCGCATACCAGTGGAAGGTGGGAGTGGAGGATGCCATCATCTATATGCTACACCGATCCCTCTCCCAACTGGACAGAGGCAATGGTGCTATAAGAATTATGTTTTGGACTTCTCTAGCGCCTTCAATACCATCCAACCTCTGCTCCTTAGGGACAAGCTGACTGAGATGGGAATAGACTCACACCTGGTGGCATGGATCATGGACTATCTTACAGAGAGACCTCAGTATGTGCGTCTTGGGAACTGTAGGTCTGACATTGTGGTCAGCAACACAGGAGCGCCGCAGGGGACTGTATTTTCTCTGGTCCTGTTCAGCCTATATACATCAATCTTCTAATACGATTCGGAGTCCTGCCACGTGCAAAAGTTCGCTGACGACACTACTATTGTGGGCTGCATCAGGAGTGGGCAGGAGTAGGAGTACAGGAAGCTAATCAGAGACTTTGTTATTTGGATTTTAGGAGGCCCAGACCCCTCATGGACCCCGTGATCATCAGAGGAGACTGTGTGCAGAGGGTACAGACCTATAAATACTTGGGAGTGCAGCCGGATGGCAAATTGGACTGGACTGCCAATACTGATGCTCTGTGTAAGAAAGGTCAGAGCCGACTATACTTTCTTAGAAGGTTGGCGTCCTTCAACATCTGCAATAAGATGCTGCAGATGTTCTACCAGACGGTTGTGGTGAGTGCCCTCTTCTACGTGGCGGTGTGCTGTGGAGGCAACATAAAGAAGAAGGAAGTCTCATGCCTGGACAAACTTGTTAAGAAGGCAGGCTCTATTGTAGGAAAAAAGCTGGACAGTTTAACATCTGTAGCAGAGCAATGGGCACTAAGCAAACTCCTGCCAATCATGAAGAATCCACTGCATCCACTTAACAGTGTCATCTCCAGGCAGAGGAGTAGCTTCAGTGACAGACTGAGGAGATCGTTTCTTCCCCACACTATGCGACTCCTCAATTCCACTCGGGGGAGTAAATGCTACCATTATTCAAAGTTATTGTCTGTTTTTACATGCATTTTAATTACTATTTAATTTAATATTGTTTTTTGTATCAGTATACTGCTGCTGGATTATGTGAATTTCCCCTTGGGATTAATAAAGTATCTATCTATCTATCTATCTATCTATCTATCTATCTATCTATCTATCTATCTATCTATCTATCTATCTATCTACGTATATGTGCTCATCAAAAGTTCTCCTGGAATGTGCTCTAATCATCCACATTGGATAAAGTTGTACATGAACTTGGGGAATTTTTCATTTTAATCAAAAAAATGGCTATTGATCAAGATGAAGAGCTGGAAGTTAGATGAACGTATTAATATGTTTATGAATAGTTTGAAAAATATAAATTTGTGAAAGAATAGTTCATTTAAGAAGGACAACTCTTCCTGGTAATCTGAGATGGGCTCCTGAACTTTTAAAAATGTCTTGTTTAACACTCATATTAAGAAAATTAAATTTGAGTAGTTGTTTAAGTCAATGCAGAATTTGTCAAGTGCAAATCATTCCATAAATAATAAGACAAAATGAGGTTGTTTTTACTGAGTAAAGGAGAGAGTACAGGAAAACACTGATATAGGTACTGGTCTAGACAGCAGATAAAAGATTAACTCACTGGTAGAAGAAAACTCCTCATTCCAAAGCTAATACTGGTCAAAATCTATATGTACTTCTCTTGTATTCTATTTTTTGATTGCTCAAGAACAGAATTCTTTTACAAGATCATTTCTGAATTAACACAAACAACACAAAGTCCATACTGAAATACCCAACTGTAACAAAATCTTGTCACAGTCAGTGCATTGGAATAAAATGACCCAACTGAAACAATTAAAAACAAATGAAATGAAACAAAAATAGCACAGAAAATAAAACATTATCATTTAAATCATGATTTATCAGTAAGTGAATTGTTGTAAGATGTTCCATACTAACAATAAAATGCTCTAACCCTACTTTTTTACCTCCTTACAACTCCCTAAGTTTCTGGTGTTATGCACAGGTAAATGTTGAAAAAGTTGTAGCAATGGCATATAAAATTAGTGACAAAGCACAGCCATTTCTGGTTCCATTGTCACATATGTTTGAATAAGAAGAAGCTGAGTGGACCAAAAGAAGGGGGCGTGCTAAACCATCCATCCATCCATTATCCAACCCGCTATATCCTAACTACAGGGTCACAGAGGTCTGCTGGAGCCAATCCCAGCCAACACAGGGCGCAAGGCAGGAAACAAACCCCAGGTAGGGCACCAGCCCACCGCAGGGCACACACACACACACACACCAAGCACATACCAAGGACAATTTAGAATCGGCAATGCACCTAACCTGCATGTCTTTGGACTGTGGGAGGAAACCGGAGCACACGGAGAAACTCATGCTGACACGGGGAGAACCCAGGTCTCCTCACTGCGAGGCAGAAGCGCTACCCACTGCACCACCATGCCACCCGATGTGCTAAACCTTCCTCTGTTTTCTCTGCAGACCAAATACGGGAAAACCTGCCTGATTTCTCTTCAAAGACGTCACTTCCAGTCCCGATGCCAAGAAAGACATAACTTCCAGTTCTGTTACCCTAAAAGATGTCACTTTCCGGTTCTGGTGCCCCAAAAGATCTCACTTCCGGTTCTGGTGCCATCTTGAAACATCACTTCCGGTCCCGGGATCCAAGATGACATCACTTCCGGGACCTGGTCTATAAAAGCACCATTTTGTCTTTAGAAATCAGTTTGATAATGAGAACTCGAACTGTGCACATCAGTGCGACTACAAAAAAAAACACTTGCAACCAGGTATAATATATGGGTGGCTGCCCCAAACCTTTTTGTGTGTCTGAGGCTGATTTTACTCACAGCGTATTATTAGCAAAGTAATCAGAATTTATATTGTTTTGTATAAGCTGCTGGGTTGGAGCATACCATTATGATCCAGACAGATATATTGGGTCCATATTCAGTTTAACATGAAGCAGAAAGTCAACAACCCTACTCAAGTCTATGGAAAATTACCTGGAGATAATAGAACCTCACAAGGCTCCATTACTGCTAAGTGGAAAATACATTGAAGATTTGATAGTCTTCTTCTGACTTTAACAAGTCCAGTGTAATCTTGTAAAGTTATTGAAGGAAGAACATATTGTAGTCTATTTCCTAAATCTTTGACTAGAATTTTTTGATTATTAAATGATACTTTTCCTTTAGCACGCATTGCAAAGGTTTTTCTTTGGGAAAAATGGTAACGTGGTAAAAATGGTAATGGTTCTATAATGTCCTAGAACAACATTTCTAAGGCATGTAGCACAAAGTGCATTACAAGAAGTTAAAAAAAAAATTACTAGAAATAAATAATTAATTATTTAAAACAACAAAAATGGTAATTTGGAAAACATCACTGCATGCTTAAATAATATAGATATACAAGTAATAGATAGAGTTCTTAATCATGGATTTATTTTATGTCTTCTGATCATAATGATAAGTTGAATGCTAAGGTCAGATGGCTAGGGAGGACAGAAAGAAAATGTAAAAACTCCAGCAGCTGTAATGCTAGAAAAAATAAAAAGGGAAAAACCTGCCGAGGTTCTAAGGCCAAACGACTGCCCAGCACCCACTGGTGATTTGAACATTATATATGTGCTTAAGTAATTTCTTTTTATTTTTTAAGATTAATCCTAGAAGATTAGATGTAGGGGGTCTTGTTGACAGTTGGAGTATACACATTCATTCCAATATTACAGACTGCTGCACTATGATTTGATCCTATGGTGGTGGTGTAAAAATGCCACTGCAGCAAACAAGAAAACAGAGAAAAGTAGAGCTTAGTAGTGATTGCAATCAAATCAAAGAGGTATACAATATTTCATAGATCAGGTCAGGTCGGGGAGCGTACACTTGTACAGAATGTTGCTGCACCCACACACAATGAAAAAGCACAGGACTCTGGTTGGCAACCCCCCAGGCAGACACATGGTCCAGTCACACCATCTGGAAATGATCATCTACCTGGCACAGCCAGGTGTTACGTGGCCTGGTCTAGCAACTCGGGTCCTCAACATTAAGGATTGGCTGTAGGCTCTCCCTCACAATGCAGGTAATGTGCCTTATTCGACACAAAGGCAAACCAGCAATACCCAAGGATTCTCCGAAGAGACACAGTACCAAAGGAGTCCTCGTCTCAGGTTACTGGATAGCGTCCATGTCTCACAACCATATAGAAAGACAGGAAGCACCAAGATTCTGAACACTTGGGCCTTCATCCTTTTCCATAAATATCGGGTGGCCACACACCCCTTTTCATCGACCTCATGACCCCCCATGCTCTACCAATCCATCTACTGATTTCATACAAAGAGTCACCCAAGACACGAATGTCACTACTGAGCTAATTAAACCTCTTGAAAAGGTCGACACTCTCTCCGCAGACAGACACACACACTGCAGATGGATCTCTCTAAGAGTTTATTAAAGGCCTGGATCTTGGTTTTTATTCAGGACACTCACAAGCCCAGACACTCAGATTCCTTACTCAGTCTCTCAAGATCCCTGATCAGGGCCTCCATTAACTCCGTGAAGATCACAGCATCATCAGCAAAGTCAAGGTCAGTGAACCTCTCTTCACCCACAGATACCCCATGGCCGTGGGACCCCACAACCTTGCCCGATACCCAGTCCATGGAAGAACTGAACAGAGTAGGAGCAAGAATATGCACTTGACGAACCTCAGAATCAACTGGGAAAAACGTAGAAGTTCTGCCTCCACTGGCCAGTGTACAGGCCGGCCATGATATCCAACAACCTTGAGGGAATCCTACAAAGTCTCAGGATGTCCCACAGGGCAGCTCAATCAACTATATATACTCTATTAGAAATGGAACAAAAATACAGCTATGATAAAGACAAATATATATATGTGTGTGTATATATATATATATATATATATATATATATATATATATATATATATATATATATCAACCTTGTACATATCTATCATTAAATTATTACAGATTTTTTCCATAACAGCAAAAGGCCATCTTACCATTTCTTTCATGCCTAGATCTTGGTTTCAGAAGCAAATCAGTGCTCAGGGATTTGGAATCTATACTAATAAAAGGCAGAGCCCTCACTGACTGACTGACTCACTCATCACTAATTCTCCAACTTCCCGTGTAGGTAGAAGGCTGTAATTTGACAGGCTCATTCCTTAAAGGTTACTTACAAAAGTTAAGCAGGTTTCATTTTGAAATTCTACGCGTAACGGTCATAATTAAATCCTACTTGCGTACATATATACGGCCAGAGCCTGCAGCTCAATTGCCGCGTGAGGCAGGGTTGCGTCCCCCATCACCACACCTGCCACGTAGTTGGCTACATGCCTATATTGCGTCCTCCATCATCCACGCCTCCCACGTAATTGACTGCCTGCCCATATAAGGCCATCCATCAGCAGCACTAATCTCTTATTTATAAACAGCACAAATACATTCACATGTACTTAACCTATATTACAACTATATACACATATAAATTAGACACCCAGACACACACAATCCCCACATGTTCCCCAGTCCTTTATCTGAACTTTCTTTTAAAAGTTTATAATCACACGGCCTGGGAAGTCTGCAGTGAATCCGGCGACAAATCCTGATGTGCGCCGCAGACATGTTTACTTAATTTACATGTAAATTCTTTTGCCTTGACCTTCTATGCCAATTGATCAAGTTTATTTCTAAAGCCGTCACTTTTTCCATTTTTGCCAACAACTCCTGTATTTAGCTTGATGAAATGACCACTCATCCATTCTAAAGTACAAGACCAGCATTAGATCAGCGGACCCAGATCATCAGGTGCCTCACAATAAAGCTGTGGGCCATGTGCATGGCTGTGGTAGTTGTTTTGAGGAGCATGTGGACTGAAAATTATAGTGGGCCCAGAAGTGTTCCTTGCTCTACCCCATATATATATTACCGTGGATCCCTGAACTACAATCACTGCAACTAACAACGCGTTTTCTATCTAGTAGAAATGAGTAAAAAATCAATTTAAGGCACTACCAGTGAGACAGACCCATTGGCTAAGACAATTAATGAGAATATTGTGGTCTGTCTTATCAAATGCTACACTCAGGTCTCAGAGAACAAAAGAAGATATGCAGCCTGTGTTGTTAATTGACAAGTCATTTACTACTTTAACCAGTTCAGTTTCAATGCTATGAGTTTGTCAAAAATGAAATAGAATATGTAGTAATCATTTACCTGCTGTATGATTATTTTTTATATAATCATTTAAGACAGTATATAGATAGCTCTAAATTTGTATATAACATTCTCCTGGCAAGTCATGTAGGTCTTTACTGCTTTAAGGGATTTTGCAGCACCTAAATGTCAGAGATCCTATTAGGTCTATGCAGCCCACATACAGTGCATCCGGAAAGTATTCACAGCGCATCACTTTTTCCACATTTTGTTATGTTACAGCCTTATTCCAAAATGGATTAAATTCATTTTTTCCACAGAATTCTACACACAACACTCCATAATGACAACGTGAAAAAAGTTTTCTTGAGAGTTTTGCAAATTTATTAAAAATAAAAAAATTTAAGAAAGCAAATGTACATAAGTATTCACAGCCTTTGCCATGAAGCTCAAAATTGAGCTCAGGTGCATCCTATTTCCCCTGATCATCGTTGAGATGTTTCTGCAGCTTAATTGGAGTCCACCTGTGGTAAATTCAGTTGATTGGACATGATTTGGAAAGTCATACACCTGTCTATATAAGGTCCCACAGTTGACAGTTCATGTCAGAGCACAAACCAAGCATGAAGTCAAAGGAATTGTCTCGAGGCACAAATCTGGGGAAGGTTACAGAAAGTTCTGCTGCTTTGAAGGTCCCAATGAGCACAGTGGCCTCCATCATCCGTAAGTGAAAGAAGTTTGAAACCACCAGGACTCTTCCTAGAGCTGGCCGGCCATCTAAACTGAGCGATCGGGGGAGAAGTGCCTTAGTCAGGGAGGTGACCAAGAACCCGGTGGTCACTGTCAGAGCTCCAGAGGTCCTCTGTGGAGAGAGGAGAACCTTACAGAAGGACAACCATCTCTGCAGCAATCCACCAATCAGGCTTGTATGGTAGAGTGGCCAGACAGAAGCCACTCCTTAGTAAAAGACACATGGCAGCCTGTCTGGAGTTTGCCAAAAGGCACCTGAAGGACTCTCAGACCATGAGAAACAATTCTCTGCTCTGATGAGACAAAGATTGAACTCTTTGGTGTGAATGCCAGGCGTCACGTTTGGAGGAAACCAGGCACCGCTCATCGCCAGGCCAATACCATCCCTACAGTGAAGCATGGAGGTGGCAGCATCATGCTTTGGGGATGTTTTTCAGCGGCAGGAACTGGGAGACTAGTCAGGATAAAGGGAAAGATGACTGCAGCAATGTATAGAGACATCCTGGATGAAAACCTGCTCCAGAGCGCTCTTGACCTCAGACCGGGGCGACGGTTCATCTTTCAGCAGGACAACGACCCTAAGCACACAGCCAAGATATCAAAGGAGTGGCTTTAGGACAACTCTGTGAATGTCCTTGAGTGGCCCACCCAGAGCCCAGACTTGAATCCGATTGAACATCTCTGGAGAGATCTTAAAATGGCTGTGCACCGACGCTTCCCATCCAACCTGAAGGAGCTTGAGAGGTGCTGCAAAGAGAAATGGGCGAAACTGGCCAAGGATAGGTGTGCCAAGCTTGTGGCATCATATTCAAAAAGACTTGAGGCTGTAATTGCTGCCAAAGGTGCATCAACAAAGTCTTGAACAAAGGCCGTGAATACTTATGTACATGTGAGTTTTCAGTTTTTTTATTTTTAATAAATTTGCAAAAACCTCAAACTTTTTTCATGTTGTCATTATGGGGTGTTGTGTGTAGAATTCTGAGGAAAAAAATGAATTTAATCCATTTTGGAATAAGGCTGTAACATAAGAAAATGTGGAAAAAGTGATGTGCTGTGAATACTTTCCGGGTGCACTGTATACAGTACATGTTGCTTGAAGCTGTGGTGTCTATTTTATCAAAGAAATATTTAATTTGAACCTCCATTTCATTACTTTCTGATCTGTGAAACCTGTCACTTTTTTTTTTTCTTAAATGTAACATATTTCTTTATATTCATTCACTATTTCAGCTGTATTTTTCTGATATCTATGATAACAATGGTAACTTATGTGAGATGGCTTATCAACTTACTGTATATGTATCCTTAAGTCAGTCATTTTTATTATGCACACAGACAGAAGTTATAATGGCTCTGTTTCCCTTTTGATCAGTAGATTTTGAATTCTGTCTGAAATGCCAGTTTTTGTAGAGCTGAGCAGTATGTTGGCTTGCATATTTATCATTGATTGTTATGATATTAACTTGTGGTGACATAAATCCATCCATTATCCAACCCGCTATATCCTAACTACAGGGTCACAGGGGTCTGCTGGAGCCAATCCCATCCAACACAGGGTGCAAAGCTGGGCGCCAGCTTACCGCAGGGCACAAACACACACACACACACACACACCAAGGATGTGTGTTAGGATCTCCAATGCACCTAACCTGCATGTCTTCCGACTGTGGGAGGAAACCGGAGTACCCAGAGGAAACCTACGCAGACACGGGGAGAACATGCAAACTCCACACGGGGAGGACCCGGGTTTGCCACCCAGGTGAGATAAATCAATAATGTATTTGCAATTTAGCAGTGGGAAGCAAGTTCTTTTCAATTTAAAAAGTATTTAGTTTGTACATAGGTCCTAAGCTGTTAATACCTTATTTTGCAGGTCACTGCTGATACTGAACTTGCCACAAATGCTATCTAGATGCATTACAAACCCACGCAGGTGTGAAGACAGGGTTTCCTTATTAGGACATTAAAATGTGTAAATAGAAATGTGAAAAATAAACAAATTCTGATATTTTGAAAGATCCCTTTAAACTGTGAGTCCTGTAAGCTGTAGCTTGTCAAGCTTATGTCTAAATCCACCTAAGACTGAGACTGAAGAATATTGTCTTTAATACAAGTTTTGTCTTGGTAGAGTAGTATATTGCTCTACTTGCACCTATTGTATTATTAATATGTAGCCTTTGTCAGAATGCCTCAGATCTCACAGACTTACCACTGTTTATGTACTGTAGTATATAACTTCTCCCCACCTTCCCTTCTACATCTATAACCGCAGGCAATTAGGTGTAGTAAAAGACAAGCAGAAGTTGAATTACACATAAAATAATATTATTGATAATATTCATAAATAATAGCACTATGCAAAGTACATTTGAATATTGGCAACCATACAACCTGATAAATGGTGATATGTAATTTCAGGCGGCACACAGACTTGTAGTTTTTTAAAATGTCTCTAGTTAAGGCATCATTTGTGGTCAACTTTCTTCAGAACAGGCCGCATGCCTGTTTCAATATGGCTGCTGAGCTTTGCTCTCAATTCATGGTGTGTGATGGTCATCAATTTGTTGAGAGAGAGAGATGCTCCTTCTTCAAATGTTAGTAAGAGAGAGAGAGTGAGGTTAAGCAAACAGATTTATAGATGTTCTGTCCAACCCCTAGAGCCAATAGGACATCATGGTACTTAAAGTCTTCTGATACAAGCTAGTTCCAAGCAGCCATACTTCAGATCAATAGGTGGACAGAACATCTTAACACCTGCCACCCCTCAACACCATATGTTAAGGTAAAGCTTGGCAGTTGGGCAGCCTGGCTTTCCTATGGCACTTGAAAGACTTTAGCAGAGAAACACTTGCCAAGTTGGTTTAAGGCACATTCCCCAAATCCTGTAGTAAAATTCAAAGAGACCCATTCCTGGTGTTTGTAAACATGAATGCTTCTCACTAATGTAACACTAATATTACATTGCTTTGCCTAAGTTACAAATAAAGACATACAAAATATTTATCATGTTATATGCAAAATCTCACATCACAACAATGCTGTTAGAAAGATATTGAATATTTTGACAGTTCATGATCCTGCATGAAATCTAAAATTGTTCATGCATTTTTAAAAAGTGCATTTGAAGATGAATAATCTAAAGTAGTGTTAAATACACAGTTAAATATCACTTATCAGTTTGTGATGAAGTACATTGGGCTCCACAGGATGAAAAATAGCCAAATATTCCTTATAATCCAGTAAGGCATGTATATTCTAGTCAGGATTTAGTTTCATATGTTATAATATATAAAAATACACAAAGGTTTTTTTTTTAAAGAAATAGCATTTAGATTTCTGTAGTTTCATTGCCACAATTACAGTGAAACACCTCACTAAACAATTCTTCAGTCTAAGTTGATCTTTAATTTTTAAAGGGTCTTCTGTAAAAAACAAATATGTGTGACTTCACTGAACTAAGGTAAGACTTTTATTTTAACTCAAAAGTGTGACCTTTGCCATAGCAATCAATAAAGATTAATGAATAATCAGGGTTATCTAGTCTATAACTTTTAGAATTCATATGTCTGTATAAAATTAATCTTTTTTACACCTTTAGAGTAAGTTTCAATGGGGTTTTAATATCATCCTCAACGCAGTGGACAGATTTTCACAATACTAAAAAGTCTTCCCATGGCTAAAAAATATCAATTTTTATCATGGAATTATTATATTACAATAAAGCTGTATATTATTGATATTGTTTTGTCTTATTGTGTTGTATGTATCCACCTTCATTAAAAGATAAGTCAGCGTGTGTCTGTATTCCATCTGGTTACTATGTCTCTCTAATTTAATAGATGGCACATCACAAACATCAACACTACTTTTATGAATCCCATACCAAATGTCATATAACAGAGACTTTTGCATTGCATGGTGCATTCCAAACATTAACTTAATTAGCTTAATCGGGTAGCACAGCTAGTTCATTAACATATTGTTTATTAATTATTTTATGCTTACATGTGAGGTTAGTTTGCTTGTGTTTTGTCTTTTAAATATGTTCTTTATGTCCTGTATGTTTAGCTTATGTCCCGATGCTGTAGCTAGGAAACTGCCCTCAGTTCTGTTTAAGAAGAAACTGCCGTGCAATGGCTTTGAGATTGTTCTCCTGTTTTCTGTACTTTGATTTCTGCATTTTGTCATTGCATTTCCTGGCTTTTCATTATTTGTGCTGTGACCACCAGTGGGTGCACAGCTCCCCAAACACCTGACACAACAGACGCAGTGTAATAAGTTTATATGTTTAATATGTCACTGTGCTCTGTACAAAAATATTTCAGAAATCTACTTTTCTTTCTACTCACATGTACAGCTAACACAAAACCAGATTTGCCACATAGTTCACCATATAGGAACTGCTAGGCAAGCATTTTAAGACAAGACAAGTTAAGGACAACTGCGAAACGGGCAATGTGCACTATTACTGTGTGTCAAACTCAACATGAAATTGTATCCTCTCTTTGCCTTGTTTGGAATTGTATTATTCACCTAAGAGAGGGCCAGCACATTGAGAAAGTAAAAAGCCTTGGAACATTGCCCGGCACACCTTTGAAGGACGGTTGGGAGATACCTTCATCCGATCCGAAAAATCCTTCCAACGCAGCGACGAAAATGCCAGACTCTATACATCAGGCTCCCACTCCTGAACTGGGTTTGTTATGCAGAGTAATCCGTCATTAAAGAAAGCTAAGTTATTTCTCCTATATGATTTCTTACCACCATATAACTTAGGCAGTTGTATCGCCTTTTCATATTATAACTATATAATGTGAATGTGAATTTCCCCTTGGGATTAATAAAGTATCTATCTATCTATACAGTGAAACCTCGGTTCACAAACGTCTCTGAACATGTACAAATCGGGTTATGACCAAAAAGTTCACCAAACTTTTGCATCTCTTCACAACCACACACTCAATTGATGAACAAGCCAGTTTCCCTTCCGGTTCGTACGTGCCGATGATTTCTGCACGTGTTCAGTCTCTCCCTGTACTGTACATTGTCCTCAGTGCATCATGCAGAGGGACTCTACCTCAAAACTGTAACCTCCTCTAAACCCAGCTTTCTCCTGTGGTATAGCGGACCCACAGCTCCTGTCAAAAAGGCCTAAATAATCACCGCACTCGCGGTTTAGCGAGGGGGCGTGGTGGTGTGTGGCCGAAGTGGTTCCTGAGGAATTTGTGATGTGGCCATTTCTCACCTAAGTGCACAGGTGAGAAGCGGTCCTCATCCGTAATTGTTCCCAGGAGCTTCTGATTGCCACGACTACCACGCCTCTTCATAAATAGAAGCGCGAGTTGGCTAAAGGGAAAAAAAAGAGAACAGGAAAGAACGGGAGGTTGAAGGAGAAGGCAGGAAGCAGGAGGAGAAAACCGGTGCAGGAGAGAGAGGGGGAGAGAGAGAGAGGAAGAGAGAGAGGGAGAGAGAGAGCGAGCGCAGGCTCGCGTACAGCTGAGTAGGGAGCCTTGGTGTTTGTCTCAGTGCTATTCGATGTTTTTACATTTAGTTTACTACTAGCAAAATACCCGCACTTCGCAGTGGAGAAGTAGTGTGTTAAAGAAGTTATGAAAAGAAAAGGAAACATTTTAAAAATAACGTAACATGATTGTCAATGTAATTGTTTTGTGACTGTAATGAGTGTTGCTGTGGGTTGTTCCTTTCTTACTGCATCAATAAACAGCTCGTCTTCCTCTTTATCTGAGACATCACACACTGTCTGCATGTGTTTACCTTTCCCAGTCCTGAAAACTTTAGCGAAGTGGTTCAATTTACCACATCTTTTACACTGTCTTCCTTTAGCTTGACATTGACTTTTCCACCGTGTGCTTTGTTTCCGCAGTACCTGCACTTATGAATATGCTTGTATGCGTTACACGCTTCATATTGTTTTGCTGCCTTCTCAATTGTGTAATGCGTTTTTTGCTCAGTGCTCTTTGGAGGTCTTGCTTTTTGTGTGCGTACTGAGTTCACAGTCAGTTCACATGAGCCGAGTACATGCATCGAAGGTTCTCAGCTGTGGTTGCGCTATCTCATGCGATCTTGCGATGTCCATGGCTTTATTTAATGTTAGCTCAGAACCGACACTTAAAAGCTTCTCTCGCACTTTCGCTGAGTTTGTGCCAAACACTATTCTATCCCTGACCATCTCATCTTCATTTACATAAGCACAGTCCCTCACCAGCAATTTTAGCTCCGTTACAAAGTGATCAAAAGTCTCATTTATACCCTGCGTCTTGTATCTCGCGAATATCTTGTGCGATCTTGCGTTGTCCACGGCTTTATTTAATATTAGCTCAGACCTGCCACTAAACTAGTATCTCGTGAATATAGTATTCGTCTTAGGCATGACAAACACCTCGTAGCGGCAGCGTGCCAATTTGCTGGTGACGGGTGGCCTCATATGGGCAGGCACTCAGTTACGTGGGAGGCGTGGGTAAGGGGGATGCAATATAGGCAGGCAGCCAACTACGTGGGAGCCGTGGTGATGGGTGACGCAACTCCGCTTCACACGGCGACTGAGCTGCAGGCTATGGCCGTATATATGTACGTAAGTAGGATTCAGTTATGACCGTTACGAATACAATTTCGAAATGAAACCTGCTTAACTTTTGTAAGTAAGCTGTAAGGAATGAGCCTGCCAAATTTCAGCTTTCTACCTACACGGGAAGTTGGAGAATTAGTGATGAGTCAGTGAGTGAGTGAGGGCTTTGCCTTTTATTAGTATAGATTACACTGTGCATTCTATGGTATTATTAACTATTTTTGTGCTTAAAAATCTTTAAAGAAAATATATTTACATACAGTTCATACGGTCTGGAACGGATTAATTGTATTTACATACAATCCTATGGGGGAAATTATTTTGGGTCATGACTAAATCAGGTTACGACCAGAGTTTTGGAACAAATTATGGTCGTGACCCGAGGCTGCACTGTAGTTTCGGGTTATGTAACATGCCGCACAAAAGAACTTATTCCAACAACACACAGGCACAAGTATGGCACAAAACAAGACTTTTTTTATTTAGCAGCTCCTCATGGGAAACACTTCTAAATAGTGTTTTCCACTTGCCCAAGTTCAGTTTCAAAGCACAACACAGCAATAAGCACAGCACACATGACTTTGTCTTTCTTTCTCTCTCTCTCTCTCTCTTTGTCTTCCACCTCTACTCCTCCCTCAAGCTTTGGCTCCCAGAGTACTGGAAGCTGGCTCATTTTATAGGGCACCTGGAAGTGCTTCTATGTGTCTGGTGATCATCTTCCTGCAGCACTTCCAGATGTGGTCACAGTCATGCTAATGAGGGTTCAGCCGTTTCTCTTGCACCCTGTGGATGTTTAGCTTCCGTCCTTTAACCCCCTGGAACCATAGCAAGCCAGAGGGTTGCTCTCTGTTGTCCCAGGGGTAATATTCCCTGTGCAAAATCCTTCCACTGGTCCTTTCTTTAACAAGGCATCCGAGTCAGATAAGTTTCCTGGCTGTCCACCGCAGTGCTGTTCTTGGATTTTGTCCTGGTCTTCTCCGCTTTCAGGTTTGTTTTTCCTTTTCATTTAGTTCTGCCCATGTTCTGTTGCATTCATTATAAATCATTTAAATATTAAAGGAAATTTGTTTTGTTTTTGTGGGTCAGAGGGTTTTGTGTTTTGTCTCTTTCCCCTTGTAGGTGCTATGATTTGGCCAGGATTTTTTGCCCTTGCCCAAGTTTATTTCTTGTTTGGTTAGTTTTTATGTTTTTATTTAAATATTATATTGCATATTATGCAGTTAAAAAATTATGTTTTGTCTTTGTAATTAGGTAATGCTACAATATTCTTCATTATTGTATGTCTGTGCAGTATTGTTTGTATTCTTCTCTGCCTCCTGTATGTAGAGGCCAACAAGACAGAGCCACTTAATCATGCAAGTGGGGTACTGGCCCCAGCATCACTTAAGCTGAAACTTTAGAGTTTTTAGAGCTTTCACAGAAAGGTATTTATTGTGGTTTGTTTTCAATTTACTTTGTTTTTGTTCATATTTGGATTCTCTGCCTTTTGATCCCTGTTTGCACTTTGAGGTCCTGTTTTGCCTAAAAGGTAACCTACAGTATATAACCAACCTATATAAAATGGAAGAGTGCTTATGCAGGCTTGTGTCCTAGTTTGGATCTAAAAAAATAAAATAAATTATAATGCATTTAGTTAGGGGTAATTAGTGAAACTTAATGTTGGGATCTTGCCATCTTGCTAAACTATCTTTGACTTTGGTTGTAGTTTTTCTTCTTGTTCTGTGCTTTTTCTTTTTGATATATGAGATTTTTACTTTCCTTCTGTTCCATGAACAGATCTAAACATTTCTTGTCTTGAATTATCCATCTCCTGGTTTTTATTAATTCTTGCATGTTGTGTTTTTTTGCAAATTCATAACATAGCATGAGATTCACTAAAACTTGTAAAACTTCCACAAGACAGTGAGGAGAAATATGTCAAACTCTGCCTATTTTATTTTTTACTAGTCCTTTTCCAGAATGATCTTACATATTTGACTTGGTTCCAACAGATGTTGATAATGAAAAAATGTCAGCATTAGTTTTGAAGAAATCTTAATAATTCTTCTGCAAAAGGGCACATTGACCTAATACATAAGAAAAGGAATGGTTTGACAACTTCATGCTCTGAATTTTGGCAAGCAACCACTTGATCTGTTCACAACAAGTAACATATGGTACTAATTAATAGTGCTAGGCCTTGAAATATATCTTATCTTCTCAGAAACATATTTCTATAGAAATAAAACAACCTTTGAGCTTACAGATAAGGATCACAATTTTAATCATTCAGACTTCACTATTAACTTATAGTGTGACCCTGGGCAAGTCAATGCCTGTGTTTGTAATAATATTGGATTTTTGTAAAAAAAAAAAAAAACGCATCACAAAATGCTTGGTGAGAACTTTCTGAACAAAATCAAATATTTTTTCAACTAAATAAAGCAGATATTTGTGTTATAGGATTTCACTGCTGTCCTAAATAACTTCTGGAGCTCCCTGTGGGTCTTATATCCTACTTAGACTTTTTTTTCGTTTCACAAAGAAATTCTGTCCTACAGGGCACGAGCTTCATGACACTGAGACATGGACAGTGAGCCAAATATTCTGATTTCTTCAAGTCAGCAAATCTATGCTGCGACCCAGCAGTAAGGCAGGAGATTGTAAACTTAAAAGTCTTCTCACCCTTGGGATGGGTGATCTAGCTCCTGTTTTCTGACTCCTGTCATCTAATAATATGAAGATGAGATACAATTTCATAAAACAAACTCCTTTGCTGCTTATGAGGTAATTGCTAATCATAAAGGGTGGTATATTATATTAGTGGGTAAAGTGAATGAAACTAGGTTATGTAGTAATAGGACTTCTATTCCCATGATGCTTTGAGCTATGCCCAGGATGTTGGAGCGTAGGGAACTTCCTGCTTCTTGTTGAATAAACGTTTTTCTAAGGTTGCGACTCCGAGTCCCTAGTCCTCATTATACATGCTTGTCAGAAGCTACGAACTGTAAGTCTCCAGTCTGTTTTAAAAGTTCGGAGAGACAGTGTGTACGGCTGTGTCAGGAAGAGTCAGCTGGTGTGAGTGAGAGTCGCTGCGAGGCACATGCAGGCGGAGGGAGACGTGCAGCAGGAGGACGCATCTGAAAGGTTGGATCCTGAACGCGAGGGGAACAGGGATTTACCAACCAGGATGGCGACAACTGTGCAAATAACTCCCCCAGAGCCGTTCGACTTTTCCTGTCCCACAGACTGGCCAAAGTGGATCAGACGATTCGAAAGGTTCAGAATTGCAATAGCTCTCAATGAAAAAACGGAGGAATATCAGGTGAATTCGCTCTTGTATGCCATGGGAGACGCAGCAGCTGATGTTTTGGTGGTTTTACCTCTGTCTGATGCAGATAAAAAGAAATATGACTTTGTTAAATCAGCATTTGAACAGCATTGTGTGGGAAAACACAATGCTATTTTTGAAAAAGCACAGTTTAACTCAAGACGGCAACAAGAAGGGGAGAGTGCAGAGTCCTTCATCACAGCTGTACATAAGTTGTCAGAGAACTGTGGTTTTGGAGTGCTTAAGGAGGAACTTATAAGAGATAGAATTGTGGTTGGCATTAAAGACAAAAAGTTGTCAGAACAGCTACAACTGGACTCAGATTTAACACTTTCTAAAGCCATACTTAAGGTCAGACAGAGCGAAACTGTGAGGAAACAACAAACAATATTGCTCAGCAGTATATAAGAGGAAAAAACTTCCAACATGGACGCCATACGGACAAACATGAAGAAAGCAAAGCCACAAATGTGGCAACAGACAAAGAGAAGGCAAGGACCAGATAAGCTGAGTGTTAAAGAGTGTGGCCGCTGTGGGCATAAAAATACACACTCATGGAAAGACTGTCCCGCTAGAGACGTTGAATGTCATAAGTGTCATAAAAAGGGACGTTTTGCCGTAGTTTGTCGCAATAGTGAAGTTGTAGGCTTACATGAGGGTGTAGAATGTCAAGATAACTGCGAAGAGTTTGTGTTTTTGGGAGAAGTACAAACTGAGAGAACCATGGGTAGAAAAAGTCCTAATGAATGGGGAAAATGTTGAGTTTAAGTTAGACACTGGGGCAGACGTTACGTCCATTCCTGAGAAGTGGTACATACCAGAACGAGATGGAGCACTGCAGAAATCCCAAAAGACTCTTTTAGGGCCTGGTGGATACCCACTTAACGTGAAGGGGTGCTATAAAGCACAAATAATAGCAAAAGTACATCAGAGGATATTTACCTGGTTTCAGGGCTAGTTCAGCTACTATTAAGCAGACCAGCATGTGAAGCTTTGGGTTTGGTGTACTCCCAGTTCATATGTGGTAGAAACAGATAGGGGTACTTTCAGGCGAAATAGAAGCCATCTTCAACCCACAGGAACTATTACTAGGTCTGGTCGAATGGTGAAAGCACCAGACAGAATGGATTTGTGAACTATCAGAGAAAATAACATTGCACAAGTGTTCTAAATCTAAGTGGTTGCATATGTTTTGCTGTGTGAAAGAAAGAAAAAAAAAGTGTTCATTATGTGTTGTGAAAGAAAGAAAAAAAAAAAGAAAAGAAGACTAAAGCTAAAAGGAGGAGGTGTAGTAATAGGACTTCTATTCCCATGATGCTTTGAGGTATGCCCAGGATGTTGAAGGGTAGGGAACTTCCTGCTTCTTGTTGAATAAACATTTTTCTAAGGTTATGACTCCGAGTCCCGCGTCCTCATTATACAGGTTAATCCAGTCTAACATACACAGATCCATTTGCCACCCCACTCTGTCTTCCCTCTCTCATGTAGAACAGAAAGCATCATTGATACCTGCTGTGTTACCTGCACTTTAGCATCATGGGAAATATTAAATGTCTTGAGTCACCTACAGTGATGAATCATCTGTTGTCCTTCCAGGTCACCATGCCCTCACATGCTTACCACCCTCTAGCACATGAGGTCTCCTAAGCTAAGCAAGATCACAGCTTGTTTCGGGTAACGCTTAAATTTGAGTTGGACAAAGAAAAGATTAACATAAACAAGAAAGGGTTTGCTAGTGAATCCTCAAAAGATGGCATCAGTTTTGGAGGAATACAGAAAAGAAAACAATTCTTGATTAATAATTGGGAATTGGTGTATCTAGGATATTGGTGTCCTCTTTTGCCAATTTAATGGTGTGCAGAAATGATGAAATGCATTGAGGAGAGACATTAACTTGAACTCAGAGTAGCACAAAATAAGAAGATAGTGAATTCTGCATTTAGCAACTTGCTGTTGTAAGTGACCTGGCCATTTTGTAACGGCCGACCCCTTATTCCCAGCCGGCAGCTACACCTCCAAGACCTGTGGCCTGGATAATTTACTGAGAAACCTTTCCTGTCAAGCCGTACTCCTACACAGATAAACTTTCCCCACAATCGACGGTTTGAAATGCAAAGACACAGTAGGCAGAATGTAAAATTAAACAGGAATAAATGTATTAAATGAGACAAGACACGCCACAAGACAAATGCACACCCAAATATTCCTCCACCCCAACAATCCCAAAGCAAAACTGAAAATATATATACAAATCCCCTCCCTTGTCCACGTAACATATAACACACACCACACAAACGACAAATGACTAGCAAACAGAATGATCGTGAACTTGAGTCCGATACGTGAGTAAATGTCCTGAATACGGATACTGATTAGCAGGCAATTGTAGTGTTTGTATTTCCCGGCGTTTGGAACAACCTCACCGTGATTCCTCGGCGTGTGGCGAATGATGATTCGACCCCGGGGTCTTCAGCAGCAAGCAGGTTGAAAGGCAGTCCGGATGAATGAAAAACAAACTGGGTCCAAGCGCAATGAAAATGAATCGGCAAGCAAGTTGTAGTCGTGAGTGCGATATTGGTTCTCCTCTTTCTCTCTTCTCTCTCTCTCGTGCTAGTTCCCCCTTTCGTCTCCTCCTCTTCTCCTTAAATAGTCCGTGACGGCAGTAATTGATTGATTTGACACACAGGTGCTTTCCAGATTAGCGGTTGTGAACTCCTCCCATCATCCGTCCTCCTTTACGGGGACAACATTAACTGATACACATACACACAGTCAATGGGACAATGAAACGAGACACGCACAGAACTGACATTTAAACACTAACTATGTGGCACCGCTACAATTTCTTATTCTGAAATAGATGAGAGCATTTTATTTATAATAATAATAATAATAATAATAATAATAATAATAATAGTTCTTTACATTTATTTCGTTAAAACAGTATAAATGTGAGTGGAGAGCCATCCACCTGAATGATGCGACAGCAGCCATTATTGTGCCAGTACGCTCACCACACATTAGCTAATTGGTGGTGAAAGGGTGAGAGATGGTTAGCCAATCAGAAAAAAGGGGATGATTAGGGGGTCCACAATGACTAGGCCATGGTTAACAATTTAGACATCGGAATGTACCCTGCTTTTTACAAAGGATGCCCAGGGATTTTTTATGACCACAGAGAGTCAGGACCTTGGTTTTACATCTCATCCAAAGGATGGGTCCAAACATGCTTAACTTCAGGTGGATTACCTGTTCTGAAGCCCATGTGGTGTGGCTACGTAATGTATGTGTATCTTTTATTCTAAACATTAGATAGGTGCCACAAATTTGGCATAATAACTAAAATACAATCATCCTCATAAATAATGAGTTCATTCGGCAGAAATGCATGAAACACATTTACAATCGTGTGCTAGAGGCTACACGATCAGAAATGGAAAATTCAAATTCTAATTAAGATATTTTATGTGATCTTTCTTTGGCCTAATTAGCAGTGAACTGACTGACTGACCAATGGAGAAATTCCTCATAAAATGTTTTATTGCTTACCAAACAAAAGAAAATTCTGTAAATGAGTTGAGATTGAAATAAATTCTTGTAGTGAGGGTTTAAATTCAGTGCAAAAGTGTTATTTTTAAGGTTGAATTGAAGCACCACTTTACAGTGTGTAAATTTAGAGACTGAAGCAAAGTTTTATTACATTACAACTATAATAGAAATAACTGATGGTGCAATAGGTTTTTAGGGTCATTACTGTTATGTGTACAAAGTACAGTGAAATTCCTACTTGTGTGCCATTTAAGAAGCGTCAAATAATGTGTTTTTTAAGTTGTGAAATAAAGATATAGTCTATTTGGGAGAAATAGATACTGTATATGACAGAAGCCATCACTTTGTGAGAGATCATCATGGAATGACTGCAGGGCCTTACTAGATACATTTTTGTAAGAACATAAAGAGGTCTGGGAGAAATCCTGAATGAATCTAAAACAGCATTAGCTTCAATGACAACATACAATTGAAAGCCAAAAAAGTTAAACACTTAATTTAGTATAGATGAATAGAATTAAGCAACTGAAGGGCCCATACATAGATTCAAAGATTAAGTTCTAAAGTTGGTGACTCTGTCCTCCCCAGCTGGACATCCTCATATCCTTGGCTGAGCCATGTAAACCGCAAACAAGAAGGGTGTCAACACACTACCTTGATGAAGGCCAATACCTACAGTGAACTTAACACCAAGTATTCAGAAACAGCTCTCACTGCATTCATATAAGGAATGAATTCCATGCAAGAACGCCCCAGTTACTGTACTTCATATTCCCATGCACCCTTCAGCAACTGTGCCAGGGAGAAGAGCTGGTCTACTGCTCCACAGCCAAGATGCACACCATATTGGTCCACTTGTATTATTGACAGCCATCAGATGGGGTCATCCCTCCAGCACCCCGCATATGCCTTACCAGGGAGTCACATCCCACTGGGCAGAGACCCTGCAGCAGCTCCAGGACATGCTGGAGGCATTATAACTCTCGGCTATTTAAGAAACATCTGGAAAGTTCCCAGGAAGAGTTATAATTGTAGTTGGAGGAAAAGGGAACCTGGGCTGACCTGCTTGGACTGTTGCTACTGTGGCCATCATCAGTAAAAGTGGTTTCATAAAATTATGATGGTGATGAGTTTGTAACGCATCAAGATCTGATAGATCTTTAAGCATGTAGGATACGTGAATTGTTTGGCATTTTGAATTGCACAGGGGAATGCTCTTCTTTTTTGTATCATGGTAGGTAAAAAAAATCTGGTTAGCCTTTCAAAAGCTTCTCAGAATACTCAATCTTATAGTAAGTTAAAGGGGTTTCACAATCATGGTGTGTGGCTAGATAGAAGAAAGAGTATAGGAACTGCAAACCTGTATGTTCCCACGACCTCAAAACAATCAAACACTAAGAACTTCTTCAAGTTAAATGCCCTGGGGTTAACCCCTTAACTTCCTTCAGGTAAGCTAAAAACACATTTGTAATCTCATCCAGAGTGATCCTTGAAGTCAGTTAAGCTCATTATGGACAATTATGTCTTGAAAAATGCATGGTCCTTGTAGGGATGGCTTAAGCACATGGACTTGAAAGAGTGAATGAGCACATGGTCATGACATTAAATAAATCACAACCAAAAGTTCCAAGTACTTAAAATTAAAATAAAAATCAGTACATCTTTATTTAAAAGTACCAATAAAAGCGAGGAATTGGGGAGTGCAAATGGCTTGAGTCTTCAGTTTAACAGTTTTACTGCAGTCATTAGTTTCTTTAAATTTACATCCACACTCCTCCTCACAACAGTAAGCCCTCACTCGTCCTTGTAAACTTTTTAATGTACTTCAAGCTTTTTAATGCACTGGTTAGACCTCACCTGCATTACTGTGTACAGTTGTGTTCTTCATGCTACAAAAAAAGACATAGCAGCGCTGGAAAACATCCATAGAAGAGCGACTAGACTCATTCCAGGGCTACAGGGGACAATCTATGAGAACAGAATAAAAGAGCTGAGCCTTTTCAGTTTAAATTAAAGAAGATTAAAAGGAGACATGATTCAAGTATTTACAATTATGAAGGAAATTAATACAAGAACACAGAGGCACAGTTGGAAGCTTGTTAAAGGTAAATTTCACGTGTTTTTCTTCACACAGAGAGCCATAGATGCATGAAATAAGCTACCACGTAGTATGGTAGTCAGTAAGATTTTAGGGGATTTTAAACATTTAGACTTGATGTTATTTTGGAAGAATTAAGTGGATAGGACTGGTGAGTTTTGTTGGGCTGAATGGCCTGTTCTTGTCTAGATTGTTCTGATATTCAGGACTTTTATATACTTGGTGCTCAAGATGGAAAAGTGGCTCATAGTAAACAAAAAAAACAAAAAACTGACGCCATCTTAAAGTGACAAAATCTAACAAATCAATTGGAAAGATTTACTCAGGATGATGATAATAAACATAAGAAAATGAGTGAGAATGAGTGAGAAAGTGCAAAATCCAGCTGATTCATCAGCATGGACATATATGCTTGATTTTTTAACATTAGCTTTATTTACTTTGTGTCTGCCTTTTTCATGGCTGCTTAAAACCCTTTTAAACCAAACTTAAGAGATACTGTATATAGAAATAAGGCATTCCACACATTCTAATAAAAATTGAGTTCTCTTGTCATAAGGATGGAGAGTTATAGGGTCAGCGGGAAATAATGCCTAAACAAAAGAAATGCAAAAACACTTAAACAATTGGAGAGAGCTTCATTCATCAAGCTGCTATTGAAATGAGTAATTTATGCACAATGATAAGTTTGCTTGTCAGCTTCTGCAATATGGTTGTGTGACACAGTGAAGACCTGGCACATGACATTGAGGATCAGCTGAATGAACAAGCCTTGCAGAATTAACTATTTGAACTCCAGTTAGAAAAATCAACTGGTAGAAGTGGTTTTGCTCAGCTACCTGTATTTGTAAAATAATACTTTGAGCAATTTTAATTCGCTCAGATATTAGAGGCAATAACATTTGATGGGGGTTCACACCAGTTGTGACCGTCATGTGAAAAGGGGAAACAGGAGGAAAAAATTAAGACTGGGTAGTTTAACTGGCCAATTTGAGATGAGTTCCTAACATTGGTCCTATGGTATTTGCTAGTGCTGTAGGGTAAGCTGTCATGGTCTTCCTCCGTTTACATGTCTTGAAGTCATGTGGATATATGTAGCTTGCGAAGCGCAATACGTTTTGTTTTGTTTAGGTTTAGGTTCAGCAATATCTGTGTTTCAGTTTCCTTTGTGATATCACTGTTATTTGTTTGGTTTTTTTTTACTTTCACGTATACATAGTATAGAGAAAGTATAGGAATCGTGAAAAAATCCGACCTCAAAATTTTAATCAATCTTAATGTTTCAGAGGCAACAGTTCCACTTTCAGCATGAAGATGACCTCAGGCATACAGCAATACAATACTGGAGTGGTTACAGGACAGATCTCTTAGTATCCCTGACTGGTCCAGCAGAGTACTGAGTTAAGGGTCTGAATACTAATCATAATATGAATGAGAGATTTCAGTTTTTGATTCTTAATAAATTTGCAAATCCTTCTAAAAACATGGGTTACTGAATATAGATTGATGGGGGAAATAGAAAGTGTTTCCATTTAAAATTAAACCTACAGTACAATAAAGTGTGCATAAGTGAAAGGGTCTGAATACTTTCTGAATCCTCTGTACACTGAAAAAAAATGTGATGATTCACACTTAATATTTTCAATCTGAACCAATATAATTCTTTTTAGCTTATTGATCCCACAATTTTTAAGTTGAGGCAAATAATTTAGAGTGTTTGGGTGCAATTCACTTGTGTTTTTTACTGAAGTAAATCTATTTTTTAAGTTCTTCTTTTTTGGCAGTTGGAAAGCCATCAAACTGGAAAGTTCGACCGAAAGAATATACAAACGGCCCCTCAAACACAGCACATGAACAACTTAAAGTATTAAGTTAAATGAAATAGGATTTTTACTTTTATTCCCTCCACCATAACTTAATTTGGTACAAACAATTTTTTATACTTTGATTGAGATCTGAAACCAAATATTTCAAGCTGCAACACTAAATGACTAATCTTAAGTTGCTTGAAAGAGAAAATTTACGTTGAATGAACAACATCCATATTATACTTTTTTCAGTATACGTCTTTAATCTCTTTTATTGTAAACTAGCAGAATACCCGCGCTTCGCAGCAGAGAAGTAGTGTGTAAAAGAAGTTATGAAAAAGAAAAGGAAAAATTTTAAAAATAACGTAACATGATTGTTAATGTAATTGTTTTGTCATTGATATGAGTGTTGCTGTCATATCTATATATATATATATATATATATATATATATATATATACATATATCTATATCTATATCTATATATATATATATATATATATATATATATATATATATTTCAAAATACCAGCTTGGCAGCGAGAAGTAAAAGAAAAGGAAACATTTTAATAATAATGTAACATGATTGACAACGTAATTGTTTTGTCATTGTCATGAGTGTTGCTGGCATATATATATATATATATATATATATATATATATATATATATATATATACTGTATGTATATATATATATATATATATATATATATATATACATACATGTGTACATATATACACACACATATACTATGGGGTGCCAAACAGGCAAATACTGTACATTGATTTTCTATATATATAAAGTCGATGTCAGAATATATAAAGTCAAAACTTGAATATATAAACTCATTCCCAAATATATAAAGTCAGAACTTAAATATATAAAGTCACTGCTGGAATATATAAAGTCAAAACTTGAATATATAAAGTCATCACTGGAATATATAAAGTCAAAACTTGAATATATAAAGTCAGCGTCGGTATATATAAAGTCAAACTTGTTTCTGAATATATAAAGTCAAAAGTTGAATATATAAAGTCATCGCTGGAATATATAAAGTCAAAACCTAAATATATAAAGTCATCGTTGGAATTTATAAAGTCATTCCTGATTATATAAAGTCAACATCGGAGTATATAAACTATGAGGGGCCGTTCAGGAAAAAAAGATTGGTTTGTAAATATATACATTGGTTCAGATATTTATATCGGTTCAGATACATTGGTTTGAATATATACATTGGTTTTAATACATCCATTCAGATATATATTTCGGTTCAAATATATACATTGGTTGGGATGTATTGGTTGAGATATATACATCGGTTTGAATACATCCGTTCAGATATATACATTGGTTTAGATACATTGGTTGAAAAATATGTAAATTGGTTTGCATAGATCCGTTCTGATATATATACATTGGTTGAGATACATCCGTTCAGATTTATACATTGGTTTGAATACATCCGTTCAAATATATACATTGGTTGAGATATATATATTGGTTGATATACATTGGTTTAAATATATATATTGGTTAAAATAGATTGGTTTAGATATATACATCGGTTCAGATACATCCGTTCTGATATATATATTGGTTCAGATAGATCGGTTCAGATATATACATTGGTTGGGATTTATGGGCAGGCACAACGCGGTCACCCATGTTTAGCATCTCCCTTTTGCTTCATCATTGCTTCAACACTGTTGTAATTATTGTGAACATTTTATACAAGCAGCATACGCTTGTCTGTCGCGTTTTGTTTCGTAAGCCCTATTTGTTGGGGGTCCTCGATTTCAAAGCACTTTTTTTCCTTTCATTATTTAAAACACTCGCGCAGATACCGCCTCTTAGCCTCGCTCCGTCCGCCGGCTCATTGTACCCGCCTCACTCGCTCCCTCTTGTCCCTCCCATGACAGATTCTTCTCAAAAATAGAGTTACTAGAAAGCATTAATCGCAACCGCAGTACCTCCCATATTTCACCTCATGAGACGCTGGTTTATCATTGGTGGAAAGCCACCCGGTGATATCTGTTATTCCGTATTGGCAGCATTTCATTAAAGAGCGATCTGCTTCAGCAAGGAACTTAGTCCTGTTTGCTGAAAGAATGTTATGGAGGAAAACACTGGAGTTGCTCTCTTTCTTTAAATGTTGATCAGGGATCAAAATGACCAGAATATTCCCGCATCACAAATAACTGATGTTTAACTGATGTTTTTATAGTAAAACGAACAAAACCACACACACTCACAAACTCACAAATCATGGGTCGCACGTACTACTAATTAAGCGTATCTGTCAAGGGCGATTATTTTTCACCCCATAAAACAGATTCTTCTCAAAAGCTGAATTACCAGGAAGCATTGATCGCAACCGCAGTACCTCCCATTTTTTTCACCTCAACAGACGCTGGTTTATCATTGACCGAAAGCCGCCCGGTGATTTCTGTTATTCCGTATTGGCAGCATTTCATTAAAGGGCGATCTGGTTCAGCAAGGAACTTAGTCCTGTTAGCTGAAAGGATGTTATGGATGTAAACACTGGAATAGCACTGTTTCTTCTGAATGTTTATCAGTGATCAGGGACCAGATTGATCAGAATATTCCTGCTTCACAAATAACTGATGTCTATTTTTAT
This sequence comes from Polypterus senegalus, assembly GCF_016835505.1. Taxonomy (NCBI): domain Eukaryota; kingdom Metazoa; phylum Chordata; class Cladistia; order Polypteriformes; family Polypteridae; genus Polypterus; species Polypterus senegalus. The sequence continues at coordinate 124,999,930 of NC_053164.1, read as the reverse complement.
TGTAAAACTGAGAAAACCAAACACGCGCGCGTACACAACACAAATACTCAAACTCACACATTGTGGGTCGCACATACTGCTGATTAAGTGTATCTGTCACGGACGATCATTTTTTTTACCTAATAAAACTTTAGTTCGTCAAATTTAGAAAGCAGCGAGGTGATTTCTATTATTCCTTATTGGCAGCATTTAATTTAAAGATGATTCACGTCAACGAGGTGAAAGAGTCTCTTATTTTGACAGGGCGATCGTTTTAAGGCTTAAGCATTTTGATTGACTTACAAAAGAAAATAGCTATTACTTACCCGTAGTGCTCAAAATTATAATGCGCGTATCTATAAGGAAGAGGTGGTGGTAAGATTGCTGACTCGCAGTTAAATGATCACTGGTTTGTGTCCAGGGGGCTTCCTTTCTGTTATTTTATTTATTTACCTATTTATTTTTACAAATTGCTTTGAGTAGTAAGAAAGGCGCTATAAAACGTAAGGAATTAATAACAATTGTATTATTATTATTATTATTATTATTATTATTATTATTATTATTATTTATTATTATACGTGTGAATGCATGATCAAATTCAGCCGCTGCGTAGTGGGGTAAGAATAGGGACAATACCACGAGTTCATTGAAATAATTACACAGCAAGGTGCACACGCAATGCAAACATAATGTGTATATTATTGAAGTAAAGGTTCATATAAATTAATTATATACAACTTTTTAACAAGTTGAGAGATGTCAACTGGTTAAAATGCACGAAATTATACATGATTGCTTTACAGTTCACACATAGTGTATGTATATTGTTAAAATAATGATATAAAAATCCTATAAAATGCTATAGAATCTGCGTCGTAGACTTATTTTGTGTCAAATTTCTTCAAAGAGGTTTTTAATTAGTTTGCTTTAAAAAAATCTTACGGCAAACATGTGAACCGTTGAAAATCGCTGATCTTAATCAATTTGTTTTAACTCATGCTCCGTGCAAAATGCTGTCATATCTGTTAGTAAACATGCACGCACAGCGATGTCCTGATGTCTGCGTTCTAAGGCTGCAGGTAAATTAAACGCTATTGACGTTTTACCGGGGTGCTTTGTGATTGAGGGCGGACAGTAAACTTTGTTAAAATGATATCGAAAAATACCAGTCGTCAGTTGTGTTTTTTAGTCGTTTTGGCGTGTTTACTGTTCTGTTACCAAAAAATTCTTCAACGGGGATCATCAACAAAGAAACATGGATAGTAAGATTTAGTAAAATATCAGTAATAATAATACATTGCTCGACGCCTAGTAACACTTTACAAAGACATTTAAAAGACAGCTCGTTAAAATAAATGTAGCAGTCCATTGTCACGCTATAAGTGACAGCTTGCTCTTAAACATTTACACAGGTGTTTTTTCCTGGGAATAAAAAAGGGGGAAAAATCCACGGAAATGTTTTGTTTTGAACTCAAATTTCACCTCAAGCCATGTGAGTCATTAAAACTATTGGAATGAAAACGCATGTCTCATCCACTGGTCGGTACGCTCATTTTCCATGGCTGCTGTAGAGCTGTAAAATGTGTGCCCTCTGACTGCTGATTATACAAAATAGTTAAAAATATGTAAAATTGATTTTAAAAGGTTGTAGATATAGTTTTCTATATAATCTTCTCCACTATGTGTTTGCATCCTATTCCCTACAGGCAACACTCATTTCCATGGCTAGAGCAGATCCATGGGCTTGTGTGCACCCTGTCTGCCTCTTTCAAAATGAACCCTGGATAACTAATATTGTCTGAAATCCATGGTAAAAGATTGTTGAAAGTCATCTATATAACTTTCAAGTCTACTGTGTCCCATTATCCTCTCCACTCAAAGGGACACTCACTTCTACAGCTGAGCTTTTGCGCCAGAGTTGTGAGCTTCAACTGTTGCTTGCAGAATGAACATTAGACAATTTTATTGGATTGGCTGTTTTTCATTATATTAATATTAATTTATTTATTTATTCATTCAGCCTCTGTTAAAAAAAGAAGCACATTTTCCCTTAGAGTACAAGTTCTATCTATCTATCTATCTATCTATCTATCTATCTATCTATCTATCTATCTATCTATCTATCTATCTATATGAAATACATGAGACTTGGAAAAATTCATATTATTTGTCAAATGAAGTACCAAATATCCACATTTGTAGGACAAGTCAATTAAAGAGTCCGACAAACAGCAACTGAGATATTAAAACATTTTATTGAATCTGTTCTGACAATTATAGTCTTTTAATTAAAATAATGATTATAATTATCAGAAAACGTAGCCATTTTAATGTCAGCATAAAACCAGGCCAGTAACATTTTTTTGAAATAATTTCAGCAGTTTTATAAATTCCAGAATGTACACCAATAGCACTGGCATGAACTTCCTTACAAGTATCCTTTGTCTCCTAAACTCAACAAATAACTTTCATATTCCTCCTGTTGCTCTGCTTGTCTTTTTTGACAATAGTAAAGGTCATCCTCTTTAAAAAATTATATTCACGCAGCAATTAAAAATATGGTTATAATGTAAAACACTTCAAACAAGCCTGTAAAATGTACATTTTCTTTGTTTAAGTTGACTTCTTCAATGGATCTAACACTTACAACATGGGGCACTACAACACACATACACAAATATCTTTTAGTATTGTTTTAATATAGCCTTGAAAATTGTTGGTATCTGTCCTCTATCCAAGCCACCCATTTACAAAAGAGATTTACAGGCTTGGGCCCAGGACAAAAAATGAGACGGAAAGAAATGCCAAACTAGTGCTTACCACACTGACGCTTGCTCATACTACTACAGTTTAAAAGTGCCACCCAACCTGATGCCAACTCTTTCAGATGGGTAGTGAAACCAAGAAAATGTATTAATGGACACAGGAAAAAAGTTAAAAGACTTATTCTGACAGTGACCATGTTGGGGATTGTTGATCTGTGAAGTGGCAGTAAAATAAAAAAAAATTTAAAAACCTGATTACAAAATATATTAAGAAAACTCAAAAGGTTTGATTAATTTATGAAAACTCCATAGAATACTTTCTAATACATGTTTTTCCTTCAACAGTCATGCTAATGTCAGAATTTGTGTGTTTTATCACTTATACTTTGTGCACATATTGATGCTGTTTTATGGAAAACGCAAGCACACAGTAAATAATTATCAGCGGTTACAATTTAAATGTATATTTGCAGTATATACTGTACTGTATCCTGAAATGCCAAATTAGAAATGAGAAGATGATGAAAAGTTATATTTTGTTTAATATACTTTAAACAAACTGATCACAAAATGTCCTAATCAGTTTGACTTTGTTGGTACCCTAGAGTGGCACATATCCTGGAAGAAGTCCTATCAGGTTTATTTGGATTTAAAAAACCAAAATAATAATAATAATAATATATTACATTTATATAGCATTTTTCTGGCTACTCACAGCGATTTTCATAGACATACTTAAAAAAAGACAGTGTAAGCGCTTGATTTTTTTTTTTAATTAGTGGATGAGTAAGGACATAGTAAACAAAAAGTGATATAGAAGACTTCCTTCAATCTCTTTAAATAAACTATGGACAGTTTTGTAATTCCAGTGTTAATTTACAAGCAGAAGACGGGGGCACGCGTTTCTACAGCATAGACCAAGCTGTGGAAATAAGTGTCTCCTCTGCTAGAAGGGATTAAGAGACACACTCGATATGAAAACGTTATAAAAGACTGTCTAATAGACTTATTAAAGAAACTGTGCACAATTGTAACTGCCTGGTGTTCATTTTGTAATGGACCACAGCAGATAAGGAATGCCACAGGCTGCTAAAAGTTTTTTAAATACATTTGATGAGTTTTAATCTCCCATGAAAAACGGTGCAGAGAACTCCTATGTGTTTTATAGGATAATTGCACCTGCTGTAAAATGAGAATCCTCTCCAATGTACAGGAGGTGAAAGGGTGGGTGTGATAGGAAATTTATTTATTTATTTATATAGAACTACTGTATATTTCATTCCAATAGTTTTGATTGGCTCACATGGCGGAGGTGAAATTTGAGTTCAACAACAAAACCTTTCCCGTGGATTTTTCCCCCCTTTTTTATTCCCAGGAAAAACCACCTGTGTAAATGTTTAAGAGCAAGCTGTCACTTATAGCATGACAATGGATTGCTACATTTATTTTAACGAGCTCATCATTTTACCAAAGTTTACTGTCCGCCCTCAATCACAGAGCACCCCAGTAAAATGTCAATAGCGTTTAATTTACCTGCAGCCTTAGAACGCAGACATCAGGACATCGCTGTGCGTGCATGTTTATTAACAGATATGACAGCATTTTGCACGGAGCATGCGTTAAAACAAATTGATTAAGATCAGCGATTTTCAACGGTTCACATGTTTGCCGTAAGATTTTTTTAAAGCAAACTAATTAAAAACTTCTTTGAAGAAATTTGACACAAAATAAGTCTACGACGCAGATTCTATACCATTTTATAGGAATTTTACATCATTATTTTAATAATATACATACACTATGTGTGGACTATAAAGCAATACATGTATAATTTCGTGCATTTTAACCAGTTGACATCTCTCAACTTGTTAAAAAGTTGAATATAATTAATTTATATGAACCTTTACTTCAATAATATACACATTATGTTTGCATTGCGTGTGCACCTTGCTGTGTAATTATTTCAATGAACTCGTGGTATTGTCCTTATTCATACCCCACTACGCAGCGGCTGAATTTGATCATGCATTCACACGTATAATAATAATAATAATAATAATAATAATACTATTATTATTATTGTTATTAATTCCTTACATTTCTTACTACTCAAAGCAATTTGTAAAAATAAATAAGTAAATAAATAAAATAACAGAAAGGAAGCCCCCCGGACACAAACCAGTGATCATTTAACTGCGAGTCAGCAATCTTACCACCACCTCTTCCTTATAGATACGCGCATTATAATTTTGAGCACTACGGGTAAGTAATAGCTATTTTCTTTTGTAAGTCAATCAAAAATGCTTAAGCCTAAAAAAAGATCGCCCTATCAAAATAAGAGACTCTTTCACCTTGTTGAAGTGAATCATCTTTAAATTAAATGCTGCCAATAAGGAATAATAGAAATCACCGCGCTGCTTTCTAACTTTGACGAACTAAAGTTTTATTGGGTAAAAAAAAAAATGATCGTCCGTGACAGATACACTTAATCAGCAGTATGTGCGACCCACGATGTGTGAGTTTGAGTATTTGTGTTGTGTACGCGTGTGTTTGGTTTTCTCAGTTTTACAATAAAAACAGACCTCAGTTATTTGTGAAGCAGGAATATTCTGATCAATCTGGTCCCTGATCACTGATAAACATTCAGAAGAAACAGTGCTATTCCAGTGTTTTCCTCCATAACATCCTTTCAGCAAACAGGACTAAGTTCCTTGCTGAACCAGATCGCCCTTTAATGAAATGCTGCCAATACGGAATAACAGAAATCACCGGGCGGCTTTCGGTCAATGATAAATCAGCGTCTGTTGAGGTGAAAACATGGGAGGTACTGCGGTTGCACTCAATGCTTCCTGGTAACTCAGCTTTTGAGAAGAATCTGTTTTATGGGGTGAAAAAATAATCGTCCTTGACAGATACGCTTAATCAGTAGTACGTGCGACCCACGATTTGTGAGTGTGAGTGTGTGTGTGAGCGTATGCGTGCTTGTGTGTGGTTTTATTAGTTTTACTATAAAAATAGTTAAACATCAGTTATTTGTGATGCGGGAATATTCTGGTCATTTTGATCCCTGATGAACATTTAAAGAAACAGAGCAACTCCAGTGTTTTCCTCCATAACATTCTTTCAGCAAACAGGACTAAGTTCCTTGCTGAAGCAGATCGCTCTTTAATGAAATGCTGCCAATACGGAATAACAGATGTCACCAGGCGGCTTTCACCAATGATAAACCAGCGTCTGAGGAGGTGAAAAAATGGGACGTACTGTGGTTGTGATTAATGCTTTCTAGTAACTCTGCTTTTGAGAAGAATCTGTCATGGGAGGGACAAGAGGGAGCGAGTGAGGCGGGTACAATGAGCCGGGGCGGGACGGAGCGGCGAAGAGGCGGTATCTGCGCGAGTGTTTTAAATAATGAAAGTAAAAAAAGTGCTTTGAAATCGAGGGCCCCCAACAAATAGGGCTTACAAAACAAAACGCGACAGACAAGCGTATGCTGCTTGTATAAAATGTTCACAATAATTACAACAGTGTTGAAGCAATGATGAAGCAAAAGGGAGATGCTAAACATGGGTGACCGCGTTGTGCCTGCCCATAAATCCCAACCAATGTATATATCTGAACCGATCTATCTGAACCAATATATATATCAGAACGGATGTATCTGAACCGATGTATATATCTAAACCAATCTATTTTAACCAATATATATATTTAAACCAATGTATATCAACCAATATATATATCTCAACCAATGTATATATTTGAACGGATGTATTCAAACCAATGTATATATCTGAACGGATGTATTCAAACCGATGTATATATCTCAACCAATACATCCCAACCAATGTATATATTTGAACCGAAATATATATCTGAATGGATGTATTAAAACCAATGTATATATTCAAACCAATGTATCTGAACCGATATAAATATCTGAACCAATGTATATATTTACAAACCAATCTTTTTTTCCTGAACGGCCCCTCATAATAAACTCATTCCTGATTATATAAAGTCCAAGTCAAAATATATTGATTGAAACGACTCTGAACTGAACTAAGTTAACAAAAACGTATTCAGAAAAATAAATTAAAAAAACACTTTGGTTAATGTTTTGAAAATGATGCATGTGCGCTGCCCAGGATTGGTTCCTGCCTTGCGCCCAGTGTTGGGTGGGATTGGCTCCAGCAGACCCCCGTGACCCTGTGGTCGGATTCAACGGGTTGGGAAATGGATGGATATTCCAGCGCTGACTTTGTATATTCCGATGCTGACTTTGTATATTCAAGATTTGGCTTTATATATTCCAGCGCTGACTTTATATATTCAAGTTTTGACTTTACATATTCGCGAATGACTTTATATATACAAGTTTTGACTTTATATAGTTAAATGTAGTCATCATTGCATAACTTTTTCTTTACCATAGAAATTTAAACACTAAATTCAACTTCCATTCCAACCAAAGGTATTTCAGGCGACTAAATAGAACCTACTTATATCCAAATTCGAGTTATTGAGCTGTGCCTGCCTGCCTGGATAAGTAACCTTTGCTTCGCTCTTACTTTTTTACCGTTCATTTAATCATGGCTGTGGCAGAAAATGTATAAAATGGAAGGAGGATTACACTGAGTATGGCTTTACCAAAACAATTATTGATGGCGAATCGATTATTCATAAAGATTCAATTGATGATCTGTTTTTCTGTGTTAACCTCATATTTTTTCATACTTCTTCTCAAACTAAGGTGGTGCGAGGGTAAAATGAATCGGGAAGCGCTGATCAAAGTAATCGGTGTACCAGGAAATCATGCATTGACAGAAGTTCCCCTTTGCTTGGAATTGAATGTGTGATTAAATGCATTATTTTTTAACGCGTTATGGAGCACATGCATCGAAGCTTCTCAGCTGTGCTTGTGCTAAGAAATAGAAACATTTTAAAAATAACGTAACAAGTTTGTCAATGATACCTTTTGTAAGTAGTGCCTGGAAGATTCAGTGTGTAGAAACTCTAGAGACAGCGTGTGTATTAACTTGTGGATTTTTCTGTGAGTATTTGGTGGCAGCGTCACAAACTGACTTCCATAACACTGTGTTAGCTGTGGAGCTCAGCTCAGAGCGAAATGAGGTGAATGGGAGGGGAGATAATGATGTGATTCCCCCACCCGCCTTAACTGTCAATCCCCCACAAACACAGTCTCTCGGAATTTGCATAAGCACAGCCCTTCACCTGCAATTTTAACTTAGTTACAAAGTGATCAAAACTCTCGTTTATATCCTGCGTCCTCTCATTAAACTTGTATCCCGCATTACCCGTGGGCATGACAAATGCCAACGGCAGCCTGTCTATGAACTTAATTTAAAGTGTAGGTTTACATCGTGCTTTGTTTCCGAAGTAGCAGCACTCATGAATATGGTTGTATATATCACTCGCTTGCTTCTTATTGTTTCGCTACCTTCTCAATTATATAATGCATGTTTTCTTCAGCACTTTTTGGAGCTCTTCCTGGTTTTCTACGTACTGCGTTGACAGTCAGTTCACGTGATTACGTGGGAGGCGTGATGATGTCACACGAAACTCCGCCCCCACGGCCATCAAGCTCAACTCCATTACATTATATGGAGAAAAATAGGTTCCAGTTATGACCATTACGTGCAGAATTTCGAAATGAAACCTGTCCAACTTTTGTAAGTAAGCTGTAAGGAATGAGCCTGCCAAATTTCAGCCTTCTACCTACATGGGAAGTTGGAGAATTAGTGATGAGTGAGTGAGTGAGTCAGTGAGGGCTTTGCCTTTTATTAGTATAGATTGATAAATACTGTAAATGCACTATGTCAGTACTATATATTTACTTTATTTATTCTTTCACATATGAGGTGTGCGCACTGGTACTGAACAGTGTTCTGCATGGTGTTGCTTGAAAGCATAAAATCCTCCTGACAGCCCTGGCAAGGTAAGACAGCTCTGATACATGGCTCTTCCACAACATCAGCTGATCCTCTTCTGCTTGAATTAATGGCAAGAAAGGATAGAGCTTAATCTCTGATTTCACATTTTCTGGGGTGGTGGGTTACACATATGTAATTAAATGTACCGTGATATGTTTGATTTCAAGGTGTTTGGTCAGATGATTGTCTCAGTGCTGCTGTTCACCCAAAAGTCCTTGTTGCATAAAGTTTATCTGTAAATCTGCAGGGATTAGTTCAGGCATTTGGGATATGGCCTGAATATATGAATACAGATACTAATGTTTTTTGACTTTATATTTGTTTTATCAGCGGTTTCTTTACTTTTTTTTTTTTTAGTTGTTCAGTGTCTGGCACATAGCAAATAAGCACAATAAGGTTTCAACCAAACATAAATATGATCATGAATGGCTAATAATTTATTATGCAACATGTTACTTAAAACGTATACAACCTTGTTTAATCGGATCACTCTATTCCAATGTTTATGTTAATGTGATTGTTTAGTTGAAGTTTAACTCTTGGTCAGTTGATGTAAACATTGCCTAAAACCTATTGAAATGTATTTTTGAAGTGCTCGCTTAAATTTAATATAAGGTAGGATTTCAGACTCTGTGAAATGTATGAAAGTGTGTTGAGAGGAGAGGTTGTCAAATACCCAAAGTTTAAAAAGCACTTTGATAATAATATTTCAGACATTTTTTTAAATGTCATAGCTCATTCTTTCTAAAGTTTAAAGTAGTTTATAAAATTTTGAGTAGTATTTTGAGCAGATAAAGTTATCAGGCAGTCTTTCAAATAATTTGCTATCTCTGCCATTTTAACTTTATATACAGTAAATAATTAATCAATTTTGCATGTAGAGAGATCCAGCTGAGGAAAAGTTTCATCAGTAGAGTAATACAAAATACAGAAAATATAAAATAACATATGTTGAATAAAATTAACGTATCTACAGGTATATTGTACTGCTTTTCCTGTCAGAGTCTAATTTTCTGTAACTTTAAGACAGTTGAGCAGTCAGCATTAGACTGTAAGTGTGAATGCTTTTAATTTAATAAATCTGAAATATTTGAAATAAAACATATTGTTAGCTTAGGTGGAACAGTAGCATGCAGTCATTAGCACTGATCCAGTGCACTAGGTACAAATCCAGCACCTGAACCTCTGTGTGGAGTTTTCGGGATCTCCGTTTGTCTCTATGGTTTTATTTGAGGTACTCCAGCTTTCCTCCAACATTCCCAGAACCTTGTAGATTTGTTTAAATGGTCCCAGTGTGAGTATGAATGTGTGTATTGGCGTATCACAAAATCTGTGAATTACTCACAATAGGGGAGGTTGGACCCCTCTCCCCAAAAAAAGCAGTTACATTGGAACTTAAAACTTGTGATGGAAATGAAGAAAATCAAGAAATGAAAGCTCATGGCTGTTGATTTGTGTACATTTATTACTGCCAGTGTTCTATACAAAGAAACAAATGTCCCAAAGGACTGGTAAGAGTGTGAGGGGACAGGTTTGGATGCAAAACAGTTGTTACGAGAGGGGTGTAAAGTTTGATTTCATATCTTTTTTTGCTAATCACACTTGTCCAGAAACTTCAGACCTGTGTCACATATAAATGAAAATGGAATGGAGCTGCAGTGTGATCATAATATTTTTGGTTTTAAAAATCTAACACAGGGAACCATGGCTCAGTTGCCATCAACAACACAATGGTGTTCATGAAAAGGAGCAACCAGGGAAAATATACGGGTGGCTGCCCCAAACCTTCATTGTGTGCAGTCATTTATTTCATACTATCTATCTATTTATTTATTGTGAATTAGGACGCTGTATAGCGCCCGACCCGGTACAGACTCACACAGAGGCACATGTAAAATCCAAGAAGACTTTTATTTTTCTTCAGCTGGAGGGCACGTCTTCCCCGTGAACTCTCCAGCCACAACACAGTCCCAAAAGCACTAAACAAATCACCACAACATTCCTGTTTAGCACCACCACTCCTCCTTGGCAACCTCGCCCTCTTCCTCCCGATTCTGGCTCCAGAGTGGTGGTTGCTGGCCCTTTGTATAGCCCACCCAGAAGTGCTCCAGGTGCTTGATCACCTGTTTCTGATTGCACTTCTGGGCGGGGCTGTAGAGTTGTCCACACCGGCTCAGGAACCCATGCAGCACCTCCTGGTGGCCACCCCAGATCCCAACAGGGCTGTGGAGAACTCCCTGCTTAAACTGAGGCACCATCCAAGTCTGACACCAAGCTTCCTGGGGGAAGTATTGAGTTGCCCATGGTTGCTCCCCCGGAACATATGTAGAAGGGGCATCCTGGCCAGGTATGGGACCCAGCCACCCGCCACACTATCTATCTATACAATACAATACAATACAATTTATTTTTGTATAGCCCAAAATCACACAAGAAGCGCCGCAATTGGCTTTAACAGGCCTTGCCTCTTGATAGCCCCCCAGCCTTGATTCTCTAAGAAGACAAGAAAAACTCCCAAAAAAAAACCCTTGTAGGGAAAAAATGGAAGAAACCTTGGGAAAGGCAGTTCAAAAAGAGACCCTTTTCCAGGTAGGTTGGGCGTGCAGTGGGTGTCAAAAAGAAGGGGGTCAATGCAATACAGTACACTACACAGAACAGAACAAATCCTCAATACAGTATAAAAATAAAAATTTTACAAGTATGGACCAGCCTTTAACAGTAGATGATATCACATAATATGATTTGGATTTGTTTAGAGTCCTGGACACCTCAGCCATCAAGCTGTCTCCCCGATTTGGCCATTCCACAGCTGAAACATTGCTTGGCCAGCCAATCCAATGGAAGGACCCCTCTACCCCACGATTCCTGCAATCCTCCATCAGGGATGACTTTACCTTAGGCAGGCAAAACAACTTGGCAGGTGGGCCGTGGCACCAAATAACATGCTAGAGTCAAAGATAACTCCTAGATTGTGGGCTGAGTCAGTAAAATTAATGGTAAATGATGACAGAATATTGTTGTGATCAGCGTCATTCCCTCCAACAATTAACATCTCTGTTTTATCTGTGTTTAAAGACAAGTAGTTCTCATCCATCCACTCCTTTAATTCACTAACACAACTAATTAAAGACAACATCGGAGAAACTTCATTTGATCTAAATGAAAGGTATAACTGGGTGTTATCTGCATAAGAGTGAAAATTAACATTATGTTTCCTAATGATAGATCTAAGTGGAAGCATGTTAAGTGAAAACAGTAAAGGTCCCAGTACTGAGCTCTGTGGGACACCATATCTCACTTCTGTGTATAATGATGGAGTACTGTCAGCACATTTCTGTACATATTGGAATAGATTTGAAAAATTAGAATTAAACCAAGTGAACACAGTGCCTGTAAGCCCAACATTATTTTCTAGCCTGTGCAGTAATATAGAATGGGCAATGGTGTCAAATGCTGCACTTAAGTCTAACAACATAATTACAGTGGAGTTTCCTTCATCAGAGGATATCAGACTGTCGTTTACAAACCGCGTTAGTTCCTTTTCTGTACTATGACCAATGCGGAAACCAGACTGGAATTTCTCAAATAAATTGTAATGTGTAAGGTATGATTGAAGCTGATAGAACTTACGTTTAGCACTGATATCATCTTCTCTGTTTTTGTAGTAACTTAACTTTGGTTGTTGTAGTAACTTCGGTGCTTCGGAATTTTCCGCGTTCAGCTGAATCACTAAGAGACCATCGGCTTTAAGTTTCCACCACCCGCTGAGTGATCAACTTTGATTTCTCACTGCCGGTTATTTCACCTGGTCAGATGTCGGCTTTACTTCAGTTGAACTTACTTGGGTGTTTGCGAAGAGCTATGTGCCTGTGGGAGACGCCGCTGCTCTGTGCTTCCACTTGCTGCTACTCCGAACAGGTGTGGCCTGAAAGAGAGAGAGAGTGAATGTACGTGAGTAACGTACCTATTTGTTATGTGATTATCTTTAGAGTTAGTAGTTTCATTGTATTTGAGATATAGCCTTTTCTTCAAATCATCAAGTTCTTTGATATGCTGTAATACAACCTTGGACAAAATAATAGTTGTTAGTTGTATATTAAAGGTGCTGTATATGTAAGATCATTACCAACTTCAAGCCATTTAAGCTCCTGCAGGTTAACAATTTTCTAGATTATATGCTGCTCTGGATGAGGCTATTTTCTGAAATAGTGAGTTGTAAATTAACCACTTGGTTTGGTAGAATTCCTTTTTCATTATTTTAGGCCAATTTTTATAGTATTTCCGTGAGCAATATTATCTCATCATTTCGTTGTATTTATACCATTAGCTTCCTCTCCTTTTCTGAGAATAGCAGGTGTTTCAGTGGTCTGCAAACTGGATGCTGAAACCTGGCTTCCTTTCTTTTAATCCAACCAAGAGTAGTTTTCTTTTTTTTACTCGCCAACTTATATTGTCATTGTACCAGTAGATAAGTCACAGTCAAAACCGGGGCAGATTCCAACTGCTGCCTTATCATTTCTCTCTTCAGCACCATGCTGGCTAGCATGTCAGTTTGGGAAAGAAGAAGCTGCAAATCCACTTGCTGTAGCAGCTGTTTTGTGTGAAATTTGTTATTCTGGACCATTTTATTGATCTGCTTTACAAAATGTATGAGCATAGGTCTTTGTTTTCTTTTCCTTTATTTTTGAGCAGAAACGTCACTAGCTAAAATCAGTATTTCATCATGGTGATTAAGGTAATTACATATCATAATGAATTTCCTACAGCTCCCCCCTGCTACCGATCAATGCCTTCTCCATAATATTTGAGCATATTTACTCACTAACCAAGTAATGATTTATAACACATATTTTTAAAATGTATTTTTATAGACACTGACCCCCAATTTTGATTTTTGAGGTTTGTAGAAGTCAAAAGGCCTAAGTCATTTTTTCTTGTTTTGTTTCCCAAATTACAATTTAAGCTTTCAGTTTTCTGTTTTTTTTTCACTGCCCTTCCACTCTCTCTATTATGCTTGTAATATCTGCTGGGGAAAATCACTACACTAGAAGTTTCCTAGCTGCCATACTTCATAATCATTTGCATCTTGTCAAGTATCAGTATATGAAATTTCTGCATGTTTCCGCTAGAATGCATGCGTCCTTAGCTAGTTGGGAAGCACTAATAATAGGTATTTCCTGTTGATGGATGGGCATTTGGGCATGTATGGTGGGTATTCCCTTTTCTGGTCAGGAAACTATTATAATTGAAAGGCGGAAGGGGCTGTGTGCTTTCCCCTGCATTGTGGGTGGCTGCATTCTTCTGGTGAATCTTCCAGGTGCACACCTGCAGGGCAGCATGGGAGTTGTAGTCCTGATAGGTGTCTGTGCTTGGTTTCATTGTAACCAAGAGAGGGAGCGAAAATGAATAATAGAAGCCACTCTGCCTTAACCAATGCAAGTTGGAATAGGGAGAGGAGGAGATCAAATCTCATCTTAGATGGCGTGGAGGAGAAAAGTAAAAAATTGTAGTTGTACTGATTGTGTGGAAGAAAGCAGTCTGTTTAGGATATTTTCTTTAAAATAAACACCCTTTTCAACCTAGGACTTGTGTTCCTAAAGTTGTATGAGGGTTTGGGGTTTGAGAGGCTCCCTAGTGGTCATAGTACATTTAAAGAAATAGTTTGCTGTACTACCCTTATTGTTTCTTACCATTTCAAGCCACTTGACCCTATCTTTGTGATGCTTCTTTCTATGCTTTAAAATGTCTGCTTTTCTGTTCCCTGTAATTGCTTAAGTCTTCAGTGTTATTTCTTCCTAGCATTTATAGTCTGTCCTTTGTAGGAACTAAAAGGAACTAGAGCCAATATGGGTTTCAAACTGGATGGATGTTTTTATATTTATAGGACAGAGAAATTAAAGAATGTCTTGGCGACATTCACATCCACATAGGCAGACAGAAATAAACAGAAGATACACTTCATGTGTCATCACTGTCACTAAAAAGTGTTGCTACTGGTAGAATTTTTGAAGCAGAGCAAACAAAATGCACACATCACCCTTAACCTCTGAAACCGATGGCTGTTTCTCCTGTCAGATATTTAAAAATTGATGATATGTATCAGTTCTTGTTCCTAAACTATGGAATATATGTCCCATGAATTGTTCCAGATACCTTTTAAAGAAAAATATCCTTACAAAGTATGTATGGACTGTTTAAGATTCCTGACATTGCATTCTCCTTCTAGATATCTAGAGCCATGCTGAATCTAGTAACAGTTAACCAGAGATTTTCATCAGTTTTTTGGAACACATTGCTGTTAAATTCTTCTTGTATAGTACTTGAAAATGTTTTCTTTATTTACTTTTAACTTTTTGCATTATATATTGATTCTGTTGTTATGGAATAGCCAAGGTTTCCCTTTGTTATTAAATGATTATTTAAAATAATTAATTTTATTTGCTTGAGTATATTCTTTCACGTTATGTTATTAAATATGTTTTTGTTTTCTTTCTGCTTGTAGTACATTATTCTGTATTGAGTAGTGCCTTGTTCAGGTTATAAAACACAGTGACTGGTCACCTGTGACTCCCTCCTGTTACCATGTAGAGCCTTGCCACTGGTCGAGTATATGCACACCTACCAATAAGTGATAAAATATAGAAATGAGCATTTCTGGTTTTTTTTCCAAAGTCAAATTGTGCTGTTTAGATAAAAATAAGAAAAACACAGGGTAGTGATCTGCATACTTTGGTGTGATTACAGTCTGTCACAATATCTGCTTTCTTTTTCCTGTTTGTGGCAATGTTGTGAGATGCATGGTGTTGAGAAAGGAAGATACTTTTTCTCAACATGTACTGTACATATACATAGTGAGAGTAGCTTTCCCAGATAAACCAAGTTCTTTTGAAAGGTTCTCGACACCAAGAAGGCTTTTTTTTATCCCAATTAACTTGTTAGCCAGAGAAATCAACGCACATTTATATGGTAGACTCAGACTATGTGTATGCATGTTTCTGCTCGGTTTTGTAAATGGGTGGCACACAGCATCAAAGCAACATTGTGGTTTCTCTTTCTTTTTTAGATTTGCATCCATGATGTGGGCTTTATCAAATACACCAAAATTAATGGCATATTGTTTACAAATTTAAGACACTTTATTGCAATCAATCTGTAACAATATGATGGTGTACAGAATAACCAAACTATTTCAATTACCATTGCTGCTTTAGCATTGTTAAAAGACATCGCAAATGGAAGAATTAGAGAAAAACGCGTATTTAGAGATCATACTGATTTCTTGTCCCATCATGATGACATTTTCTTCTAAGTCGAGTTAGATTTCCAAGAGCTGTGTTGAAGTTGGACAACTTTAATAAGCAAACTCTGAGGAATTGTCTTCTACCTGTTCTTTTGCATGATTTATTCATTTTGAAAAACAGTAGTATTGGGAACAAACTTGAAAATGGTGTTATGTGTGATGGCTCACATTTAATATTACCCCTTTGGTCAATAAAAAAGTTATCTGTATGATGTAACCATATAACATGATTACTTAGGTGACAGCGGGTACCCACTGGAAGACATGGCTTCTCATCCTGCTCACCAACCCGCCTGCCTGGATAAGACTGGTGGAGTGCTGCTCTATGGTCCACAGAAAGAGTGTTGCATTGTGCAAGCATGTAGTATACTGCATAATGTGGCACACAATCATAGCTTGCCCGTACCTGAAGAGATGTAGTATGATGAAGTAGACCCTAACTCACCAAATGATCAGCCAAATTGGACAGTGTTACAACTTTGTTTGAATGTAATTAGCAGAATTTAAAATGCAAGTAATAAGTAAAATGGCAGTTATACAGTAAGTGTCTCACAAATAATTGCAGCAGCTTGATCCTCAAATGGTGTGAACTCCAGAATTCCTCTACCTCCTCCAGTGGTGTTAACACTCAATGGTGGACTGTAACTCGTCTTTTCACATCGACTTTGATAGCTGACCACTTCCTTTTTATTTTGGGCACTGTGTGACTTTCTGGACTTGAACTTTTGAGTGCTGCCACCATGCTGAGCCACTTTATCTTTTGTTGCTTATACCACTGCTTAAGCCACCAAATAGTACTTTTTTCCTTACTTCCATTTCACTGAGCAGGAACACCATTTCACATTCACTGAAATTCTTCCTTTTTTATGTGCTTTTGCCATTGTCTTTTACAAAACACTAAACAGAAGGGACTATTTATATTGATTTTCACATTCAAATACGTAAAATTTTGGGAGGAGTTGGGGTGGGACTCGTGCATATGTGTTAAAATTCATGTCTTTTCTGAGATATTAAGTGACAGGACCTTTCCCAAATGTACCTTGGGGTCTTTGAAAGGAAAGGACTTTAAAATTCAAAATATGTATATGATAAGGTGTTTTAGTTAAGAATGTATCATTTATAAATTACAAAATAAATCCAACAATTTTAACTTTCAGCTTAAATTAATGGAAATATTAGCATGATCAATTTGATTTGATTATTGTCTATCCTATTGGTTACAGTCTAATAAAGGATAATGCAGGTTACAGTAGGCAACATATGATAAATTAAACAATAACAACATACCGTGTCTGCTTTAGGGGGATGCCTAAGTCAGGTATAAAGAACTGAGTGATTCCACGCTGTGTGATCTGCTCTTTAGCTATTCAGACATGAGTAGCACTTGCACTGTGCTGTTTCAGGTCAGATATCCTTCCATGGAAGACTGAGAAATCTCCATGGCAAACATATTCATCACTAGGGATAGAGTTGAACAACTGACATTCTGACTTCCACTCAGGCCTATATTTCAACACCTCTTTTACAAGATTAGTAGACATCATCATAGTAATGTTTACACTGTGTGTAGAGTCTTGTTCTGGATGTTCCATGTGATGCAACTTTTTTTCTTTTAACTGTTGATGTGTTAATGCAACATAATGGCAAGGATGACGTTGTCACACAATCTCACTCAGTGTACAGTACCGATCTGTCTGCAATGCCAGCACAACACAAAAATGAAACTCATTCACTCCACTTGAGTAACTGATTTGATTTTAATTTTTCTCATGTTATAGTCTGCACTTTGAAGAGGCAGTGTATATATGAAATGATGTGTACAAAAACATGGGAAAAATCGTGTCCATTATCAATTTAATATAGGACACATCATCTTATGTTCCAATACTGGATTATTCGGCATTATAGATGGGTAGCAACCATATTAGTGTGTGTAAATGAAAATCTTTATCAAGAGACCACATAGGAAGCAATCAAGTGCTGGTGACCTGCTGCAACTATTGAAAGACTTGGATTCATTTGATAGGGCTTCATTAACAACATGTGAAGCACAGCCAAATTAACCAGATTAAATAAACATGCTAAGAGGTTGCATTAAAAAAAAATAATTTGCTGAAATGAACACGTTAATCGCATGTGTTAATGGCAATTAATCTGCATCTCTAATAGATATATGTCTATTAAAAAACAGTAACATAAAGGCTCTTATCGAAGACATACTAATTGAGGATTCAACCAACAAAATATATGGCCAGTTGACAAGAGAAAAAGGGGAAAATAAAAACTCCAGTTTAGAGCATTCGTGGTGAAAATAAAATTGAGGGGACCCATGGTCCCCTGGATTAAACAAAGACAACGTTCTGCTGACCTTAGTTATCTGGTTTCCTTCTTCCATTTCTGAATATCATGCAAGATGAAGTCTACTATATAACTGTAAAGTAGTATGATGGCCTTGTCCTGTGTCAATAATTGTTGATATTTAAAATTCTCACTCACTCTAATGTCTCATTCCATTGCTAAGGATAATAGAGCAACTGTGAAAGTGGCAGTGGAATCACAGCAAAATGCGGAGAAGACAGACAGAATGGGAAGGTGTTTGTAGCAGCAGATTATGATTGATACACTTTATGTAAGAACAATAAATAACATGCATTATTACAATGTGAACAATGTAATCATCAGCATGAAAAAGGTTGGACAGAGTAGCGCTGAGTCTTTACCTTGAAGTTAATGTAATACTGACAGTAAAAAGATTTCTCTTACACTGCCACTTTGTAGGAGCTTATCATCTTGCAGTAGTCTTTTGAATAAATACAGTATTAATCAGGATCTGGAATTGCTGCATTAATACGTTCTTTGGACAGATCACCTTATAATAGCATTTGTAGTTTCTTCAACAAAATTATTGTTCTTTGCCTAAGCTGGGGAGTTTAAAAGCTGGCGTATAAAAATGTGCAGCTCTCAGAAGTGATTCAAACAAAAAGTAAAGCCCATTACAAATTCATGTGAGCCCTGTAATTTAAAATATCACATTTAGGTGCATGCTGCTGTCAGTTCAACCTACTCTTAAGTTTGTATTGCAAAACCAGCAAATGAAAATCACAGTTTCTCAGATTACAAAAGGTTCTGTATTATATAATAGATTGAGTTATGTTATGTGGCTTGCTTAGTGCTGAATGAACCCTGTGAATTTCCACTGTGTTGCATTTTACATAGAGCTAACTAAAGATTTAAAACAGTTTTCACAATAGCAGTACAGGATGTCTCTCTCTATTGAGGAGCAAACTATTCCTTAAAAAAAAAAAAATATAATCCTGTAGGATTTCAGCTTCAACTTCGTGACTCTTAATTCACTCCCGCCCCAGTTTCACTGTAATTCTACACTAGGCTGCTTCATCTGGATTGCCCAAGTTGACACTCTGTCCCTCAGACTAGCAGTACTCGCCATGTACAGCCTCCCAGGTGCTTGGAATAGAATTAAATAATGCCATATGGCACTATATATCCGCCTTTCATAAGAAACGCCTTCCCAAACATAATTGCCAGTTAGTTTCAGCCTGCACTCACTTTCTCTTCAGTCCAGTGTGATACAATGATCCATCCAATACCTGATCCTGCTCAATATAAAACAGTCAGAGTCTTTCTAGCAATATGACCAAATTGAGTATTACTATTTTCACAATATTTAATTTTCTACCAAATCTGTAAATGGATCGACCCTGGTTTATTAGTCTGTGCTTCTCTGTTTGTATTAATTGATATTTCTTTTGGAAATTCTTCTGCTGCATATTACAAGCTGCAGTTTGGAAGGTCTAATTAGGTTTGTACAAAAAAAAAAAAAAAGATTAAAAGGTCTTAATTAAACACTGCTGCCATAAAATGATGAATTTTGTTGAGAGATTTTATCTGCTTGCCCACTGTGAAAACCCTGCCACGATAACAATGAGGGCAGCTGAGCATTTATTACAATGCGTGTTTAAGCTGCAATCCATTACAGATAAAGGTTTTCCTGTTTTCATGCAGCTTTGAGAGCCTGTCACCTGGAGATGAACAACTCAAAGATGCTTCACATCAGCCTGTTGATAATCCTGCATGACAGTGCGTCACCATTTCGTTCTTTCAAAAGCACTTTAGTTCCCAGCAGTTGAGTTTATAGATTTATAAGGCAGATTCTTGTACAAAATCAGCAAAGCCTACAGGAAAGCAGCAGCTACAGAATTAATTTTGCCAGTATAGAATTTATTTTTTCTTCTGTTCTTTCTGTAAACTTATTTTTAAACTTTCTGTTTGACCTTTACTGTCATTAGATAGATAGATATATAGATAGATAGATAGATAGATAGATAGATAGATAGATACTTTATTAATGGGAAATTCACATAATCCAGCAGCAGTATACTGATACAAAAAACAATATTAAATTAAAAAGTAATAAAAATGCATGTAAAAGCAGACAATAACTTTAAATAATTTTAGCATTATTATTAATCAGATTTATAAGATACAGCAAGCATGTTGTAATGTGACGACTGTAATTACTCAACAGCAGTGATATTAGCCAATAAATGAGTCATAAACTTGTACAAAAGAAGATGAAAATATGCTCTATTTTTATTTAATGAACAAAAATTATTATATTGACATACTGTAAACACACTCTCAAAAAAGAAAGAGCATATAATATAACAAAAAAAATCCAAATAAACTGTACTCAGATGTATTTCATTTGACTTTACTTTGGCAATCTCTACCCCTTTGTTCAGGTGCCTTTTAGGTGCGCTTGCATATAACGCTTGAAGCACCTATTGCAATAGCCATGCATGTCTGTCTATCCGCCTGTCTGTCTGCGTGAAACAACTTAGTTCCCCCAATGACCAATTTTATTGCAATGTGGCACACTTATTCTTCAAGAAAATTTATTCAGATTGCTTAATTGTTTGATGAGATATCTTGAACAGATCATGCTGTACACAGTTTTAAAATGTCAAAATCTCCCATTGAAAAGCATTGCTGAATTTGCAAACTAGTCTGTGCAACTTCAAATACGAATTGCTTCTCTCTTTCACTTTTACCTTGAGAGGGGTTACACCACCCTTTCACCTCTGACAGACAATACTGACAACAAATAGATCCCCAACATAAGTTAATAAAAAAACAGCAGATTGATTGAGCAGAGTATGAAGTCACTGTCACTGGCTGCTTCTGTACACAAGGAACTGCTTTCCTCTTATCAGCAAGTCCAGGGACCTCATTTATAAAGCCTGCGTATGCACTAAAATTTGGCTTAAAAACTGTGTATGCAACATCACGCACAAATATTTATAAATATAAAAGAGAACATGATGGAGAGAACATGTGTATATTTACATCAGATCTGACCCAAGTATATGCAACATTTTAGAGAAACTGGGAAACGATAACACTCTTGATCAAGTAGGGAAAATGCAGCCAAACCAGCTAAATGAAGACTTGGACACATAATAGTACGTACCACCAAGCCATTATTATAAAATGTTTTGATGTGACAAATATTTTACACCTCAAAATTGATGAATATGATGTATAGACTGTATATTTGTTCACTTTTAAGAAGAAAAGTATTGCATATTTGAACTGAAGAATGTTTCAGTTTTTCATCAGCTAAGGGCATTGAACATGGGAAAGATGCTATATAAATAAAAAATATTATTATAATTATTGTTTATTTGAATTGGCTATCTGTTGTTACTTACTAGGGAACTAGCTGACAGGTAAGGAATATCTCAGCCAAGCTTCACTTCATCATGCCCGCTGAGCTGTGCTTGAAGTCATTAACCGACTGGTAAGGCACTATATCCAGTTTTTATATATTGTGGGTGCACATACATAAACCATAACATGTTTTTACCAACATAAAAAGGCAATCTGCAGCAGTATACTGCACTCATATTGCAATAAGGCACCTAGCGAGTATGAAGCTGCATTTGTTAACCAAGAGCAGTGACATTCCATTAACACGCAAGTCATTTGTGATGCCAAGATGGCTCAGTTGCCTGGGTCACCCTGTGATTAATTTATTTTGAGGAAAATTAGCTTTGACAGACACAATGGTAATGTAATTGGTGAGTTATTGTTAAGATAACTGACTGAACCTTCAGTTTTTTTATATAGCCTGTACTATTCATTGCAACAACAATCATGTCATTACATGTGACAGGTAATAGTGGCTACACAGTAGACACAGGTATCTTATGCCCTTCCCCGAGCCCCAGGACACAGTTGAGAGATGCTGATTTTGCACTCTCAGTTGCTGAGCACAGCCTGATACTCTTGAATGCAGAAGGCAGTGTCTCGATGTGTCAGGTGAAAGGCTGCTCTACCAGCCAATGAAGTTCAGCAGAATTGTGATTGCGTATGTATGAGGTTGAGTAGCATGCTCCATATTTGGATATTTAGGTGTGGTGCTCAAGGCTCATTTACAAGGAGGTTAAATTGCATAGAAATGTGTATATCCAGATTTTATAAATTAGATTTTTTTTGGCATTCTCATTTTCCTGTTTCTTTGGTGTGCGCATATTTTCATGGTAAATCCTCACAAAGTTTTACAAATGAGACCCTAGCTCAGTGTGCAAGAAACTGCTGCATGTATTGGATGCTTTAATTAGAAACAGTTAAGTTAAATAATCTTACTAACCAAAAAGTATAAAACGCTTTTAAATATATATAAAGATTCTTAGCGTGAGAGAGAAGTTGCAAAATCTACTGGAATGTTCAAGCAAATTCTAGAAAAAAGCCCAATCTAAATCTGTTAAGTAGTTCTCTCGTTCACTGGCTTAGTGGATGTAAAATATACCTCGTGGCTGGCATGTTAGTGAGGAGGGCCCTGCTGTCCTCCCCTTGGCCCGCTGTGTATCTTTCAGATTCGCGCAAATAAATCAGTACCACAAGCGAGGTATGATACTTAGCGTGAACAGAGAGGTCAAAAAATCAAGTGGAATGTTCAAGCAATTTATAGGGAAAAACATGATCTAAAGCCGTTAAGTAGTTCTCTCGTGAACAGCGGACAGACAGACAGATGTTGCATTTTATAAGTAAACTAGCAGAATACCCGCGCTTCGCAGCGGAGAAGTAGTGTGTTAAAGAAGGTACGAAAAAGAAAAGGAAAAATTTGAAAAATAATGTAACTTGATTGTTAATGTAATTGTTTTGTCATTGATATGAGTGTTGTTCTCATATCTATCTATCTATCTATATATATATATATATATATATATCTCTATCTATTTATATAGAGGCTTTGCCTTTTATTAGTATAGATATATATATATTGTGGTGTATGGCCGGCCGTTTATCCCGGCCAATACCCCCAAGCTGCCAGGTGGAGTCCTCCCTGCAGTATGGAGGTCCCCCGAAGACCAGCAGGGCATCATGGACATTGCAGTTTTTATACGCAGCCCTGCTGGATGCCATGGAGGCCACTAGGGGACGCTGCAGGAGGGAACAACGGTTATTTATCCTACAACCCAGAAGTACGTCCAAATCACATGGACAAGGGGAATGACGTGCTTCCGGGTGAAGAAAAGGACTTTTTACCTGATGAATATAAAAGGACTATGGCAGCTCCCAGACGACAAGCTGAGTTGGGTGGTAGGAGGGCAACGCGTCTGGGAGTTTGAGGATTAGATTATTGTGTTTATTATTGTTATTGTATGAGTATAATGGAGGAGAGGGTGCTTTGTGCACTGTGGCAATTTAATAAAGTCATCGTTTGGACTTTTACCTGGTGTCTGGTCGTACAGGGTACAAGGGGTATCTGTTAAGGGATATATATATATATATATATATATATATATATATATATATATATATATATGTGTGTGCTTAGAACAGTATTTATGAAACTCCAAAAGGGACCCTCACCTGCCCCTGATCCTAGTTAGATGTAATATATATCTTATGGTACCTATTCTATTGTGCCTCCTCCAGACCGCAAGGAAGCGTCCGCCCTGGTTATGTTGGGGGCCTCGGGTAAAGGGCTTGGAAGCCCAGCCCTGTAGGGACCCGTGGCCACCGCCAGGCGGCGCCCCAGTGCCTGAATATCCTGGGAGCCCAGCACTTCCGCCACACCAGAAAGTGCTGGGGGGAAGACAGGAAGCAGCTGGAGCCCATCCGGGTTCCTATTTAAGGGGCCGCCTCCCTCCAGTCATTGGCGAGAGTCGGGTGGAAGAGGACGGAGCTGACAGAGATGACAGGAGGCGGCCAGGAAGGCACAAAGACTGTGAGGCCTGGACATTGGGGAAGCGGTGCAAGAGGCACTGGGGTTTGTGGTGAACGTGACTTTATTTGTAAATAGTGTAAATAAACAGTGTGTTGGGTGAAACAACGATGTCCGTCTGTGTGTGTCCGGGCCAGCGTCCACAGTGGCGTAGCCGGCAGGATGCTCCACCTGGGTCAAGGTGGGGACCTGCGAAACAAAGAAATATTTCTGTGGACGGCCCGGCACCGCAGCGGACCCCTCACACTGGCCACGGGAGAATGGCCATCCCCGGGTGCGGAGGACAGAGAACGGGCGTCGCCTGAGTGCAGTGGGCTCCGGGAGTCGCGCTGTCGCGATGGACGGCCCAGCCGGCGTAGCGACGCAGAAGGCCACACCGAGGCAGGGGTGCCTGGAGGTGAGTGCCCTG
Organism: Polypterus senegalus; assembly: GCF_016835505.1. Taxonomy (NCBI): domain Eukaryota; kingdom Metazoa; phylum Chordata; class Cladistia; order Polypteriformes; family Polypteridae; genus Polypterus; species Polypterus senegalus. The sequence continues at coordinate 124,975,269 of NC_053164.1, read as the reverse complement.
CCCTGCACTAATCGGCCCTTCGGGGTCGGACATACCTTGTTTTTTCCATCACAGCAGGAGCACGCCGGTCCGTGGGCTGTTGGCAGCGCGACGACGGCAGCAGTGGAGGTTGCAGAATTGGAGCCGATGCCGCTCGAAAACACGCAGCAGCTGCGAAGCTGCCAAGAGGCACGTCACCGCACCCAGAGCAGGGGAGACAAGATGGCTGCGGGCCGGATGTCCCGCCCGCTGACAGGCACGAGATTGGCCGGTGTGTCTTGTGCGCCCACCAATGACGGTACAGAGGCGGGACCAAGGAATGCCAGTCTCGTGCCAAGGAGAGACCCGATTGAGCCAGAGGGAGTGGCCCACAGGAGGCAGGCGATGAGTGGGGCTTATCGACAGGTGAGCCCACCAACATCTGTCTCTCTGTTTTCGGCAGCGGCTCGACGCGAGCCGGAGGGGTCCCTTCGGCCCGCCGAGTCGCCTTTGTTACAGTTGCTGGGTGCTCTTGTTGTCCGGTTGGAGGAGCTGAGGGGGAAGGAGGTCGCGTTGGGAGAAACGCCGTGTGAAGCGGAGGATCGGCGCGACGCTGAAGCCTTTGGCCGACAGAGTACCGTGGGGAAGGTAAGTCTTGCCGTCCCTGTAAAGCATGAGGAGGGATTCGCCGAAAACGTCCGTGACTGTATTAAGGAAGACCAGCATCAAGTAGGCAATTCCCCCACAGCGGACGCGGCGGTGCAGACGGCCGGCGGAGCGAGGAGAGCGAGTATGCAGGGGCTGGCAGGAAAGGGGCTGATGAGTGCCCTGGGTCCTAGTGCCCTGCGCTCCAAGCCCACGGCAGTCTCCCGTCACTCTGCAGGGACGCAGACGGGGCTGGATTTGAGCTGTCACCCGTCTCAGACCCAGACCGTCAAGGCGTCCAAGAGGAGAAGGAGGAACCGAGAGGTGAATGCTGGTTCCTCCGATAGGATGGGACATCTCGCTGGGTGCGAGCGTCCGGAGGAAGGCCGTCCTCTCCGGAGGCAGATGGAATCCCCTGGGCTGCTGGGCGAGCCGCCTGCGAGAGTGGTCCCGCTGAAATCGAGAGGACGGACATGGAACCTGCGGTGGAGGAGCCAACCAGGCAAGTCGCGGGCTGTCGGTAGGGGGGCTGAGCACTGCCAGTACAGAGACCGACTGGACGCTCGAGGTGAGTGTCCTGGCAGTGCTTCTGGCCCTCCCTTTTCTCTTTCAAAAGGACCGAAGCCCCGACGAGCGCTGGGACCAACGCCGTGTGGAACCTGCCCTCCTGGGAGGCCGATGGTGCCCCGGCTGGCAGGGACGGAGGGGGAGAGAGCGGCGCAGACAAGAGGGGCGCGTCGGCGTTGGAGGAGGTGCCGAAATGAGATGTCCCAGGGTGCCGTGTTGGACCCTGGGGACATAGTAAGACCCTCTCTGGGGATGTGCTGCCCTTTCGGTGAGTGTCGCTCGGACCCACGTGTCTTCGCTAGCGGACCGAAGGAGGGCTTGTGCCTCCTCCAGACCGCGAGGGGCCGTCCGCCCTGGTTATGTTGGGGGCCTCGGGTAAAGGACTTGGAAGCCCAGCCCTGTAGGGACCCGTGGCCACCACCAGGCGGCGCCCCAGTGCCTGAATATCCCGGGAGCCCAGCACTTCCGCCACACCAGGAAGTGCTGGGGGGAAGACGGGAAGCAGCTGGAGCCCATCCGGGTTCCTATTTAAGGCCCTCCCTCCAGTCATTGGCGAGTCGGGTGGAAGAGGACGGAGCTGACAGAGATGACAGGAGGCGGCCAGGAAGGCACAAAGACTGTGAGGCCTGGACATTGGGGAAGCGGTGCAAGAGGCACTGGGGTTTGTGGTGAACGTGACTTTATTTGTAAATAGTGTAAATAAACAGTGTGTTGGGTGAAACAACGATGTCCGTCTGTGTGTGTCCGGGCCAGCGTCCACAGTGGCGTAGCCGGCAGGATGCTCCACCTGGGTCAAGGTGGGGACCTGCGAAACAAAGAAATATTTCTGTGGACGGCCCGGCACAAGCGACCCCTCACACTGGCCACGGAGAATGGCCATCCCCGGTGCGGAGGACAGAGAACGGGCGCCGCCTGAGTGCAGTGGGCTCCGGGAGTCGCGCTGTCGCGATGGACGGCCCAGCCGGGCGAAGCGACGCAGAAGGCCACACCGAGGCAGGGGTGCCTGGAGGTGAGTGCCCTCCGAGAGTCGGGTGGAAGAGGACGGAGCTGACAGAGAGGACGGGAGGCGGCCATGAAGGCACAAAGACTGTGAGGCCTGGACATTGGGGAAGCGGTGCAAGAGGCACTGGGGTGTGTGATGCACGTGACTTTATTTGTAAATAGTGTAAATAAACAGTGTGTTGGGTGAAACAACGATGCCCGTCTGTGTGTGTCCGGGCCAGCGTCCACAATCTTCAAGTGCAGTCAGACCCTAACAGGGAAAGCTTAATTAAGATCTTGTGTTAAATTTGAACAGCATTGGCAAGATGACCAAGAAGCAAACAAAAACAGTCTGCTGCCATTTACTTGTTTCCACTTCATGCGCAGCGTGGAATCATATATGTTCATTTGTGAAGTGTTTTTTTTTTTTTTGTCTATACTCTGAACCCTCTCTGATCATGATAAAATAAATCAGGAAGTATACAAATATGATTGAGCTTTTTGTGTTGGCACACTTGTCCCAGTTTTGGACTTTAAAAATCTGGTCACACTGTAATTTATCATTAGAGTGTCGCATTCACTTGGCATCCACAATGGTCGCTCGCTCCTTCACTTCTGTTATTCCCTAACATTTGTCATAACTGAATAGCTTTACAACTCCAGTTTCATGAAAATTATAATTTCCAGACATGCTCAATCAAATAAGTACTTAATTACAAAAGTTTTTTACAGTTAATTTTTTTATGTTTAGATTATGTTAACTGCCAACTCTAGATGAATAAGGTGTGTGTGTGTGTGTGAGTGATTATTGTGATGGACTAGTGTCCTGCCCAGACTTTTGCCCAAACCTGGTGAACTAGCCTTTGGCCCCCACATCCCTGACAAGGACTCATAAGGTTGTAGAACCGACCTACTGAAATTGGACCATTGAAGGCTACTGTACTTGCACAGCCGTTGAATACATACATTTTCTAATTTGTGTATTGTTTAGTCTCCACCTTCAAAATCCAAATAATATAATAAGAACAAATATCTCTACCAAATGTTCACGGTACCATAATTATCACTTTCATTCTTTATTTTTTTTAAATTCAGCTATTTTAGCATAGTATCTTTATGACCTTGAGACTCGGAAGCATCAGGCATGAGGCAGGATCCACTTTTTAGCGACACCTATTGACCTAAACTGCATGTCTTTGTGATGAGGCAGAAGAACAGACATCCTGCAGATAATCCACACTGCTATGAAATCTGTGCAGTCAAAGAGTTCAACCCAATGACTCTGCAGCTACGAGACAGCAACACCAGATACTGTGTCTCCATGCCACATAAACTGAGTATACTCGAGTACAAATAAGGTGGCACTGTGGCACATTAGGAACTATGCAGTTACAGTTTTCTATAAAACATTACAAAGAAATGGTGACTTTAAAATTGTCATCACTCTTCCTCGTAATATTTTTCTTTGAAATATTTAGTTTTAGTTATTTTATAAGATAATAGATTTCAAAAGTCAGACAGACATGCAGTTCTACATCCTATTCAAATCAGATGTGATATCTCCTTCACTACTCTTTTAAACAGATGTGATGTAAATAACATTAATAAATGCCTTCCAGAATATTAAAAAATCTTGAACAGTTTCTCATAATGCCATTTTTTCCAATTATAACAGGACATCCTTTTTTTGTTTTGTTTTGGTAGGAAGTTTGGAATTCTTCCAGGCAATTAAGATAAGGCAATGTGCTGGCAGTTTACCAATATAACATTCAGAAATCCAACAATTAACCTAAACCACACGTGTTTAACTATTTGTTAGAAAATCAGCTTAGAGAGGTGTCTAACGGATAGCGAGTTGATTTATTTTAAATATAAAAAAATTATTATGCTATCATTAATGTAAATATACAAAGGTGATATTCAGAAGGAAATACAAGTATACTTCATTTCTTGAAAGTATATTTCATTGCATGAAATTATAAGTAAGTTGTTTATACTTTATACTTCTGATAATTGTTTTTAATTAAAGGTCTAAGTGCACAAGATCACTCTGACTTACTAAGGTAAGTAAATTTCTATATACAATTGGTTGATAGGTGTTAATACATTTGGAAAAATAAGCAAGATGCGTTTTACAGAGAGCTTTCTTTTCCTGTTTTAAATTTACCTTACATGTACAGTTGCAACTGTATTGGTCTCCATGTACTATATAATTTACTTTATGAAAATGGACTTTAGAGAGCATGTACTATATGGCCAAGTCATTATTGCTCCTTTTAATTTTAATGATTTTTCTTTGAGAGAAGTTCCTTTATTTAAAGTCTATTTCATATACAAAACTGCAATTACTGCTGAACTCAGTTAACATAACGGTTTAGGACTTAATGATTTCAGAATACCAACAAGTCCTGTTATTACTAAGCTATCTTATAACTCTGGCTCTTATCATCAAAGGGAAGGCAGATGAAAGTAATTATTTAAATGATGTGAAATGATCTAATTAGCATGAGTATTAATTATTCTTTGAATGTTAACATTGTGAATAAAACCTACAGGAAGTGTTTAATTATTAGAGTATGCAGAAGCTTTCATATTTTTAAGAACACCTTTACAATTATCTTTTCTGCCCAGCATTATCAGGCTCCCAGGGCATTTGTTAAGTTTAGTTTGAAATATCTGAACAATATTGTTTGATTGATTGATTGATTGATTGATTGATTGATTGATGGATGGATTGGCTGTATTATTTGTCTTGGAAGTCTGTATCCTTGCTTTTATGTTTCTCCTGCTGTATGTATGTGAATTTCCCCTTGGGATTAATAAAGTTTATCTAATCTAATCTAATCAGAATACATTATGGTGCTAAGGTTGTCCACTTGCATTCAATCTTAACTTTAATTTCAAAATGAAGCCCACTACTTGTTCCCTAGATAATGGATTTAGCACCAATTCTAAACATTATCAATAGTTCAATGATGTGATTTCAAATTTACCATTTCTCTCTAAAATACTAGAATGATTACAATTTATTTGAGAAATTCCAGTCTGGCTTTCGCACTGGTCATAGTACAGAAACGGCACTAACACGGGTTGTAAATGACATTCTGATATCCTCTGATGAAGGAAATTCCACTGTAATGTTGTTGGACTTAAGTGCAGCGTTGACACCATTGACTAATTAGCATTCCACATATATCAGAATGCTAATATCACCATAATCAGGATTATTTAATCACATGAGTCTACAGCTAATTCAAACTGCAATTCACCATTCTAAGACTATGATGTGGCATGTTTGTACGTTAATAAAATAATTTAAAATTAGGACTGTAAAATGAAGAAGTGGTGGTGTCTGTGTTTCTAAGCAGTTTGAGTTAGACAATAGACATTAAATTTTGTTCTTAAAATACCCTAATTTACCAGGACTCATTTATCTCTAAATTATTATAATTTAATTAGAAACATGTTTTCGATTCTGTTGTGTGTAACAGATTTTCTAACATCTCACAATCCTTTTTAATCAATAAATGGGCCTACTGTCACATAAATATATTAAAAACATATTTGCAGGTGTGTCTGTGGAGGATAGCACATTGGTCCAGTGGTCAGCGCCATTGCCTCACGCCTGCATAGCACAAACTTGAGAAACAGCTTTTTCACAGTTTATGTTCTTGTGTCTACTGTACATGAACTTTTTTCATCTTCCTCCAGTTTCTCACACACACATCTTTAGTTAATGGGCTGCTTTAAACAAGTGCATATAAATATGTCCTGAAGTGGACTGAAATTGAATCCTAACTTGTTTCTTTTTTTGCAATTAATGTTTTTGAGATTGTTTTTTGTTTCTGGCAATCTTAAAATTAAATTAAACTGTTATCAGTGAGTAATTAGATAGATCAATGATCAAAGACCTAATTGTCTCACTACTGTTTGTTTGTAAATGATTCTGAATCAGCAGAAAATTTTATTTTTTGAGATTTTCTTTTATGGGAAGTAAAGAATTTTTCTATGCACTAATAACACAATTCAAATCGAGGTAACTGATTTTTATTTATTACTCTGAATGGCTGTAACAGCTAGATGAACTATGAGAAAATAGGTCTAGGTCTTCTAATTAAAGTCAGCTAAACTACCTAGGAAAATATGTAATAGTAATCATAGATCAAAAGCTGAAGGAAGAACAAAATTCTAATCCAAAATTTGTTCCAGTCCTGTACTATAAAGCCATATAGTTATTTAGCTTATCTGAATTTTATGATACAAGTTTTTATTAAATTTTTTCTAAATCAAAGAATTTTTTCTGTATGTATGCTTTTGCCTTAGGTCTGAAACCATGAGGAATCAAAAATATCACCTTTTCTTCTTAGTAAAGTGTAGTTTCCACAGTGTTGAATTTTGTTATCATCTTGTATATATTTTTTCCCCAGATGACACTTTGTGTGACAGGTGCTGCCATTTTGGGCATTTGTAATGAAGATGCGAGGTCGGATTGCTAGGGGTGTGTTGCAGGAAGTCACACCTATGATATATAAACACAAATCTGTCAGCCTTCATTTTTCAAATTTGAGAATATTTATAAAGAGTCTTGGTGATTATATTTTTTTTGGCCTTTTTAAAATTCACTGAACTTCTTACTTTGATTCTTGGCATTCACCTTTTAACTAGTTGCTAGATTTATTAATTACCAGTTTTGACTTTTGCTCTAGTTAAAATGCAATAACTCTGATTGTGTTCTTTTTGTTGTTAATTAAATGTCTTTACTGTGAATACTGTTTTTGTACGTTTTTGAATATTGCTTTGTTTATTAATAATAGTCACAACACACGTAGCCCATGGACCTCTTGTCATAATGTTTTTTTTACTGTCCATTATAAACTACTCAAAAAATGTGATGAACACTGAAAACACATCAGATCTCAATGGGAAAAAAATCATGCTGGATATCTTTACTGATATGGACTGGGTAATGTGTTAGGATCAAAAGGATGCCACATTGTTTGATGGAAATGAAAATGATCAACCTACAGAGGAATGAATTCAAAGACACCCCAAAAATCAAAGTGAAAAAATGATGCGGCAGGCTAGTCCATTTTGCCGAAATTTTATTGCTGCAACTCAAAATCATACTCGGTAGTTTGCATGGCCCCCATGTGCTTGTATTCATGCCTGACAACGTCAGGGCATGCTCCTAATGATGTGACGGATGGTGCCCTGGGGATCGCCTCCCAGATCTGGACCAGGGCATCATTGAGCTCCTGGACGGTCTGAGGTGCAACCTTGCGGCATTAGATGGACTGTAACATAATGTCCCAGAGGTGTTCTATTGGATTTTAGTCAGGAAAGTGTGGGGGCCAGTCAATGATATCAATTCCTTCATCCTCCAGGAACTGCCTGTATATTCTCGCCACATGAGGCCAGGAATCGTCGTTCACCATGAGGAACCCAGGACCCATTGCACCAGCATAGGATCTCACAATGTGTCCAAGAATTTCATCCTGATACCTAATGGAAGTCAAGGTTTCGTTGTCTAGCCTGTAGAGGTCTGTGCGTCCCTCCATGGATATGCCTCCCCAGACCATCACTGACCCAGCGAAAACTGGTCATGCTGAACGATGTTACAGGTAGCATAACTTTCTCCATGGCTTCTCCAGATCCTTTTATGTCTGTCACATGTGCTCAAGGTTAACCTGCTGTCATCTGTGAATAGCACAGGATGCCAGTGGTGGACCTGCCAATTCTGGTATTCTATGGCAAATGCCAATCGAGCTTCACAGTGCTGGACGGGCAGTGAATACAGGGCCCACTGGAGGATGTCGGGCCCTCAGGCCACCCTCATGAAGTCTGTTTCTGATTTTTTGGTCTGAGACATTCACACCAGTAGCCTGCTGGAGGTCATTTTGTAGGGCTCTGGCAGTGCTCATCCTGTTCCTTCTTGCCCAAAAGAGCAGATACCAGTCTTGCTGATGGGTTAAGGACCTTCTGCAGCCCTGTCTAGCTCTCCTAGAGTAACTGTCTGTCCTGGAATCTCCTCCACGCCCTTGAGACTGTGCTGGGAGACTCAGCAAACCTTCTGGTAATTGCACATATTGATGTGCCATCCAGGAGAAGTTGGCGTACCTATGCAAGACTATAACCTATCTCCAAAACCAAAACACTACACACTGATCAAAATTAAAAACTGAATTGCAAGAAGTTAGAAGCCTAATAAAGCTAATATCAAATGTGTTGTTTTTCTTTCTTTTGAATTAACAGTTTTGGATACTTTATAAGAGCAGTTTTCAAACTTTTTGAACCCCTATATTGATATATAACATAAAATGCAATCAAAATAACAGACATACAAGTTCCACAGGACCTTCTTCACTGTCACGATGACTACTAAAATGGAAAATCATAAATGAACAAGTAACGCAAAATAAATTTTCATTACACCTATGTACATGCAATAATTATGGAACAAAGTCATTTTTAAGAAATTATTAGGCTACCATTGGTTTCAGTTAGCACTAATAATGTCAGTGGGAAGGATGTGCTTGCTTTGATTTCCACAAACTGTCAATTCTCAGTGCTACTTTTGATAAGCTCACACACAAGTCACTTTCAACGGCCAGTCTGGATCTGTACTTGCTCTTCATATTCATAAGTGCTGAAAATGCTGTAACGTAAGGTGCTTATTTCTTTACTCGCGCTACAACTCCAGAATGCTTCTCGGTCATGGATGCTGCACCGTCCGAAAATGCCTATGCATCGACCCCATGACAGATCTGACTGTGAAAGGAAATTGTCGAGCATTCTGAAAACCTCCTCGCCAGTTGTTCTGCAAGGCATTGGATGACATAAAAACAATTCTTCTATCATTTCTCCTTCCCAACAGTATCGCACAAAGGTAAGCAGTTGTGCCTGATTGACAACGTCGGTGCTCTCATCCAGTTGTATTGCAAAATAACCTTCTTTCAGTCTGTCAATTAGTTGCGCCTTTATATCATCTGCCATTTCTTCTATCCTTCTTCCAATTGTGTTTTCAGACAATGCAATTCCTTTCAGTTTTGCAGCGCATTCTTTGTTTAGAACTGTTTTGCACATATCAACTGCAAAAGGAAGAATTAAATCTTCAGCAATCGTATGAGCTTTCTTAGCGCGAGCCACTCTCAATGACACCAAATAGGATGTTTTAAGTAATTTTTCGTTTAGTATCAATGACAACTTAAAAAATGTTGTCTGTTTGATATGTTCTTCCTTCTTTCTTTGAAAAAATACTTTCGGTTTGCCAGCTAAATGAGGATGGTTCTTCGTTAAATGCCTTTTCAGTTTGGCTGGTTTCAAAGCTTCATTTGACAAAACCAAATTTAACTTAATCCTCATCATATTTTCTTAAGTTTGGTGTTGGCTTTCTCTTGCATTTTGACAAGTCATTAGCTTCTGATTCTGAATCATCAAAACTGTTACGCCAGTAGACGGAGTATATTATAGTATTACAATATTTTGCAGTGTTTTGGCAGAGGGCATAAATTTAACAGTGCAAATTTCGAGTTAAAAGGTGCCCTGGGACAAAAGAGTGGTAATGGACAATGGGGTGTGTTAATAACAGGGAATAAGACAGAGTATAGGAGTCAGGTGTAAAACTTTGTTTCTTGGTGCAAAGAAAATTGTCTGCATCTTACCATCAGCAAAACCAAGGAACTGGTAATTGAATTTTGTTGCACCAAGCAGCCTCTATGTCCTGTCACCATTCAAAGCGTGATGTGGGGGTTTTCCCTTCAACAAGTACTTGGGGGTCCATATTAATGACAGGTTGGACTGGTCTCGCAACACAGAAGAATTATATAAGAAAGTACAAAACAGACTCTTTTTCCTTAGGAGACTGCGTCCCTTTAATGTGGGAAGTGACATCCTTCACATCTTGTATAACTCTGTGATGCCCTGTGCGATTTTCTGTGCTGTTGTGTGTTTCGTTTGTACCACACCTTAAGATAGGCCCACTGAATCAACAGGTTAATTAAAAGGGCAGGTTCAGTTATAGGAATAACTCTGAACCCCCTGGAGGTAGTAGCAAATGGGAGGATTAAAACAAAACTGAGTGCTATTATGAACAATGCTGCATATACTCTCTCTGACACAGTAACACTGAGCACTTTCAGACAATGAATTATTCAGTAGAAGTGTGTCAAGAAACACTATTGGAGCTCCTTTATACCAATGGTAATACATCTGCATAATGACTCACTGTGACTGTGAAAGCCAAGTCAGAAGTTTTCTTTCTTTTTAAAGTTTCTTTTTATTCATTGTGGTGTGTGTTCAGACAATAATGTGTGTATATATATATATATATATATATATATATATATATATATATATATATATATATATATATATATATATATATATGTATGTATTAATTTATTTAAATATCTTCTGTAAAAAGACAAAATGTCCCCCTGGGGACAAATAAAGTTCTATACAAACAACTTTAGTGCTAATCACTGGATATATGAAAGCTACAGTTATAAAAGATATTAAGAATGCTCAGTTAATTAGAGATAAATGTGGAAAAGGCAAAGATTGACATAAAGAGGATTCCCTCAGTACTGTAATAGTAAAATGGTCAAGGAGGTGGTGAAGTATATTAGAAATGGTGAAGACAATTATGATTTTTTTTGCTTTTAATTTCACTAAAACAATTTAAAGGAAGATACTTCAACTGTGGAACTTTTTTGTGATCGTGTCATATTCAATGTTCAGACTTTTCCAGTAGTTACAGAACTTTGGAAAACATCTGGAAAATGCAGCTAAAACTAACTACTTACATAATTATCCTTAATAATAATAATATGCAATTTGTAAAAGACTCAACAACAGGCAGTACAAAGGTTTGGGGTTTTCCGGCCCCGTATATTGTGGACAATCCACTATTTCACAAGGTCAAAATTATATAAACAAAACAGTTCATATGAGCGACGCCATTTTAGGCGTCGGCAGCCATTTTATAAGGGAGGAGCCGGAAGTGGAGGAATGCTGGGAAGGAGGCGTGAGGGATGATGGGACTGCTGACGTCAGGGAAGATAGCGGAGGAAGGGCGGAAGTGGACGCAGTGCGGGAAAGTTCCTATGGCGGAGCGTCTTTTGTCCTGGAAAACAAAGGAGAAAGGTTAGTATCTCGCCACTAACTGCCGGCGAATGTCTTTCAATGTGGCTTAAGGTCCATCCGTGGCCTCCTACTCGCGCATGCGTGACAAATTATATAGAATTCCAAGTCTGAATCACTGTTAAGGTTAACGCCAAGGAGGTTAACAACAACACAAAGAGAAACACAACAGATGTGTGAGACTAATTTGGAGATAAGGTTGCCAGTTCAAGTCCCACTATTACCAGAAGGAATCCTACTCCGTTGGGCCCTTGAGCATGGCCCTTAACCTGACAATTGCTCCAGGGGTGCTGTACAATGGCTTACCCTAACCTCTGACCCCCAAAGATCATGTAAAAGGAAAAAATTCCCCTCGGGGATTAATAAGGTATATAAAAATCAAGAAAACCTAAAATGAAATTTAAGACGCTGAACTGGAACATGGACACAGATTACAAAATGAGTAGATGGACATACTGTATATAAAGTAGCTGATCCGCTCATGTCATTTGCCATTCAACTAAAATATTTGGCTTCAGCTATACAGTATTCTGGCTTGTTTATTATCCGAATTAAGATTATGCCTGAAGGTTAGTTAGACAAAATAGAGACTGTGATATAAATTAGCACACTGTGCTCTATAGTGGACTTGTTATTCCACCAAATTATTCTTAATAAAGTGACACAGAGTTTAACAAAGATAATATGACAAAATATGATTGTCTTGGCACACTGAGAAATGTTTTTCACCACAAATTTTAAGTTTTAGAGCATTGTTGAAGATTTTAAAATACTCTCAAAACTAAAATGTTCACAGTTTAGGCATGTATCTAATAATTGCTGAGAAAATGAAGAGTAAATTAAAGTAAATGTTGAGTAAACTGGAAATTAAATGTAAAGTAAACTGAAGAAAGCAATGTGTAGTACTAATGTGTATTTTACTTTGTAGACCCACTTTGTCCATTGCAGGGTCACAGGGAGCTTCAGCCCATCCTAACTGCATTTGCAAAAGCACAGGAATTCACACACTTTGGCACATACCCATATTTGCAGATACGGTATAGACCACTCCAGTTTACAGTTGTCATCCATCACTTCATTTTAGAACCCCTGTAATCCAATTTCAGGGTCTCAGAGGGTTGGTGCCTATGCAGGTAGTGTTGGGTTTATAGTAAAAGTCAACTCCGTACTGGATGACTGTCACCCACTGGGCACAATCATGCACATGCATGCACACATCTATGGGCATACACACAGTATAGACATGTAATGTGGATGTGGAAGAAGCAAGAGTTTATGGAGGAAAAGCACATTGACACAAGCATTAGTGTGTCTTAAATTTATGATTTGACAAGAATTAAGATTATAGCAAATATTGGTGGTTTCAACTATAAACAATAAACATTTCTGCCCATGACTTTCTTCTGCAGAATAAAGTTACTTCTCCAACATTCTTCTGAGTCTAGTCAAACATGTAGTGGCAAAAGTTGTCTTGTATTCAATTGCCATTTTCATCTGGTTTGGCACAAACAAAAGCCTACACCCCCAGCTCCATTAATTGATACAGTATGAGGATACCTGACTGCAGTAATGAAGGCATTTCTTTTAAATGTTGCTCTCAGAGCATTCTCATTTTGTATTCTACAGTGTTAGGACTTAGCACAGTGATTTTTGATCTTATTGTCTAAACATTTTTTTTGTACATTCATTCTTCTGATGGCAGGGCCCATGATTTATCAAAAGAGATGCCATTGCATAATGCACAGCCTACAGCAGGTCATAGTGTCTAAAACTGCTTCTGAATTAGAATTAGCCCAGCAGCTCATGGTGATTTTCTTTTTCTTTTTTTTTTTCTAAAAAATATTTGAGTCCAATTATTTTCAGAAGCAATTACATTCGCATTAACTTTACAAGTTCGTTGCCATCTGTAGGTCTATTATCATCTCATTCTCTTTACTTTAACCTTATTGTGACCCACCATGCACTGCATGCATACCACTTCCTTATAGATGAGAATTAGCAGGGGCAATGTGAAATGAATGTAGTCAAGAGGAATAAGTGCTGAAATGCTACTGGCACAGCCTTGCCCTGGGTTGATTGTTAAATAATGCAGTACATGACCTTACAGCTCCATGCTATGCCCACTCTCCTTCAATCGTCTGGTCTTTTTGAGTACTGTTAGCTTTTATAGTTTAACACCTAGAGGTCTTAGGCTGAACTGAAGAACTATGGTGGTGTTCCCCACTTTGATATTTGTGTAGATTTGAAAAACATCACACAGTCATTCCAATGTCTTTCAAGTTTTAGTTTTTAGTATAAACTCAGCTATGATAAGCTGGAAGGTCAGGATCATATTCAGCTATTTATTTGTTCAGAAACACACAAATCGAAAAGAGTAGTTCTGAACATGTGCAGCAATATGGTGAAAATACACAATATGACCAGTGTTGATAAATTATTTTGATTACTGAAACATGGATACGTAAAGATGACAAAATGCACAAAGATAAATTAAATGGCTTAAATATATTAATGTCACTACATACAGTATTTTTTAGCAGTAGCCTTTCTATAATAAATATTTATTATTCAGACCTGAACCCAAGTTACAGCCCACCTCCAAGACACAACCTTAGGAGTGTTCAGTGAACAAAGTAGAAGAAAGAGGAATATAATATTTTTTTGTTAATTTGTTTTGTAACATTTATCGAAAATACTGCATTTACTAAATAAGCAGAAGATTTTCATTTTTACCCATGCATACCTTGAGCTCTTTCCCCCAGTAGACAACTTTACAACTTTACACTATTTGTGGCACTCCTAAAAACAGACACATATTCACAACTAAGCTATAATGAAAACTATCCATGATTTTGAAACCCCATAAGAACCATTCTCTTACCGAATCACACACACAGAAGCTTAAATAGCATTGTTATTCAAACTAAGGGGAGTGAATCATGCCTAATTGCAATTCATTACAAAGCTAGGTTTATTGGGGGTTCTTATAAGTTTTTTATTTGTTAGAGAAATCTTGCTCCCTAAAGCCTTGTTCACTTCTGTGTTCACCTGTGCTCTTTTCTGTAACTGTGTAAAACATGAAATTCACACCAGTAAAATCAATCCCATTTATGCCACTCTCTTACATATTTTTTAAGTTTTTTAAATATTTAACATACTTTAGATTTTTGACTTGTAGACATACTAAAATACACTATCATGCAAATTACTGTGTTATCACCACAGGAAAACTCTACATGGATCATTGCCTAACAGTTAGCGTCTTATTAGAGTTGAGGATATGCATAATGACTGTGATTTTTTATTTTTTTCACTAGAGATTTTGATTTAAATAACAGACAGGCTCATGTGAAATAAATACATAAAAATATTTCCAGACAGGAACTTAACACTTTCATTTGTGTGAATAACAAACATTTTGCTGGAAGTGAAGCATAGTCTAATTCATGAATGTTTTTGCAAAATGAAGCACTGAATTTCTCTGCTCATCACTAGGAGCTTTCCTTCGGAAACTCGAAATATATATATTGTGGTCCCCAGGAGGATGAGAGGAGGGCTTGTGCCTCCTCCAGACCGCGAGGGGGCGTCCATCCTGGTTATGTTGGGGGCCTCGGGTAAAGGGCTTGGAAGCTCAGCCCTGTAGGGACCCGTGGCCACCGCCAGGCGGCGCCCCAGTGCCTTATTATCCCGGGAGCCCGGTACTTCCGCCACACCAGGAAGTGCTGGGGGGAAGACGACAGGGGACACCCGGACAGCTTCCGGGTGCGCAGCCGGCACTTCCTCCACACGGGGGTGTGTCCGCGGGAGATTGCCGGGAAGCAGCTGGAGCCCATCCGAGTTCCTATAAAAGGGGACTGGAGGCGGCCAGGAGGAAAAGAGGCACAGGGCTGTGTGGCCTGGACATTGGGGGAATCGGTGCTGGAGGCACTGGGGTTTGTGCACGTGACTTGTTTGTGTAAATATTGTAAATAAACAGTGTGTGGTGAATTTAAGATGTCCGTCTGTGTGTGTCCGTGTCATAGTTCACAATATTTATTAAAAAAATGTGTAATGTAGACATGCATGATAACTAATTTGGTATTGCTATATCTTAAGAGGGCAGCACAGTGATCAATCAATCAATCAACATTTATTTATATAGCACATATTCATACAAAAAAAATGTAGCTCAAAGTGCTTTACAAAATGAATAGAGAAATAGAAGACACAATAAAAGATAAACATAAGTCAACATTAATTAACATAGAATAAGAGTAAGGTCCGATGGCCAGGGTGGACAGAAAAACAAAAAAACTCCAAAGGCTGGAGAAAAAATAAAATCTGTAGGGGTTCCAGACCAAGAGACCGCCCAGTCCCCTCTGGGCAATCTACCTAACATAAATCAAACAGTCCTCTTTGTATTTAGCGTTTTCATGGAAGGACCTGATGATGATGGTCATGTAGACTTCTGGCTTTCAGTCCATCAATGTTGGTGCATCATGATGCTTTGAGTAGGTGAAGAAACCGGAAAAAGAAACAGAAGAGAGAGTAGGGGTCAGTACGGATTTTGGAGCCACTATGAATAGTTATTATGAAGAATTGAACATACAGAGTATCAGTATTAAGTTAAAGTGAAGTTATAAAAAGGCCATGTTAAAGTAATGTGTTTTCAGCAGTGTTTTAAAGTGCTCTACTGTATTTGCCTGGCGAATTCCTATTGGCAGGCTATTCCAGATTTTAGGTGCATAACAGCAGAAGGCCGCCTCACCACTTCTTTTAAGTTTAGCTTTTGGAATTCTAAGGAGACACTCATTTGAAGATCTAAGGTTACGATTTGGAATATAAGGTGTCAGGCATTCCGATATATAAGATGGAGCGAGATTATTTAAGGCTTTATAAACCATAAGCAGTATTTTAAAGTCAATCCTGAATGACACAGGTAACCAGTGTAGTGACATCAAAACTGGAGAAATGTGTTCGGATTTTCTTTTCCCAGTTAGGATTCTAGCAGCTGCATTCTGCACTCGTTGCAAATGATTTATGTCTTTTTTGGGTAGTCCTGAGAGGAGTGCGTTACAGTAATCTAGTCTACTGAAAACAAAAGCGTGAATTAATTTCTCAGCATCTTTCAATGATATAAGAGTCTAACTTTAGCTATGAAAAAATGCTGTCCTAGTGGTCTGATGAATATGCGATTTAAAATTCAGATTACAGTCAACGGTTACCCCTAAATTTTTACTTCCGTCTTAACTTTTAATCCTAGTGCATTAAGTTTATTTCTGATAACCTCGCTGAATCCATTATTGCCAATTACCAAAATTTCAGTTTTCTCTTTATTTAGTTTGAGAAAATTACTATTCATCCATTCAGAAATACCAGTAAGACATTGTGTTAGTGAATCGAGAGAGTCGGAGTCATCAGGTGCTATAGATAAGTACAGCTGTGTGTCATCAGCATAGCTGTGGTAGCTCACGTTGTAACCTGAGATAATCTGACCTAACGGAAGCATATAGATTGAGAATAACAGCGGACCCAGGATAGAGCCTTGTGGAACACCATATCGGATATCATGTGTCTTTGAGATTTGATTACCACAACTCACAAAGAATTTTCTCCCTGCCAGGTAGGATTCAAACCAATTTAAGACACTGCCAGAGAGGCCCACCCATTGACTAAGGCGATTTCTAAGAATATTATGATCAATGGTGTCAAATGCAGCACTCAGATCTAAGAGGATGAGAACAGATAAATGGCCTCTGTCTGCATTTACCCGCAAGTCATTTACTACTTTAACAAGTGCAGTTTCTGTACTGTGATTTGTTCTGAAGCCTGACTGAAAAGTATCAAGAATAGCATGTTTATTTAGGTGGTCATTTAACTGCATAATGACTGCCTTCTCTAGAATTTTACTTAAGAAGGGCAGGTTAGAAATGGGTCTAAAATTTTCAAAGGCAGAGGGGTCAAGATTATGTTTCTTAAGAAGGGGTTTAACTACAGCAGTCTTAAGACAGTCTGGAAAGACCCCCGTATCTAATGACGAATTTACTATGTCCAGAATATTGTCAATTAGACGCCTGATATTTCTTTGAAAAACCTGGTTGGTATTGGGTCAAGGACGCAGGTGGAGGGTTTCAGTTGAGAGATTATACTATGTAATTCAGGTAAATCTATCCTGGTGAAAGCATTTAATTTGTTTATAACGGAGTACCGGGCTTTGGAGGTTCTGCAGTGTTGAGGGAGATATACTATGTTATCTCTAATATCATTAATTTTTGAGTGAAAAATACAGCAATGTTCTCACAGGTTTCACTGGAAGTATTCTGGGGGCATTCCTTTGTGTTACCTGGGTTTAACAGACGGTCAATTGTTGAAAATAAGACTCTGGGATTACTAGCATTGTTATTTATAATATTAGAGAAATAGCAGCGCCTCTCAAGACGGACAGTGTTATTGTATTCTGTTATTTTAACTTTTAATATTTCATAGTGGATAGTTAGTTTAGTTTTCCTCCATTTACGCTCAGCTCTACGACATGTTCTTTTAAATCAGACACTCTTTGGGTCTTCCATGGAATAACAGTACTAGAGGATTTTTAACTGTCTTTTCAGGTGCAACTATGTCAACAGCAGTTCTTACTTTAGAATTAAAGTTTTCCACTTTACTATTTACATTATCCTCGCTATTATAGCTGGCATTATAAACGGACTGATTGCTTAGAATAGTTGTAAGCTTTAAAGCTGCTGATGAGTCAAAGAAGCGTTTTTTAACAAAATGCTTCTCATGAGCGTTTTCTATCTTTATTTCTATATTAAATAGTAGAAGGAAATGGTCTGATAGACCGATATCAGTGACCTGCTTTATATCAACTTTAAGTCCTTTAGTAATCACTAAGTCTAACGTATGACCTGCTTTATGTGTAGGCTGATTTACGAGCTGCCTCAAATCAAAAGAGTCCAGGAGGTTCATGAATTCCTTTACCTTTTGGTCACACTGATTGTCGACATGAAAGTTAAAGTCGCCGACTATTAAGAGTGCGTCATAGTTTGTAACTAAAATTGACATTAAGTCAGAGAATTCCTCAAGGAAAGACGCGTTATATTTAGGAGGTCTATACACGGATAATACGAGAACGTGAGAATCTCCATGAATAACAACGGCGAGATACTCAAAGGACTAGGACGAGGTAGCGCTGCTGCCTCGCAGTAAGGAGATTTGGGTTCACTTCCTGGGTCCTCCCTGTGTGTAGTTTGCATGTTCTCCCCGTGTCTGCGTGGGTTTTCTCCAGGTGCTCCGGTTTCCTCCCACAGTCCAAAGACATGCAGGTTAAGTGCATTGGCGACCCTAAATTGTCACTAGTGTGTGCTTGGTGTGTGGGTGTGTGCGCAGTGGGCTGGCGCCTAGCCCAGGGTTTGTTTCCTTCATTGCGCACTGTGTTGGCAGGGAATGGCTCCAGCAAACCCCCGTGACCCTGTAGTTAGGATATAGTAGGTTGGATAATGAATGGATATATCTTAAGACAATTTACTTTAATCAACTTTCAAACTAATAAAACTCACACGTAAGGTGTATGTACAGACTAATTGGCATAGATATTCCAATTGAGATACTAACCAACTTCCAAACGAATAAGAAATATTACACGGCATACTCATCCCCGAATATTATCACAACAAAACAAATTCAGCAAGTTTATCCTCCGCTGGATCAGTTCTCAATTCAAAATTAAACAACTCATCATCAGTGTCACAGCCCTCAGGACCCAATGAGTTGTTTCTATAGAGTATGAAGCATGAAACACCTTCTCTGCATTCATCATGTACTCCATCTTACAAAATGATAGTTGACTTACTTTGGATCAAATGAGTTATGCTTCAACCAGCATTATATTTTGTGTGATTACAATAATCGCATAATTCATCATCCATACCAAAAAACAAAATCGTTTATTATATCATTACCAGCGTTTTTGTTTAGTTTATATGATACAGTCGAGCAAAGTTGTTCTTTGTCACATAAGACAAATTTCATCCGATCTTGTCAGGTTTTGCTGGTGAAGCTCACAAATACAGCATTTAAAATATATTTCTTCTGTTGCTGTCATACCTTGTAATCCCTGAGTTACCTGCACCTGGCATTACCTCCTCTTTGAACAAGGTAATTGAAAAGGTGTAAACCGAGATGGACTGGGCAATGGGGACACACAAACACACAGACAAAGCAAAGGATGGTGTAAAAGTGCTTAGCGTTTTTATTTTCAATAAATAGTATTCCAAATAAACAAAAATAATAAAATGCAATGCAGATCTTCCAACAAATAAATAAATAATCCATAAATAAAAAAAAGTAAATTCAAACACAGGTTTAAATTCAAGGTTAAAATATGGTCAGGATCCATCCATAAAAACCATCATGAGCCTCTGTGCTTCCTTCTAAAAACTGACTTTTCCTCTGCTTACCCATTATGGTCTAATCAGCAAACGGAGACGTCCAATGATAGGCACAGTCAACTCTTTAAATCCAGCCCGTGTTCCCACTACCATCCCTTGACATTCAGCAGGGAACCCCACAAGCCCTGCTCCTTTCTCTTGCCACCAATCCTCAGTTTTCAGCAGGAGCCGACTCATAGTGGATGGTTGCTCATGCTCCTTGCATGTTCAGCAGTAGAAACCTGGCTCCACAAGTGCTGCCTGCTCGCTTCACTCAGGACCGCTTCACTGCTGCACTAGCTCTGCCATGATCCTGCTTCTCTTTTCCTTGTGACCCTCTTTTCCTTTTCCTTTTAATTCTTTGCATTTATATAGCACTTTTCTCACTACTCAAAGCGGTCAGCATTTGCAGGTTAAGGGCCTTGCTTAAGGGCCCAACAGAGCAGTGTCCCTATGGGCATTTACGGGATTTGAACCGGCAACCTTTCCGATTGCCAGTGCATCTCTAGCCTCAGTGAGCCTTTTCTCACTCCTGTTCTGCCTATTCAGGGTCCTTTATACTCAAGTGGACATATGTACCTTAATTACGATCCCCTGAGTGCACCATCAACACCGTGGGCCACTTGGCCGTGCTACCACTGCCACGAACCAATAATGTGCATAACCATACATCTCCTGCTCTAAACCACTTATTACTTTTGCTGTTCAAGTAATACATTTTGGAAGTGCTCAGTTCTTTTTAAATCATGCTGTAGATCAAAATTCTAGAAACTTAACATATATTGAAGCCATACTTAACACTTTACCAGCATACTTATTTATAAATATGTAGGTAAGGTTTTGGCCTCTTCACTTTCTACTGATGTATATACTGCATGTAGAATGAACATTTTCTTCCTTTCGAAACACCCGTTTAGCAACACATTTTACTGAGCCAAAAGGGAATGACTGTGTGTGTGTGTGTCTATATGGGTGAGACCTTCAAATTAGTGGCTGCCTGTTCAAGTGTGGTTTCTGCCCTGTCCCCATTCTTGCCATGACAAGAGGCTGTTCCATGCAATAAAATTACATTATATATTGGCTTGAATTTACTAGGTAGACTATGCTATAGATTTAAGCTCCTCCAGTCAGCTACCTGCTTTCCAAGCACCACCTTCACTATCACCAAAATAACATCTCTTTATTGATTACTATTAGTGGCGCTAAGGAGATGATTAGGCATATACAATATTAGAGCATAATGTAATTGATTTTTCTCTGTTTATATTTTCTACTAATGTATTCAAAAATTGAAGCTGAAATCATCTTGATTTTATTCATTAACCTTCATGTCACAGCTCTTTATATAATGCACTTCCGACAAGCATTTGTATTATAGTTTTTTTGATAAACAATCTTACCTCTGTGTTGACAGTTTCCTCAGTGAAGGAGATGCCACAGGTATAACTGTATTAAAATGTTATTGTTTCCTTTTCCATAAATATATTCCTTTTGTAGACTATGCCTATGTTTTAAAATGTATACATCATTTCTCCATTTTTGTTTTATTTATAAGTTTCAGTAACATGATTGCATTAAAGACAAGTTAGAAACCATGCCTCACAGCAAAAGAGACAAGAGTTTAAATCTTTTTGAATTATTGTCTCTCCATAGAGTTTGCATGTTGCTCTGAGATACTTTTTCAGTATACAGCACATTCCAAAGACATGCCAGATTGATTGTCTTCAATTTATGCACGGTATGACTAAGTACCAAAATGACCCAAAATGCACTGCTTTTCTTTTCATTTACCTTTTCATGCCCTTTGTGTCTGAAAGTAACACCCTGCTGCCAAAACCCAATTAGTGCTGTCCTTGCCATTTAGTTAGAGCTATCCCCACTCAGATTAACACTGAACAGTGTTCAGCCTCCTCGAGTTTCCAGGGACATGATCTGTACTTCATTACGTAAAAGGAAAAGCACAATTAGCAACTCAACTCAATCTGTGTTGTTTTTAATTGTGGCTACTGAAAGAAGTGAATAACCTAAAATAGTCCACCCATAAATTAACTGAATAAGTTTTATCAGGTTTCAAGCTTTTGATGTGTCTCAAAGACTTACACAGGATTTTACGAACACCCACACATGCACTCTGTGGATGGGTGGAAAGACACTGGAGGACTTTGAGGACTTTAAAGACATGCTTTGTGCCGTTTAATCCTAACCTAAATATTATTAAAGTAAACAGGCGGTAGTGCAAAACTAACAAAGGTAACAGAAATAAAAGGCAGTCTTCTTGACTCTCATGGTCTAACAGCTTAACAACTCAGTGGAGTGGGTCTTTTCCAAGAGTTCTGTTCTGGTTTTAGTTTGGGATCAGATTGAGATAACCCTCTATTTGTCCTCTGGGCTTTTATAGTGATCCGACCAGAAGGGGAAGAGTTTGTTGCCTTCACTGGCCGCTGTCTCGTATGCTGCCAGTGAAAGAAGGGATGATTCTGTTAGTGATAGCACCCCCTCTCGCCTTGAACTAGCATCATCTAACTCATATGAGCCCGTGGATGATCCTCTAATGCACATACATGAGTCACCAGCTAATTAATATGTTGCCAACTCAATTGAGTAACTAAGGCTGCATTTGACATCATTCCAATGTCCTAGGAAAAACTTTCATAATGTTCATGTTGTGGACGCTAGGTGGCACTGTTCCCCCTTTAAACCCAACTGACAGACACTCAGGAAACAGGTTAAAAGCACCAAGAAGATCTTTAATTTCTTTTCTTCTTTAAATAGTGCTCCCAAAGAACCACAGCCACAATCACAAAGACAAGAAATCAAATAATACACAATTCTCTCTCTATAACTCTCCTCCACACCTCCCAGCAAGCATTGTCTACTACCTCCCGACTCTGGCTTGTTTGTTGGGTTCACAGGAGTCCTTAATATAGTCCATGACCCGGAAGTGCTTCTGTTCTTCCTCCCATGTGACCTCCGGGTCAGATGGAGGACTTGAATTTTCCTCAGCCCCGAAGTACTTTGGAGCTTCCATTCTCGTGACTTGGAAGTACTTCCAGGCTATGGATGAGATATAACTCCTTCAGTCCTCTTGCAGCTTCCCCTGGCAGCACCCATGGTACACAGTAGGGCTGTGGTATTAAACTACATGTCCCATGGAATCCCGGGCACCGCTGCAGTCCAGGGGAGCTGCCATCTAGCGTTTTGGGAAAGGCAATTTCCTTGAAAAGCTGCCTTCCCCAAATCTTCCATCACAAGGGCATCTCAGCTGGGTTGAGCTGCTGGTTTTCTCTTACAATGTTGATCACTGACTTTAGCCAAATTAGCAGGGAATAAGTCCAAGTGTGAATGAAGAAATGTAATCTTTAGAGATATGTTGTACTTAATGCTTTAGCATGTGTCATAAATTGATAGACTTTCCACCACAGAAAAGAGTTGGGGAATGACCCTGTGTATTGTCCAGCGGACGAAGCAAAGAAAATAGATGCAAAAAAGAAGCAATTAAAAAATGGCAGCAGAAAAATGGCATTTTCATACAGAAAAAAGATGGCAGGAGATGACGTTGTAACATATAAGTGGAAGTGACATCATCATCGAGAAACCAGAAGTTATGTTGTTATTAATGTCACAGAAGTGATGTCATCCTCGGGAGCTGGAAGTGAAGTCATCAGCAGAAGTGACATTTTTATCTGGGATTGATTGTGGAAGTGACATTGGGAGGTCATCTTGAGAATCCAGAAGTTGGTGTGGTGAGTATATTGGATTATTTGTCTTCTTTTGGTCTGATGAAAAAGAGAGAGAGGCATTAGTACCATAAATCAGCTCTTCATCTCACGATGTTTCACTCACCTCAGGGCTTGTTGACTGCCTCCTAAGTACACATGCATGACACATGCTTAAAGTATGTTGTGAACCATCTGGATGTAGTTTAGTGCTATGACAAGAACAACAACATCGTTGAAAGCCCATATAACTGCCAGACTGGATAGATGGGTATTACAACTAGGGTCAAGGGTGATTTTCTATCCAACCAGGAGGCTGTATTGGACAGAGCACAAGAAAGGAGGCATAACCCAACCAGAATAGTCCTCAGTTTCTATTCCAGTAAGGATAACCAGATAATGGATGAATGATGAATGAATGGATATTTTGAAAATTTTGTCCCCCAGCACAACAGGTGGCAGTGGTCCCCTAGCTGGAGCCCAGTCTTGACACCTGCAGGGTTGCCTGAGAACTGTAGTATAGAATTGATTGTTCCTGTCTGGGTCCTTGGGTGCTGCAGGGGTGAGCTGTGAAGAACAGACCTCCGTATTTCAGGGTACTTCCATACGACCCAGAGATGTTTCCGGCATGTGATGGTATAATCCTAGAAGTGCTTCTGAGTCCAACATAAAAGGAGGCATCTCATCTCATGCAGAGTAGTCTGGAGGAAACTGGACAAAACTCAAAGAGCAGACACAAAGGGAGAAGGAAATGCTTTATTGGATATTGGCCTGGTGCTGGACTGATTTGTTCTCGTGTTTACTCAATAAATAACATTTTTCTTTTATCATAAACTCGTGCATGACCAAGCTGCGTTTGGTATTTGGACTGTGGGCACCCTCTAGTGGTGACATTTTCCATGCGATTTCCTCTGGCCCTATTAGAAGATCTTCAGCTTCTCATTGATCATGTGTGTGATTTGTGGAACAATAAAAATGCATTCTTTAATTTTGCGGTTATTCATGCAAACATCTGTCTCAAATATAAAAATCCTTCATAATTTTCACAATTTTTTTAATCAGTCCAACTTTTACGTGAAGAGAAGTAAAGAATATCTGTTGATTTGAGCAATGGTCCATGTGCAACAGTTTTCTGTCCTGGAACAAAATGCTTGCATAGCAGCTACTGTACTTCTTTTTAATGTAACAAGACTTCAGAATGGCTGGCCCATTTTCAAAAGAAGCAATACTTGGCATATCCAAGCTGTATTTGTCACAGTAGTGCCAGTACGTTTAGATCACCAGTTCTAGTTTTAACTTGATGTAATTATTAGGTTTCTTTCTTGTGTACTGCATGGCCAATAGGTATTAAAAGGTGAACATTGCCACTGTGTAACAAAACAGCTTTTTTGGCTTAACAGTGACAAATAAATAAAAAGACACCATTGTTATGTTTTTTGTTAAAAATCTCATAAACAGGCAATTGCAATAACATAGTAAATGACAGGAACATTTAAAGGAGATATTGGTGATCAGCAGGACAAAATCCTTAAGATAAACCCAAACATGTCTCATATGTGACCATATGATTTCAATTAAATAGAGGTACAGAAGTTTTATTTATACTACATTGCATTTTATATACGCTTATATTTAGATATTTGAAGAGGAGTAAATATTTTTGAGTTGTGCTTTTCTTGTTAGTCATTCTTATCTTGAATTGTTTTTGATGGAGCAGGGTGCATTTTCACTACAGGATTTCAATAACTGTTAGATTTATCAGAGACTGGATTGTAAACATAATAAGATATTTGTATGTTAGACAACTGTGGATTTTTTTAACAGCTTTAAGAAAAAAATATTTTTCCACTGTCTCTAAACTAAATATACTTTTGATGATAAATGCAGAAAAGCAATAAACTACTTCTTATTCTTTGGTTATGCTTTTTCTCAGGAACATATTGTGTATACAGCCATAATAAACTTTTCTGTTTACATTTTTAGGAGTATTGCCATTTTACAGTGTTTTTCAATAAATTTACTAATGCCCTGTAAGCATGATATGTATGTAAATGTAACTGACATTTTTTAGGATGTGTAATCTGTACATCTAATAGTATATGTTCAAAGGTGTATTTTTATAGAAACAGATTAATTTGCTCTTCAGTTTTCTTTGGTTTTGGTATGTGATGTTTTCAAATACATTAAACAGATATTACAGTGTAAATGGATGGATGAGTAGTAATTTTCTCAAATTAAATAAGAAGAAAACTGAATTTTTATTGATTGGCAAAAATGGATATAATGAAGTTATTAGAAATAAACTTGATCCATTTGGATTAAAAGTCAAGACAAAGGTAAAGAATTTAGGGATAACTATTGACTCTGACCTGAATTTTAAATCCCATATTAGTCAGATTACTATTTTCACTTAAGGAATATAGCAAAAGTTAGACCTCTTATAACATTGCAAGATGCTGAAAAATTAGATCACGCTTTTGTTTTCAGTTGGTAAAATTACTGCAACACACTCCTCTCAAGACTACCCAAAAAAGACATCAATCAATTGCAACGAGTGATGCTGGAATCTTAACTAGGAAAAGAAAATCTGAGCACATCTCTCCAGTTTTGATGTCACTACATTGGTTACCCAAGCCATTTAGAATTGATTTTAAAATACTACTTATGGTTTACAAAGCCTTAAATACTCTCGCTCCATTCTATATTTCAGAATGTCTTTCACTCTTGCTTTCAGTCATAAATGCATTTTTTTTAGTTTGGTTAAATATATAACAAGCATCCATCCGTTATCCAACCTGCTATATCCCCAACTAAAGGGTCACAGGGTTATGCTGGAGCCAATCCCAGCCAATACAGGGCACAAGGCAGGAAACAAACCCCGGGCAGGGTGCCCGCCCACCGCAGAATTATAATACAGATATGCTATATTATATTTATCTCTGCCTGCATTTACAGTAGCAACCTTAGCTATAAATTATGATTATGCCTTGTTGATGGCTGACTTTAATATTCACAAGGATGTGCAAATAGACACTGTTTTCAAATGATTTTCATATTTTATCGAAAGGAAAGATCATTATAAATATAAGAGAAGCAACACTACTCTAAAAAGTATTGAGAGCTTGATGCTGATGCAGTATTCTCATTGAAGGCAATGTGCATACGCAAATAAAAAGGAAAGTAAAATGTTTCCTTGTATTGTACATAAAATGTAAGGGATATTTTGCTCAGACATTATAATGCATTAGTAAAACCATAAATGCATCATGTGCAGTTTTCACACCTGCTTGAAATCTCTTCATATCTTCTGTGTGTCTTTTTCTTTTTTTCTTGTAGTGTTCACTTTAGTTTTATCTCTCAGCGTTTTCTTTTATTATCTAGTGTTGGGATACTTTTCTCTGCTTGTTAATTGTATTTTAAAATTGTTATGATTAATAAGAAAGGGTAAGACCCCTATTTAGAGATCTTTCTGCTGGCATTATGGCATTAGATTCAGTGATTGCTTTTACTCTACATTTCCCTTGTTTTTTAAAGCATTTTATACTTATTTAGTTTTGAATTTATATTTTGAAGATATGGCTTAGTATTTGCAATCTGGTCATTGGTATTAGGATTTTGGGTTTGTTATCTCAGAGTTTAAACATTTCACTTTGTATATTTCTTTAAGATCTTGTTTTCTTCCTTTGCATTTTGGATTATGTTATTTTCATTATTTATTTATTTAATTGTCTTTCTGTATTTCAACCTTCAATACATTTAATTTAATTATTAATAGTTGTGTTCTTTGGGCCAGGGTTTTGATAGTTTCCCTCTGCAATGGAGAATAAAAAATTGAATAATTATTTTGCTTATTGACTTCTACAAACTGCCTCATTTATTGTAATGTAATTTATAAAATCTGTCTGTTATATAAAAGAAATCTTGGGTCGAGACGTGACCTTCTCAAAAAGACACTTTGACGTCCTGTAAGAACAACCAATTTGAAACAAGATCACGGACATCTAACCTCTTAGTTGTTGGAATGCTTTTGGCAGACACACTTCATGTGCTCTTAAAAATGTTATATGTTCTAGATGGCACGTCAACGACTAAGCGAAAAAGAAAAAGCAGTGTGTCGAAAAGAGACCAAAAACCGTTGGAGAAAAAAGAAAGCAAAAAAAAAAATAATCTATGTGCATATTCTGAAAATAAGGAATGTAATAATCAGCCCGGGCGGCACGGTGGCGCAGTGGTAGCGCTGCTGCCTCGCAGTTAGGAGACCCGGTTCGCTTCCGGGTCCTCCCTGCGTGGAGTTTGCATGTTCTCCCGTGTCTGCGTGGGTTTCCTCCGGGCGCTCCGGTTTCCTCCCACAATCCAAAGACATGCAGGTTAGGTGGATTGGTGATTCTAAATTGGCCCTGGTGTGTTTGTGTGTGTCCTGCGGTGGGTTGGCACCCTGCCCAGGATTGGTTCCTGCCTTGTGCCCTGTGTTGGCTGGGATTGAGCCCCCGTGACCCTGTATTCGGATTCAGCGGGTTAGGAAATGGATGGATGGATAATCAGCCCAGACCAAGTGGAAATGAAAACCTAGTAGGTCCAATCGGGGTCAGAAATAAAAGACTTCATAAAGACTTCAAAGACAATGGCACGATACACATGCAGAGCAGGTTAGAGATTATGAAAGCAGTGGAATTCGAAAGGCAACAAAAAAACATTGGTGCAATATACATGCAGAGCAAGGTAAAGAATATGAAAGCAGTAAAATTCGAAAGTATCAAAAAAAAGAAAGTAAAAATCGTATTTGCATAAACAAAAGGAAATTATTACTCAGTGAAATAATGGAACAGCAAAAAGAGATCGAATATATGGACATAGGTGATATGTCAGAAGTATGTAGATATTGTTCGACTTTAAAGTTTAAGTCAGAGACTTGTAGATCGTCTAATTCGTGTTGCCATCAGGGAAAAGTAGTGTTTTTGCCCAATGAAGAGGCGTATCCACGAGAATTAAAAGATTTCTTGTTTGGAGAAAGTGAAATCCATAAACACTACAGGCAAAATATCCAAGTCTACAATAATCTGTTCGCATTTGCATCATTCAATGCTCAAAACGTAGATTTACACAACAATTAAAGCTACGACAAGTTTAATTTCGAGGAAACCACAATTCGGTCAGGTGTATATTAATGATCACGAAAGAGTATATAACAATTCCCATAAAAAATAACAATCTCTTTAAATTGTATATCCGGTTAACCAAACCCGGGTAGAGCCCCCTAGTTAATATAAAAAGTATCCGGTTGAGATATTTATACAACGTAATTTTAACATAAATCAAACAAGCCTGATGGACCAATTTTTCTCTTTTTGCTTGCCAAAGTTGATTTTGTTGATTTTTAATTACTTCTTTTTAATTAGAAGAAAAACACAGTTTAATAACAGCATATTTAATGGGATACAAACCAAAAAATCATATAAAGAATCATCCCCCACATATCCTTGTGATGAAGTAGATAAGAGAAACAGAGAAAAAACAACAATAACCAAAGTCATTCTGTCTCCTGTCAACTGAGCTCCAGCTAACCACTTGTCTACGGTGGCACTGGAAGAGGAGTTACTCTAGGATGCAGAAAGTTCCAAAAGCACTAAATTATAAAAAAAAAAAAGGGCTTCCAGAGTTTAAGCAGAAGAGAATCATGAGATTAATTTTTGTTTTATTATGTATGTATATATGCAAATTTTCTGATTTAGTACTATCTACTGCTGTCATATCAAAACATGGTAAATATATGTTAGCACTGAGCCTTGTACTAAGTGAAGAGCTCTACAAAAGAATAAATGGAATTTGGTAAATGTCAGATATATATTAAATTGATTGTTGATAAGCTTATATGCAAATTGCTCCTGTGACATCATGTTCCAGCATGTGTGTGATAACAATGCCCATGGCAATGCAACACGCTATCTATTGCTGTTGTCATCAAGTAACAGCAAGAACACCAGAACAGGAATGGTGAGAATGAAAAATCCAAAAATAAATTTAAAATGCCCTTAAACAATCAGAAGACATCGGGCTTCTTTGTCTATCAGCATTTGCACTCACTCATCCCCTCAGAATACTTTTGTAAGTGCTTTAGTGGTGCTAAATACTGTGGAGCTTCTTGAATCTGGTTTGTGTGATTAAACAACCTCCACTCAAACTTCAAGACTTCAGAAATAGTTATTGGAACCTATTATAAAGGTAAAATCAATGCAAATGATGTTTGTTAAATATATTACATTGCTACTAAAGTTACTGAATACCCACAATAACTCCAAAGATTCCAAACAGGTACTATATGAGGTATTTATTAGATAATGTATAATATACAAGGGACAATAAATAGAAGGAGTGGACACAACACAAAAGGTATGATGAAATAGCAGAGATTGCATCACTCTGGGCCTCAATGGACTCTTCTGGTGCAGATTCTACATTATTGTTTGGCCACATACAAAAGTAAGCACCAAATAAAACAACTCCTTTCTACCTCATCCACTGGCCTCATCTTTCTCCTCACCAAGCAAATCTTTCCTTCGGCTCATCTCTCGACTCCATGTTTGCCTGACTAAGGAGTTGGAGACCCTTATAAAGTTAATCAAGGAACACTTCCAGTGCCACACCAGTCAAGTAGGACAAGCATCAATGCCAACTCTGTTACCACAGAGATTCAAGAGCATTTGCAGGTATCTTCATTGTTGCCCAGTAGTGACTTTGGCCATTGCTGCAAAGAACATATTGGCGTGGCATTTTGGCTGGTTAAGGGTTTCCCATCTTGGATGTGTACTGCTCTACAGTTACCACCAACACCTACCTCTCTGTTAAACCATCTGATAGGAAGATCTTGCAAGCAAGTATTATTATATAATTTGTGAAGTTTATTTTTATTCACTTTTCAGTTTGTCCTTTTTTCTGTAATGAATTCAGTCACTGAAAGTTCATGGTAATCTGGGGAAAGCAGTGAATTAATTCTAAATAGAATATCAGTCCATTATAGGACACAAACAACATTCACTCACCCACTCACTCACTCACTCATAGAGTTGTCAGGTACAGTATGAGTCATCTATCTATCACTTTATCATTCATGTTTTTAAGATGTAGGTGGAGACTGGAGTACCTGGAGAAAATCATGTAGACTAGACAAAGATGTGATGTAATATACCTGCTCATTACCTTTTTAAACAAATTTTCTTTTATTGAAGGCCTGCAGGTGTGAAATGCAGGGTGAACTATATTAAAAATGTGAATTACATTAAATATTTACATTAGTAGCAAATTCCAAATTAGATGATTCTGCTTTCAACTCTATAAGTAGCATCTATATATATAATTCACTAAGGGCACGCAAGACACTGAGCACAAGTAAGACAGAGCCCCGCCCACCAACACTAACCCTCTTACCGCCTCATGGGATACGCACGACAGAGCCACGCACGTCAGCTGTAACCTTCCTCCCGAGTCCAGCATCGCTCTCAAGGCACGCAACAACTCAGCAAACACAGCCTCAGTCGCTTTCGTCTGTGCAAAAGTCCACCTGCACCTCTGAGCCACGTTGACTTTACACCGCACGCAAGACAGAGAGCCACGATCACCAACTCACAGAGCCCCGCCCGCCAACTCTAACTAAGGGCAAGCAAGACAGAGAGCGCACGCAAGACAGCATGGGATACGCATGACTGAGCCCCACCCGCCATCTCTAATCTTACTTCCGCGTCCACAGTAGCTCTTGATCAAACAGCAATAATTAGCAAACAAACAAAGATAACTGGCAGTAACTGTGCAAAATTCACAATTGGTATGCCAGTTTGAGAAGATAGGTTTTGAGGGTAGTTTTAAATGTGTTATTGAATCGAGCTGATGTATATGAGAGAGAAGAGAATTCCCGACTTGAGGAGCACTATGAGAGACACTCGAGCTCCCATAGTAAAGAGTTTGATGTGTGGTACAGAAAGTACAGCTGCAGAGGAGAATCAGAGTGAGTGAGAGGAGTGTCAGTCTGTAGGAGAGCATTGAGATTGTGGAGAGCTTAAATGTTCAGTGGATTTAGAACAGCAGGTTGTTATCATGGCAGCAGAATTTTGAATATATTGTAAGCGATAGATACGTTTTTGTGGGATGACAGATGAAATACCATTACAGTAATCTATACGTGAGGTGACTCGGGCATTAACCAATACTTAAGTACTGTGTTCTGTAAGAACAGGATGAAGTCTAGAAATGTTTCGGAGATGGAAGAAAGCAGTCAGAGAAATGTTACTTATATGGGAGGAATTATTTGATAATAATAATAATAATAATTAATTTTATTATTATTTAATAATTACCATTATTAGTGCACTAGCAAAATACCCATGCTTCGCAGCGGAGAAGTAGTGTGTTAAAGAAGTAATGAAAAAGAAATGGAAACATTTTAATAATAACGTAACATGATTGACAATGTAATTGTTTTGTCATTGTGATGAGTGTTGCTGGCATACTGTATATACAGTATATACTATATATATATATATATATATATATATATTGTGGAATTGGACCTGACACAGGCAGGCGGACGTCGTTTCTTCACCCAACACACGTTTTATTTACAAATATATTTACAATATTTTAAGTGCACACCCAGTGCCTCCAGCACCGATCCCCCAAAGTCCAGGCCTCACAGTCACAAATTGCCTTCCTTCTGGCCGCCTCCACTCCTCTCTCAAGTTCCGTCCTCTTCCACCCAACTCTTGCTGTCGACGGAAGGGAGGCGGCCCCTTAAATACCACCGAAGATGGGCTCCAGCTGCTTTCCCGGCAATCCCTCGCGGACACACTCCTGTGTGGCGGAAGTGCTGGCTGCGCATCTGGAAGCCCTCCGGGTGTCCCCAGTCTTCTTCCCCCCAGCACTTCCTGATGTGGCGGAAGTGCTAGGCTCCAGGTTTCTTCAGGCACCGGGGCGCCGCCTGGCCCCCAACACAACCAGTGCGGTCGCCCCCTCACGGTCTGGGGGAGGCAGAAGCCCTCCTCCGGTCCTCCTAGGCGTCCCGGCTTGGCTCCACCCCAGCCACATGCGACAATATATATATATATATATATACACACACACATATATATACATATAGACACACATATATATACATATACATATATACATACATATATAAATATACATATATATATATATATATATATATATATATATATATATATATATATATATATATATAACATATACATATATATTTGCAGCTGGAGATCCACAAAGGGAGAAAATAAATCACGTATCATAAAGTAGTTTTTATTCCTGAGCTTTCAACCCCTACCAGGGGTCTTCATCAGAGAATAATGCTTAGACTTACAAGAATCAAAGGCAATATATATCAATAACTTACTGTGTCAAATTTCGTGTGGTCGGGGTTGTTATTGTGTGTAAAGTCTTGTTTATTATGAATAAGTTTGCATATGCTGGATTTATGTCCAAGTGTCTGTTGATGGCGTTCTCATTTGATAACCAGGATTCAGCCAGCTATCTGGCATTTATTATTAGCTTTAAATTTTACTTGTACATCATCCCAATTAAATGTATGTCCTGTTGATATAGTATGCGTATAGATCAATGATAGTGAGCCATTTCTTCTGATGGCGTTGCGGTGTTCCTGTATACGTGTTGCTATTCTTTTTGAAGTTTGTCCAATGTATACTGCTGAGCACGAACTGCATGGAATGCTGTACAATGCGTTTCGTGTTTCTGCTGTCGATTTCTTGTTTTTAGCATTAAAGAGGACCTTGCACAGATTGTTCATGGATTTGTGTGCTATTCTCTGATGAAAGCTCAGGAATAAAAACTACTTTATGATACATGATTCATTTTCTCCCTTTGTGGATCTCCAGCTGCAAATATGCAAACCGTATCACAGACCTTCTCTTCCATACATACAGTATATATATACATATACATATGTATACATGTTGTGGTCCCCGGCCGGGGCTGGAGCCCGGCCAGGACGCCCAGGATGACCGGAGGAGGGCTTGTGCCTCCTCCAGACCGCGAGGGGGCGTCCGTCCTGGTTATGTTGGGGGCCTCGGGTAAAGGGCTTGGAAGCTCAGCCCTGTAGGGACCCGTGGCCACCGCCAGGCGGCGCCCCAATGCCTGCATATCCCTGGAGCCCAGCACTTCCGCCACACCAGGAAGTGCTGGGGGGAAGACGACAGGGGACTGGAATGTGGCTATTACTGATTGCCAGGAAGCAGCTGGAGCCCATCCAGATTCCCATATAAGGAGCCGTCTCCATCCAGTCAGGGCAGAAGTTGGGTGGAAGAGGACGGAGCTGGAGGGAGGACTAGAGGCGGCCAGGAGAAAGGCACAGAGACTGGAAGTGTGTGGCCTGGACATTGGGGGAATCGGTGCTGGAGGCACTGGGGTTTGTGAGTGCACTGAACTGTGTAAATATTATGAATAAACGTGTGTTGGGTGAACATAAGATGTCCGTCTGTGTGTGTCCGGGCCAGCGTCCACAATGTACATATATACTGTATACATATATATACATATACATATATATATATATATATACACACATACATACATATATATACACATATGCATATATACATATATATATATACACATATAAATATATATATATATATACATTGTGATAAAGGCGCTATATAGCAGAATACGCAGAGGCACGTGTTCACACTCAAGGATCTTTTATTTTGTTTCTTCAGCCGTGTGACACGCCTTCCCGTGCACACAGCCCAAACACAGTCCCAAGCACAAAACCCAAACACAACCAAACACTTTCCTGTTCCACCACTCCTCCCAGGCAACCTCGCCTCTTCCTCCCGATTCTGGCCTTGATTGCTGGGAGGCGGGCCCTTTATACCCCACCCGACCAGGTGCGAAGCTGGTCTTATCCAGGTGCCTGACCAGCGGAAGTGGAGGAATGTCGGGAAGGACCACCCCATGGTCTTGGTGGACTCCATGTCCCATGGGGCCACCCACTCCGGGGGAAGGTATTGAGGCTGTCCCGCTGGGTATACCCGCTGTCCGTCAACCATTTATATACCAGTGTTCGGAGGACAGCTGCGACCTGCAGTAGATGCTCCTCCCAGGTGCCGGAATAGATGACAACGCCATCCAGGTAGGCGGCACTATAGGACTGGTGGGCTTCAGCACTCTATCTACCAGACGTTGGAAGGTCGCCGGGGCCCCGTGCAGCCCAAATGGGAGGACCTTGTACTGCCAGTGCCCGCTAGGGGTGCTAAAGGCCGTTTTCTCCTTTGCGGATGCCGTTAAAGGAATTTGCCAATACCCTTTTGTCATGTCAAGGGTAGTCAGATATCGAGCCGTACTCCAGCCGCCAAGGAGGTCGCCAATGCGGGGCATGGGGTAGGCATCGAACTTGGAGATCTGATTCAGACGCCTAAAGTCATTACAGAACCTCCAGGAGCCGCCTGGCTTGGAGACGAGGACAATAGGGCTGGACCAGGGACTATGGCTCTCTTCAATTATGTCCATGTCCAACATATACCTCCAGTTCGACCTCTGCGTCCAGTGTGGTGGCTGGTTCTCTGCAGCACCCTCTAGCGGCCACCCCATCTCCCAACCGGGTTAACCAGTTCCCGTGCGATGCTTTTAGTATTAGCGGGCGCAGGGGAACCGCCTTGCTGTGGTGGACTCCATGTCCCATGGAGCCACGGAGAGATTGAGGAGGAATCCACTGCCAGGGAGACTGCCCCTCCTCAGGGCGCCGGGGAAGGTATTGCAATGTCCATGATGGCTCCCCCGGGACGTATGCGGCAGAGGTGTCCCGGCTGGGTATGGGACCCGGCTGTCCGTCACAACATATATACATTTATATACATATACATATATATATATACACACACACACACATATATACATATATATGCATATACATATCTACATATATATATACACACATATATATATATATACATATCTACATATATATATATATTAGGAGTGGCACTCGATTAAATAAAATTAATATAATTAATTAGGCTTTGTAATTAATTAATCTTGATTAATCGCATGTAATCGCACAAGAAAATTTGCCCCAAAGCACAAATTTTTTTTTAATTTAAAAGGGTTTTAGTGGGCGACAGAATCAAATACTAGACATGTCATGAATATTGTAAACTCAAGGTCTTTTAATTTCTGAAAAAAAAATGCATTTAAACTGCATTTCAGTTCAAAACAGAAACAAAAATATCATCCCTGGCCAAAATTGGGCAGACTTAAAAAAAATAAAGTGGTATTTTAAGTACTTTAAGTACATGTTCAGAATGGTATTGTCTTTAAATAATAATAACAAAAATTTCAACATAAAGTGCAGTTTTTCTTCTAAAAAAAATAAGGCAGAAACATAAAAGGTAATTTGACCAGCTTCACCTTTAAACTCTGAGTAACCTTAGCCAAAATTATTTTGTACATTAGACTAAAACAGTGTGATCATTGAACATTTTGTAATTAGATGTAATTAAAATTACTAACGGTCACGGAAGTCCAATGAGCCCCAGTAAGAGCCACAAAGTCCACTTTCTGTAATGCATCTAAATTTTCTTGCTTTTCAGTGTCATAAAGCTGTTGAATTTCACTTGAAATAGTCTTTCGCCACTGCAGTTGGAAAGTTGGATAACCTGACGCTAACTGTAGAACATTTTCCAACCCCCTATCTTCCACCACTGTTAGTGGTCTACAGTCCAAAGCAATCCATTTTGTGAGAGAATTTGTAAGTTTGACCGATGTTTACTTACGAATTTTGGTCCTGAAGCCAGTCATTTCATCAGGTTTGGGCTGCCGACACCTTTTGTTGGTACTCAAACTCGTACTGGTAGTGCTAACATCATACATAATTTCTGTGCTCGCTGTTACATTTTTTGCATTTAGATGGTACCGTAAGGTTGAAGTGCGTCGGTGGTATGCAAACTCCTTTTTGCACAGTTTGCACAAAACCTCGCTTTTATCAAGGCTTCCATCGGGTAGTCTTTTGAAATGAAATTTGCCTCCGATCAGTCCTAGCAACGCGCTTTCTTCAAACTCTTCCATTTTTGTAGCTCTGGTGTGTGCATCAATGTAATCGATGTACCAGGAAATCATGCATTGACAAAAGTTCCCCTTTGCTTGGAATGCAAAGTGTGAATAAATGCGTTATTTTTTTTAACGCGTTATGGAGCACATGCATCAAAGCTTCTCAGCTGTGCTTGTGCTAAGAAAAGGAAACATTTTAAAAATAACGTAACATGATTGGCAATGTAACCTTTTGTAGGGTCTGTCCCTGAGACTTATTAATTGTCATCGCGAAGCAGAGCCTCACGGGAAATTGGAGGCATTTGAAGCGATGCGAGGAATACAAACTCTCTCACCTGAGCAACCACCAGTAAAAATAGTTGCCTCAATTAGGTTATTTTGCAGACACGTGACCTGAAGTCTCGTGCCATTACAAAGTCTTGGTGGCTGTAAGGTTTTCAGTAATATTATTGGTGTCCCAACCCTCAAAATAAGATTATGCTCAGTAGTGCCTGGAGGATTCAGAGTGTGGAGAAACCCTAGAGACAGCGTGTGTATTAGCTTGTGGATTTTTCTGTATTTGGTGGCAGCAACACAAAGTTGCTTCCGCAAGACCGCGTTAGCTGCGGAGCTCAGCTCAGAGCGAAATGAAGTGAATGAAATGAGGTGAATGGGAGGGAAGATGCTGACGTGACTCTCTCCCAAACACAGTGTCTTGAAATTTGCATAAGCACAGTCCTTCACCAGCAATTTTAACTTAGTTACAAAGTGATCAAAACTCTCGTTTATACCCTGCGTCCTCTCATTAAACTTGTATCCCGCGAATATCGTATTAGTCGTGGGCATGACAAACGCCAGCGGCATGAACTTAATTTAAGGAGTGTGTCTATAAACTTAATTTAAACTTACAGTTTACACCGTGCTTTGTTTCAGCAGCAGCTGCACTTATGAATATGCTTGTATGCGTCACTCGCTTGATATTCTTTTTCTGCCTTCTCAATTGTGTAATGCGTCTTTTCTTCAGCGTTCTTTGGGGCTCTTCTTTTTTCTCTACGTACTGCGTTCACAGTCAGTTGACGTGATTACGTCGGAGGCGTGATGATGCGAGATGCAACTCCTCCCACGGCCATCGACCTGCAGTCTATTACAGTATATGGACGAAAAAATAGGTTCCAGTTATGACCATTACGAGTGGAATTTCGAAATGAAACCTGCCCAACTTTTGTAAGCTGTAAGGAATGAGCCTGTCCAATTTCAGCCTTCTACCTACCCAGGAAGTTGGAGAATTAGTGATGAGTGAGTCAGTGAGTGAGTGAGTGAGTGAGTGAGTCAGTGAGGGCTTTGCCTTTTATTAGTATAGATAAATGGATATAAATAATTGCATGTAAACGATTCGCCAAAATCTGTTTTATGTAAACGATACTGTTTAAAACGTTATTGTTTTTTCATCAGAAAACCCGGTTTCCACGTCTACCTATATTAGTTTAAACGGAACTTTTACCACTCGCAATAGGGCGGACGTGCTGACTTATTGTGTCGACTGGGCAACACAGTGAATGCGGCATCTATCTATATATGTCTGTGTTTTCCGTAGCCTCCTACAGGAAGGTACTCTCTCAACCATTGGCATTGGTTTCGCTCCTTGCTATTTTTGTTATACTGGGACGGTGGTTTCCTAAGCCTTTGTTATACTGAATTCCTTTCTCACCGTTTTCTGTTCCTATTCTTACACCACCATATGCTACGGCGAACTTCGGCTAGTTCTTTAATAAAAGGTTATGAATGTTGCAAACCAGAGGCTTCTATTTCAAGCAAACTGCAAAAAGGATCTTTGTGAAGTTCCAGCAACTCCAGCAACATAGGGTTGCCTGGAAAAGCGGCTACAAATGTCAAAACTGACTCATATTTAATAGTGTCTATAAATTGGGCATTATAAAGCTATTTTCCAAGGTACTGATTTTCATTAAGTGCAGTCTTTCAAAAGATATTACTTTAAAATGTATTCATGCATTAAATGCTTTAGAAACAGTGCTTGTTTTTCAGCCTATAAAAATGATCAGACAGAGTATGTGTGATATATTTAATGTAATGGGCTCATGCAGAGCAACTTGGACCATGAGTGTATTATTCACTGGTTTGTTCTACTAAAAGAGAAAGCTCTTATGTATCATTAAAACTCTTGTCCAAATTATTCAACAGTGTCATTCTGTCCATCACACTGTATGAAAGAGGATTTCAGGCAAGATCAGTATAAAGTTCTGCTTAACAAAGTCCAGTAGGAAACCTGCATTCTAAAAGTTTAATGGAAAACTCCCATCAGTAAAGCACACAGAAGATTTGCATATAGCAAAAAAGTATTTCCATGTAGCTTCCGTGAAGCTCTTGAACCTTGCAAGATGCAAAACAGCCAAGGGATCAGTGAGAAAAAGGCCTTTATGAACCCAACAATTATCTGTGCACCAGATATTTAGAAAGTGTTTGTTGATCAATTCAATGTAGAAATAAGCACACACAGGGCAGGATATGGTCTTCAATATAACCTTATTTCTGCACAGTTTTATACACCATTATTATGTTCATAAGAGTTACTAATAAACACTTTGAAATCACCATCTTTTTTCCAGCATCTCCTAACTCACTTGATGTTTCATATATGATATATCGTATATGATATACTGTTTGGCTCATCTTGTTATTCAAGATATAATGCTTCTGAGGATTTCTCATAATTTTTTTCCTGTGGACCCAAAAATAACTAATTTTTAGGCTAATTTTGGTGTATATATTCTGCAGGGAATGTCACCCTTATGATAAAGAGTAAGCCAATAGGTGTCTTCAGCACAAATGATGTGAAGGAATTGAAGTTGTGCGTGCCAGATTAACTGACCCCCGGGGTTCACCCTCAAATGGGGTATGAAAAGTCCAACTTTCTCCTTTTCACAAATCTCCAAAAAATTGGAGATTAGTAATATAGGCATGAGGAGTGCCATTTTAAGCTATTTCAAGGTTACTGATCCTGAAAAAGATATTTTTGGTATTTGATTCTTTAGTGTTGGACCAGGCCTTCTAAGAGGCATTCCCAGAAGGTTCAAAATGACAAATTTCAAACATAAGCATGTGAAGTATAGTTTTAGATTATTTCAAGGTCAGTAATTACAAATATGATATTATTTATGATTTTTGATCCTTCACTAGGGCTGTATCCCTCTGTGGATCTTTATCATTATATAAAGAATGACAAATTTTTATCACAATCAAAAATATCTAGATTATAAACATTTAAACTGAAGCTTTATGTACACATTTAAACTGAAGCATGTATTTTAATATTTCAAACATTCGAGGCAAATATTCTTGCTTATTATATACTTCTACCTCATTAAGTTACGGTGGCCAAAAAGGGCAAAACAAATTTACATTTCACAAAACGAATTTATAACCATTAAGACAAATTTACAAAGAAAATTCAAATTAACATTTCAGAAAACAAATTTACAATAGTGAGAACAATTTACAACTCCCGAGACAAATTTACAAGCGGTAAAACAAATTAACAGTTCAGAAAACAATTTTACAAGTGGCCCGAAACAAATTTACAAGCGGCAAATCAAACGGAAAGGGTAGGTACAATACACAGGAAGTACTTGTTGCTGACCTTTTGTGTCATTCAAACTGTTTTGTGAGGGGACAATGAATAGAGTTTGTAGCAATTAAGCGCTGCCAGTGGACGATGTTTTGTCCATTTTGTGATAACCATTTTAGCCAGCTGGCTCGGTTTTGTTATTCTTGTGGGAAATGTTTAGACTTTCTAAAAGAAGCTCTCCAGATGGAAGATGTGATACGTTGTTTTATAGACTATTTCAATGAAGGCCACTCCTACAATGTAATCGTTGACACAATGTCCTTTTAACATGGTGTAAACCTTAGATTGCGGTGTCTTAAAACTAAACTTAGAGAAGCCGAGCTATATCATAGAAAGAAGTATTCCTCCACAAACGCTGCCAGGAATGCCATCAGGTTGGAGCTTTGTGGACCTGGATAACTTTTTGGCTACCGAACGATGTGGCAAGTACTCGGGCAAAAGTACAATTTGTGATTAAAGAGAGACGATGTTATGGTTTTGCTCTGGGAGTTAAACCCTCAAGGATGTGAGAGGAGAGCACGCAGAAGGTTTATAAGCAGAACCTACCACTCAATGGGGCCTAATTACTGTATATGTGGCATACTGATGGTTACGACAAACTAAAGCCATTTGGATTCGCTATTTCTGGATGCATTGATGGATTTTCACGAAAAGTACTGTGGCTTTTAAGTGGACCAACAAATAACAATCCATTAGTGATCCCTCACAATTTCCTAGCTTATGTGTGACGCCTCGTTGTTGTGCCCAAGAGACTGAGGACCGATTGCAGCACGGAGAATTACATTATGGCTGCAATTCAATGATGTACCCTACGTCACCAGAATCCCGACTATTACTCGAGAATGTCTAGCCACATGTATGGCTAATCCACAAACAATCAACGTATTGAGTCGTGGTGGTCCATATTCAGAAATGGAAGGTATGTGACCTAAATGAAGTATTGCTCTTCATCATTACTGTTAGCCTACACATTTTACAACTGTGATGCATGTTAAGGAAAAACAAAATGTATTAAGTTACAGTAGGGCTGCTGATTAATCACCATAAATGCGTAAAAAATTTATGGGATTAACTTTTTAAACACAACCCCTAAATACATTATTTAGGATCCCTGGCCACTTACTGTCCTCTGTAGTGTTGGGGCAACGTTAAAAGTTACATTACGTAGTCAAATAAATTTTTAAAGTAGCGAGTAACTTAATGCAATAATTATTTTGTTGAAGGAAAATATTAATGTTACTTAAGCCACTCAAAAATGATAATAATAATTAGTTATTATTATTAGGATTAGTACTGCTTTATTTCCTATAAGTACTACCCTTTTCTCAAAGCCGTTGCCTTCTGAGGCTGTCACACAGTGCCTGCAGTTCTTCAGGTCGTTTGGTGACATCCTGCATGTGCTGAAGGGTAAATTTAATCAGCCCAGTTTAGGGTCACAAGGAGCCAGTGATTGTTGCAGCAGTACTGGGTGAAAGACAGGAAGCAAATGCATCTTAGGGGACTCAGGTCAGGGATATAAAAAGGGAATGGATGTTATTTTCTTCACAACACTTATTACAATGTATTTTCTAATTTAGATGTAGTTGGCCAATACAATTAAATTTAAAATAAGCGTTTGTGGAGTTTATGTTTTACTGTACCCAATGCTAAAGTGACATCATAAGAAATAACAAAGGCTTAAAATAAGGAGCTCTAAAAGCTACATTATAAATAAATGGAATTCTGTTTGTTAACATCTTGATCAGGAATTCATAAAAGAAGCTCATGAAAAAAGATTTAGTTTTATTTTTGTATCTCTTACAAAAAAAGTGCAAAGAAAAGTGCGGTTTGTAATACATTAAATTTTATAAGTAACATATTTGGTTACTTTTTTTGTAAGTAATGAGGAAAGTGACTAAGTTAATTTTAAAAGTAACATACCCCAAACACTGGTCCCTTGTAAACATTTTTTTCTTTATCTTGATGTCATCTCTTGATCTACAAGTGTAAATAAACTGGTATGCCTAAGAAAATGGCAGAATTAATATGAAGTTTAACCCAGTTATTTATATAGGTCTCAATTCTGGATGGAGTTATTTGCAGACCTCAGAGATGTAGGACACTTTAATGGAAGTTGTGAACATCAGTGCTTGCTAAGATTTTGCTCGAAGGATGTCATACAGAAGAATCTGGATGAATGCATGATTCGCCCTTCTACAACCACGTCATGTCCTGGAGGAGTGCTCAATGAACTGTACTACTTACCACACAGGTAATGGATTATCATTTCCCAGTAACGTTTTGTTTTCTTTGTAGCTTAAATGTAAATAAATGCTATTACTGCGATCAATTTCTCAATCTAGATTTGGCTCTAGAGACTGTGGATTTAGGATTGAATGTACAGAACTGGATACTTTCCCTGAATCAAATCAGCCAACGCATTAATGTGGTGACCTGAACATGCAGGAATACTTGGACTTTGTTATGGAGCACAGTCACCTACAGAAACCAGAGAACTGGGAGTCTGCATCAGAACTGTACATACGTCTTAAAGAAATTGTTCAATTATAATTTGTTCTGTGTACAACAGATCTAATAAAGTACACAATAATGAAGCAGTGTCTCAAGCGTGTGAAGAGTAATCTATGCTGTCCATGAATTTTAATTTTTACTGGAAAAACTTCCACAACTGCCCTAAATTATTGTAAATAAAGTGTGAAATGAAATAATTTGAAGTAAAAGTAAGGCAAAGTATAAAATATTTATTACACTATTATTTAAGTATCAGAAATTAATGTTTAATTTAAAGTACTCTTAATTTGGTTTTATTAACAGGAAATATCTCTTTCAAAGCTCAGGACTTGATGAAATATTCCAAATGTAACATAATATAAACAAGAACACATTAAAACATCTTCAGTTGTAGCTTAAATAAAACGTAATCAAACATGTGGTTTCTTCAAAATCTCAAATATACAAATGCAGCAGGGTTATATTACAAAATGAAATAATAATAGTGCAAAAGTGTGTCCACCAGTGCAGATGGATGTGAGTTCTCTAGCTGCAGTGATTTAAGGCACACACTTATCCACATCTAGTGGACCCAATCACACCTGATTTAAAAAACAGCCAAATGCTGGAGAATTCTGAATTCCAAAATCCATATGTGATTTAAACACATTGTATGAATCCAGCAGTGGTAATTTCATTGTGTTTGAACATGTGTTTGCCATTGGGAATGGTGGATCATCCAGGAACTCAATCCTCGGCAGTGGTTCCAATCCAGACGGGGGAAGTGAAGTAAGTCCCGTTGCAAACATGAAAACATCTTCCACGCAAACAGCAACCTGACCTTCTGTAAGGAAACAGAATTGTTCATGCACATCTTGGCATATTGTTATTATTTTTAACTACTTGTAAAATAAATAATTATGCAATCTATTTTGCAAACCTTCACAATCAAGGAGATAGTCAGCCCAGTAGCCTAATGTTTGTACTTCTCTGAGTCTCCTGTTGCTCCCTGATGGACTGAGGTCAGGTTTGAAAAATCCCTCAAGTTCAAGAGCAGTGACCTTCTTTTCTGAGTGGCACAGGACAGGGATCATCAAAGAAGAATGCTGCTGCAGTGCAGTCAAAAACTGAAGAGCTGAAAGACCATTTTTAAATCTAAAAAGTACAAAATACATTGTTACACTGCTATAAAGTGCTAATCACATAGTGTATGTGTATGGACAGTATATTAAAACATGATTACTCCAGTAATTTTCAGCAGCTAAGGTTTTAAGATTTTTCTGCTGCTGACAGAATCAAAAATGTGTTTTAGTGTATCGAGTCATATTAGAGAAACTTAGTGTTACTTTTGCATTTTCCCTTTAAACATAAGTCAGTGGGGTATGCTGTTAAAGCCTTTATGAGTTTCTGGTTTTAGATCACTTATTTTAGATGGTTTGAAGGCTTGAACAGC
This sequence comes from Polypterus senegalus, assembly GCF_016835505.1. Classification (NCBI taxonomy): domain Eukaryota; kingdom Metazoa; phylum Chordata; class Cladistia; order Polypteriformes; family Polypteridae; genus Polypterus; species Polypterus senegalus. Next base: position 124,931,229 of record NC_053164.1, on the reverse strand, counting down.
ATGCCTGCCCCCATGCACTACTGTTGAAATGAGATGGGAAACTGCAAAAGGACCAGAACATTTCTCTAAAAACACTATCAACTAAAACATTTTTAAACCTGATTCATCACCAGAAACCTTTTTTGAAATAATATATGTTGAAAATTATTGGAACTGTCCTTCACTAATAATGCAGTAGTTGTAACTTGCTTGTTAACAACTGAATTGCAGACTGACATCATGTTTGTTTAGAACATGGCAATGTAATTTACAAAAATTATAAGACTAGGATATGATGGTACCTGTCAATTACACATGAGTTACGATCGATAATATACCATCAGAGGTAGTCTGACACAATTGTTCTGTTTTCTTCAAGAGCAGCCACATATCTCAGACAACCAGCTGTCTGTAACATTGTGCTATATTTTAAAGTACATTCTCGCAAAGCTTCAACAGAAGCAGCACGGTCAATCAAAAACACAAAAAAGGGGCATATACAGTATATACAGTTCTCATAAATTTCTGTTCCATTACTTATCTAGTTTAACCCTATATCTTGTACAATGACACAACAATAAATGCATTACTCTGTATATGTTATTAAGGGAGTAATGATTTTCTGAAAGCATTGCAGAAACTAATAAATAAACCCTACCTTACTATAGCATTATGCTTTTCCTACCTCTCACAAAGCTTTATTTCTTCTTCAGTTACATCATTGATTGTTGCTTTGAATGAAGGCTGGCCTGCAAGATACAGTACAAGATCTTCCAAGAGGAAATGTGGACCTGGGCCTCCATGCACAACTGATACCGCAATCATCTTTCCTGCTGAGAAGTACTCATTCTCCCTGAGAGGTGTAAATGAAAATCATTCATATTTTAGAATTTTGGGTGATTTACAATTCGAACCACAATTCCAAATTGCTTTTAATGTTATTTCTACTGTTCCACACATATTTAGCAACTATTTTTGGAAACATTCAAATATGTTTCATGCAGCATTAAAATCAAGACAAACCTAAGCATGTTGTTGCTAAATATCTCTGGAACAGTTCAAGTAACAAAGTGTATCAATGATGTGACATATTATTATATATACATACCATTTGCATTGTAGACTAAGTAATGTTGTCCTGTTGGTCCATCAAAAAATTGGTTGGTCTTTAAGATGGTTCATTAGTAGAGTTAGAAATTCTCGTCTTGGACCACCTGTATCAATTTCATCTTCAAAAACACCAGCATCATCAGTAAATCTGACCAGCATATCACAGGTTTCTGAATATGTTGCACGCTTGAAGCCTCGGACTGCTCTATCCCAAACATTTGACCTTTGCAATGTTGAACCGGCTAACTCTTCCATGATCAATATGATGCGACAGGTTTGCAATGATATCAGGTAGTGTAATGTTTACCTCCTCTCTAGAATTACACAAGACTGAGTTACTTTTGTGAAATGCCAGACAGATCACAGTTTTCTATTTTTTGCACAACACTGATGTGCAGTAAAAGGGCTTTTCACATATTATCACAGAAGTAATTCACTCTTTTACCATTAAGTGCAGAGAAAACCTATTGCTATTGTCAATAACTACCGGCTTACATGGTTGTGTCTGATAAATTTCCCAAATTTGTAGGAACTGGCTCTTCATCCTCTTCTTCAACACATGGTGCATAAAGGTTTGTATATTTACTGTAAAGAAATTACCATTCCTATATTAAAAGACAACTCCACCCATTTTACACTAAAACATTCTTCTTAAGTAATTTCCAAACTAAGTAAATCCCTGAAGTATTTTTTGTAAGTTAACTATTCTACAGATATTTTAGAAACAACTTGCCAGTTTATTTTTCATCTAATCTAAAAATGTCTACCAAGGGAATAGTCACATTTTGTCATTTTTTTTGCTTACCTGTAGTAAGTAACATTGTATTCAGGTAGACCCAGAGTATCCTCAGTATCAGATATTACTATCTGAAAAATAAAGTGACATGGGGATCTTAAATGTCCAACACAACATAAAACAAAACTGAAAGAAAAAAATATTATGAGGTAACATTTGGTTCAATACTTACTTACCTGTCCAGCTTGAATTGTTGATGAATGTCTGGATGCATCTATGAAAAGTTAAAATTACTACTTTAGTACAACAAAGTATCATGGAGTTAAAAAGGAAATTTAAAATTATGGTAAATTATAATAATCTAGATAATTTTGCTAAATTTCACAATATTCTTATATTATTTACAACTTCATATATTTAGAGCAAAAACTGTGGTCTCAACATAAACTTAAGGGTCTGTCCCAAACATGTGATTTGATCACATTACCAGCTTACAGATTACTTACATTTGCAAACTGGTACTTACACATCTTCTAGTTTGTGTTTTTTGTCTTCAAAAACCTATTATTTGTTTCATGTTAACTCACCACAGTGTCAGCCTGATTGAATTCAATTGTGCTCCTACTTGTAACAAAAATTTCAGAATCTGAGTCTGATTCTGAGCTAACATCCACTGCAGTTAAAGGAAACAAAATCAACACATTATTATGCATTATTATGTACAGTATGTCACAGCACTGTGAAATATGTAAAAGTGCTAAATCATCAGATCCACTAACCTCTTCTAAAGTCTTTTTCTAGGCATATAAAAAAGAGATCCTGCAATATGCCTTTCCTATTTCCTTTTTATATTCAGCCGATGCAAATGGCCTTTCTGTCCCAGGCACATTGATCACCTCTGAGCAATTTGGATACAAAAGTATATATGGCCCTTCATCCATGTCCTTGTTAAATGTTCTCAATTTCTGGACAGCTAGTTTCAGTAGATCAGGCGCTGGTTTTAAATCACTTCCATTTGGCACCATCAATCCTATGTCTATCCAGATAAATAAAAATAAACAGAATGAGTTTTCAATAAATTATATATTCATAAGTTTGTTGCACAGGAAGTTAAGCACTAAATGGGTCTACTGATTAAACAATAACTGTCCCTGCAATCATTGTCTTGTATACATGACACAAACAGTTAAGCCCCCTAACCTGAACTTGTCTCTGTTCTTGTTTTAGTCGTCTCTTTGACCCGCAGGTAAAGGACTGTCTTTCTTTGAAGTTTCTGTAGTCCATGAACTGTTTATATGATGGGCACGGTTGTTCTTCTGGAATGAACAGAATTGAATATCAACACATTATGGACAGAATAATTGTAATCATTTATGAACCATAAAATGTATTGATGTGTATTTTAGTTCAACTACTTCCACAATATTGTTTAGTATAATTACTCGTAATATGTGACCTTTAGTTTGTGACCACTACAGGTAACACTGCTTGTTAAAAAATGAGATACAAAGGTCTGCTTCTTTAAGTTTTTAAAAACAAAACAAACAAAAAAAAAACACATACATCATGAATCTCTTTACATTTTCTTCACAATACTCCTAAATGGCATAAATATACAGTACACCAGGAAAATCCATTCCATTATCTGTTGTTAGTTAGTTAGATTATAATAAATTGATATTAGTATTTTATTAGTTATGTTAAAATGTTTGTGTATATATTAGTGCATAGTCAATGGTAGGTTCTATTATAAGCCCTACAAGCTAAATTGTAAATGGAATATTCTAATTATTTCTTGTCATTCTGACTACACACTAGTTCAGTTTATGATCTGCCTTACAGTTGTTAAGGCATTGAGGGCAAACAGCTTCAAACCGTACTGACATACTAAAGTGAAGTCTATGTAAGTTTGCAATAGAAATGTAACAAGTATAGAAAGTAACTATTTTTTAACCAGAGAAAGCTAAGACTGTAATTAGACAGAGAAAACACCTTTTTTATGCTTTTGCATTTTATTCTGCATGTGTAATAACTTTTTTCTAAAATTTTGTGATTTTTTCCTTTTTCAAACTTTCACTCTCACTTTATTGGACTGAGAAATTTCTTGACTCATGCTGGATCCTACCTTGCCAACTGCTGCTCAACCTTTGGAACCGAAAAGACATAGCTATATCTGTACTTTGAAATGTGTTGGCAATTGCTGAATGTTGAAAATTATGCAAGACCAAATCATGTTTTATTTTATTAGGTTACAACCGTTACGAAAGTTAACAGTCCCAGGATATGTTGCGGTAGTAATTAAAAAACTTAAATGACTGCATTAAGTATAACACACATATATACTGTAGATTCCAACTTGCACAGAAGTTGTTTATTTGAACAGAATTCTGAAAGACTCGTATAATAATAATAATAATAATAATAAAAGCCTAGGATAGCTGGCTCTAGATAGCGTTAAGAGTCCACTTACCGGTACTTTGATTAACATTTTCAGGTGGTTTAAACTTCGGCTGTGCATCTGGGTCTTCCGTGCGGGGAGCCTCTTTTAGAAAGTATAAACATATCCCACAAGAATAACAAAAGCAGGCTAACTGGCTAAAATGGTTTCCCCAAAATGGACAAAACACTGTTAGTTGATTTACCGTCACAAACTCCGTTCAATGTTCCCTCGCAAAACAGTTTGAATGACACAAAAGGTCAGCAACAAGCACTTCCTGTGTATTGTACCTACCCTTTCCGTTTGATTTGCTGCTTGTAAATTAGTTTCAGGCCACTTGTAAAATTGTTTTCTGAACTGTTAATTTGTTTTACCGCTTGTAAATTTGTCTCGGGAGTTGTAAATTGTTTTCACTATTGTGAATTTGTTTTCTGAAATATTAATTTGAATTTCCTTTGTAAATTTGTCTTAATGGTTATAAATTCGTTTTGTGAAATGTAAATTTGTTTTGCCCTTCTTGGCCACCGTAACTTAATGAGGTAGAAGTATATAATAAGCAAGAATATTTGCCTTAAATGTTTGAAATATTAAAATACATGCTTCAGTTTAAATGTTTACATAAAGCTTCATTTTAAATGTTCTCGGCCACCGTATTAAGTAAATCATTTCTTGCATACACCTCAAATTAGAATGGGTTATGCTAATTTATAATTATTTTTTTCAATCTAAAAAGAGTAATAAAACAGTAATTATGCTATGAACCAAGAAGTAAATAGTGCCAATCATGTGTTGGGCTTTGACGCATGTAAGTTTTGCTGGTTTTGATTCTCACTAGTTTTTCAGTTATGCTTTTATCTTCTGGTCCTTTTCTCTTATTGTTTTTTGACCTGACAATTCTTTCAGCTCTGGCAGTACACGGAAGTGATGTGGGGCAAGTAATCATCTACAGTAGAAAACCATGTCAGAGTGGTAAGAAAGAGAGAGATAGAAAGACAGTGAGATAGGAGGTGAAGGATTGGTGCAGTACTTTGTGGTGTACTGACTCTGCTGGTGGAACCAGTGTTTAAATAAGAATGGAACCGACAGCTAGGTCAGAGTTTCATTAAGTGTCGAAGGTTGATACCAGGAAATCTAGCCCAGTACATGAGAACAAAATTGTAAATCAAAGGACATAGTTTTCACGTAACCAGATCCAAAATATGAGATGAACATCGCAGTTAATTAATGAAAGAAAGTGCTGCCAAAAATCAGATTGAAATGCTAATTACAATCATTTTTTATTGTTATATTATTGTTTTATTTATTATTTTATTATTGTTTTATTTATTATAAACTTGGTCATCACCAGGGAACTGCATGATGCTGACCTTTATACTCTTAACCTAATGATGTCATATGCCACAAACTTGCCTAGCGACTGACCAAACAGAATGTACACAACAGTGACGTACTTATCACAAACAAGACGTATTTACTTTTAAATGTTATTAAGTGTCTAAATAAAAATAAATGAACCTATTGTGTTCCTTGGCCTCCCAAACCTCCCAAAATGATGTCTTGGTTATTTTAAAAGCTAAGGGACAACAGCAAAAAACTTAAAATACAACTCACATCATAACACATGGTAAGAAAGTGGGCTAGCCACCTTACTAGGCAGAGAAAGTTCAAAACTTGTTTAAGTAGGCATAGTGCGTAGTAGTATGTGTGAGTTTTTGTTTTGTCTGGGTCTCATTTGTATATACTTTTACTGTTTTTGACAGTTTTTTCAGTTTTGTAGTATTATGATAACGACATGTATAGAACTATTTTGAATTTTTGCTTTGTTGTAGATGTCAGCTTGTTCTTGTTAGCAGCAATATTCCATTATGTCAGTTATGTGGTCACTAGCATTGCAACATGTGACATCATTACAGAAACGTTTAAAAAGCTGGCAGAGTGTTTGTGCATCAGTCTGCATACTGGATCCCTTACTCTGACTCTCAACATTCTGTATCGTGTTAGTGAAAGCAACAAAGTGTTTCTATGAAAACTATAGAATTACGACCTTTTGGCTTTTTTCTTTTTTAGAAGTACATTTCTGGTTTATTGCTTTTTAGTTTTGAAAAAATATTCTTTCCACTTTTGGTATTTTTTTGACTACATGGCTACCTATCTCTTAAGCATTTACATTTCTTGGTTGTTTGCTTCTGCCTTTTAGCAATTCCTGCCATTTTCGCACAGAGGTTTCAGTGTTGTATGTTTAGTTTGTACATTTATTCCTTTTCTTTTGTCTGTTGCTTCTAATGCTTATTTGTTAACCAACACTTCATTTTTGTATAAGTTGGTTTTCTTGGTGTTATTCTTGTTTGGTACTTTGACTACTTAACTATCATGTAAACAACATGCATAATAATAATAAAACAATAACCACAGCAAAAACATAATGCTGTTTAAATAGCTTTACAGTGATTATTCCAGCTAAAATAAAAAGAGGTCAACAAAGGATTGTAAACACCTTTATGAATGACTGATATTCTTCTTTTTATTCTAATTGTAGTAACCAATAATTATGAAAAAATAGATGGGTATGTTTAGGCTTAAATATCTTTCTTCCCTAAATTAAGAATAGTATAATGCAGATTAAAGTGCAAAAATGCAAGTTATAAAGGAAAAAAACAGAACACAGTATTTTGTTCATCAAAGATGTAAAGATGAGTCTAATGAGCACCTGGCAGTTGTAATCAAAGTTTAATTATGGAAAGCAGGTGAAATACTTATACTCATTAGAAGTATTAGGCAAGTATAGTGTTGTGAAAGACTTCATCTAAAATGGTTCATGTCATTAATTACAGAGAAAGTGTTTGAGAATTCTGAGTCTTAATTAAGTGTCAGAACTTTAACCATCACATTTGTTCTGCAATCTGAGTGGTACTGGATCGAAAACTCTTTTTTCCTTACTGACAGATTTAATTCCTTTATCAACCCATGGACAAACAAGGCAATGCAAGAGTGAAAAATGATAAATTACAAATACTGCAAAACTATGTGCTTGGAGCTGAAAACATAAATTAAACGGTAGATGATCCGTGATAATTCTGTCCCTAGAAAAAGTGAATGTTAGCCTCTCAGAGTGGTGTATTGGTAATTTATGTGAAGATTTATATTTAATGCATCTGATTGCAATTATTTTGTCATTAAATTGATGATCAAAAAAGTAAATTTGGAAGATAAATAGACCATTGTATTAATTAACAAATAGGTGTCATTTATTAATAATTGCAACAAGGTGAAAATAGCATTTCTTAGTGCTTTCAAAGCATATTAGAACAGAGCTCATTTTAAACAATACATTATCACCAATCTTGCAGGAAGGTACTTTTCCTTTTTTAACAGAAAGAACTTTTTATGGGACATGCTTGAGAGTTGAACAAAAGTGCATAATTAGTATAAAATAATAATAATGAGAATAACATTATCATAAACAATGCATATTTAAATTACACATGCATTAACAACTGACTGTAACCATAAAGATCATTGGTAAACTCTGTTTAGTAGGTGAACTAACATAATATACAGAACAAAAGAAATCAGGACTGTAGGTCCAAGACTATATTACAGAATGCAAGTTAAGGCCGGGATAACTTGTCTCTTTGGTAGCAGGGTCTGAAATGAACGCCAGCCTACAGCCATCCATTTTCTTATATAAGAGACAGACTGGAAAGGGCAGGGCTACTGATAATTGACAGAAGTGGCTTTATGTGTGCAGGGCCTTTTCTACCTCAATTCTAGGGAAACAAAGGCACAAGTTGCTACCAACTGTGTTACACTCAAATCCTTCCCCTTCATATTTGCCTGACCAGAGCCAGAGACATGCTCCTGTGGCATGTGTGTGTAACAGTTTACAAAGGACAAGACGTTTATTATCCAGCACTTGTCTCAAAGGTTCAGGACCTGGATTGATAACCTACAAGTATGGCTATACCATTCCATTTTGATTTGATTAACAGTGTAGTCAGAAAAACAAGAAAGTCTATCAGTATTGATTAAAGTATCAGAATATTGCAAATTCAATAGAATGTGGAAAATGTTTTTTGCTTAAATGAGTTGTCATGTACAAATTTCTTAATAAAGAATAAAATAAAAACATGCTAACTACAGGCCTGTATTTAATACATACATATTTAATACATACACACTGAAAACAACCTGGGCCACTTAAAATAATTACCAAAAATATACACTAGTTTTCTCTGCATTTGAACTGAAAAGCAATCAGAATATCCAGTAGCTGCCAAACCCATGCCATCAAATCCAAATTTCAACAATGCAGTCTGTGTCCTTTTACACTCAATGAAATACAGACACAATTAGAGTGACATAACCTTTCACGACTCTGACAACTCAGCAATCTGTCACTTAGCTTGGTCCACAACAAAATAAATTTGACCTCTGTGAACCTTCATTTTGCTTTTCTGGGTTCCTCCAGCCGTCACTTTACCTGGTTTGAAGGGAAACATATTTGTTCCAGCCCTTGATTATTTGCTATGTCTTGACATTTTCCTAGTTATGGTAATTTTAAATGTGAATCTAACAGTGTTTTTAGTGCAACATTTTCAATGACACCAGCAAGCAGACAATTATTTTAAAATAAGTTACATATGTTTTGTCGAGTGGGCAGCACGGGGGGTAGTCCTGCTGCCTCGCAGTTAGGAGACCCAGGTCCACTTCCCGGGTCCTCCTTGCATGGAGTTTGCATGTTCTCCCTGTGTCTGCGTGAGTTTCCTCCGGGTGCTCTGGTTTCCTCCCACAGTCCAAAGATATGCAGGTTAGGTGCATTGGCGATTCTAAATTGTCCCTAGTGTGTGCCTGGTGTGTGTGTGTGTATGTGTGTGTGCTGGCACCCTGCCCAGGGTTTGTTTCCTGCCTTGCTCCCTGTGTTGGCTGAGAATGGCTCCAGCAGACCCCCGTGACCCTGTAGTTAGGATATAGCGGGTTGGATAATGGATGGATGGATGTTTTGTCAAGTGTTCCTTTACGGATGTTACAGGTTATCCCACATACAACAGCTGTACTTTTCACCACTTTAACTTTGGTATCCTATTAGCTGTAAAAGGCAAACTTATTGTTTCCAGAGGTCACACTTTAAGGAGAACATCTTGACCGACATCCAGTGTCTGTGTCTGTTATTACTGAAGTGCCTATGAATCTCTATTCCAAAACATCATTAAGCAGACTTCACAAAACAGTTGACTTGCTAAGTTTAATGAAGCTATGCACTTCATTTTAACTTTATTTTCATTCCCCGCTATTAATATATGGTCAAGGTTTGTTGTCTGACACTTTATATGCACCTAAAGACACTCTTGTCTACTTTTCTTGTTTTAATTCTTGCCCTACTGCTGTACTAACCTTTACCACTCCTTTGATAATTTCTCCCTGTTCTACAGTGGTTAATCTGACATTATCAATCATGCATTTAAACTAAACATCTTAGATATTTTATCCACACATTCTCAGGGGCGTGGTCTGTGTTCAGGTAAATGTGAACGGCAGTCTAGAGGGGAAGTGGAAAGGTGTGCATTCAAAACAAGCTGGCTTGGACCTGGATAATTTCACCTTGGTAAGATAAATCATCACGTAACCTCCGCACATAAAATTTCCAAATTTTCTAGTCCATTAAAAAAGCATTTGTTAAAAAGCTATTCTAAAAGTCTGAAACACATGCTGAGCTTCTCCATTGATGACTAATTTGTAACATGTTTTTTGAAAGGTTTTTTATCCAGTAATCCTTGTTCTTCCACCACTAGTAAATTATCTGTACATTGATTTGAAGTCCCAGTGACAGTGCTCACCCTTACCACCCACTATGCACTTTACTTGATTTGGACTGATACAGATGAACTGCAGTCAGAAATTTGTTGAATGAGCTGAGTTCAAAAGAAAAGACAGACAAGACAGATGTTTAAATTCAACATAAGAAACATGAAAGCAAAGGTCTGGCTGTTGTAAACTTGGATTCCTAAGTAAAAAAAGTCTCAAAAAGGTGGGGTAATGGTCAAGCCCTGGCTAGTCACAAAAAGGGCAAGCATGCAATCTTTATAAATAGAAAACTGAGATAGGCACAAAAGGCAAAGAAGGAGTTCCCTATAATCTCAATCCCATTCGAATACACAAATCCAAAAGAATGGTAAAAAAAACACAGAAAAAATAAAGTACAAAGAAAGCAGTAGACACTAGAACACCAACACCACTAATGCATTCAATGAACGCATGGGATTGCGGGTTTTCCTCATCCACAGCCCCTTCATGGTGAAGGGCAGATGTCCATGGCTATTAGAGGACCATCCACAAAATACAAGAAACATAACAGAACAAGCGTAGACACATAAAAGATCAAATTACATAGGTCTAATAAGAAACACAACATAATGCAAATAATTAGCACAAATAACATTGCTAACATTAGAACAACTTGGATGAGAACAGTCCATTCAGCCCAGCAAAGCTCGCCAGTCTTATCTACTTAACTTTTCTGAAATAACGTCAAGTCAAGTTTTGAAGGTCCTTAAGTTCCTACTGTCAAGCACACTGATTGGTAACTTATTACCCGTGTCTGTGGTTCTCTGTGTAAAGAAAAGCCTTACTAATGTTTGTGTGAAATTTACCCTTAAGAAGTTTCCAAATGTGTCCCAGTGTTCTTAATGAACTCATTTTAAAGTAAGCGTCTCGATGCACTGTACTCATTCCCTTCATAGTTTTAAACATTTCAATCATGTCACCTCTTAATCTTCTGTTTCTTAAACTTAAAAGGCTGCCTTTTGAATCTTTTCTCATAATTCATCCCCTGTAGTCCTGGAATCAGCCTAGTCACTCTTCTCTGGACTTTTTCTAGCACTTCTATGTCTTTTTTGTAGTCTGAAGACCTAAACTATACTCCAGCTGAGGCCATTTATAAAACTTCAGCATAACCTCCTTGAACTTCTACTCTGTACAATGGGTTATATAACGTAACATTTGAGTAGCCTTCTTAAGGGATTCTGAACACTGTATGGCAGTTGAGTCCACTACAACTCCTAAATCTTTCTCATAAGAAGCAAAAACAAAAGGATCCAAAATGGACAAAAAAGACATAAAAATTAATTTGTTCATCAGTTGGGAGCGAAACCTTATACTAATATACTGGCATAATAAGGAATGGATTTGATTTCTGTTACTAAATATCCAAATTACTGTGTTAATGACTCAGAACAGAAACAGCTGTGGGTAGGGCACCTCCCATTACACTCTTGGTGATCTACACCAGATGTTAGACAACAGTCATTTGTTGTCAAATGTGGCCTGGAGTTTTTTGTTTGAGTTTGGGGCATTTAAGATTTATTTTTTTAAGTTTTGAAAAAAAAAAATCCCCTATTTTGCCCTGTCTAAACAAAAGCCTGCTTGTGAAAATGGGAGGTCAAGCTGCCTGGAATGAGGCCTAATCTGTGCAGGCTAGGGAAGGCTCTGAGTTTATTTAAGGGGCTTTTTCAAGGCCTTGAAACCTTTTTCTTTTAAGAAAATGTTCATATTATAATGTGACCTCTTTCAAAAATGATTCAGAGAAAAAAAATACCTATATGTACACGAATTATAAATAAATATTCCAGTATACTGAGACCATTTTTTCCTTTTATTGAATTTATTTTACTCAACAAGCCCATGTAAGCCAAATCACTTTCATCTACACAAGACTGCACATGCCTAATTGCTTTTCATTTTGAAGGCTTGCACAAGCTTATTTCCTGTATTTGCTGATCTGCAGAATGTCTTATAAGGTGTGACAATGAAATGCAGGAAAACCTTGATTATCCATCAGGGGTTGGGACCTAGGCTGTGACAGGTAAGGGAAAAGACAGATAACATAACAGCTACTTTAAAAATAATATACAGTAGATTAGTTTAGCAAATAGTCACATTTATTTATAAAAACAAAACTACTTTAACAAAATTTAGTATTAACAAAATGAATTAATTCATATAATATTTTAATAACCAATGTAATAAGCAAATTCAACTCAGAGGTACTGGAGTTTTCTGAGTTCTACTTGGAGTGCTCATTCCGTAACAAACAGTGCCTTGTTTTATCCGGGTTACGGAGAACACCTACATATCAATACAAGAAAGCTTTCTTTACCAGTCAGTTTATCTTCTGCCACTTAAGTTGTTTTTTTCTATACTGCAAACACTCCTGCTTATTGTCTCCTGACTCCCTATTCAAAATGTCCTTCCTCTGCACCTTCCTTTTTCTTCTGTCACTCATCTCCTAGCAGATGTGTCCGCCCCTTACAAGACAGAAGCCCTTCACCCACTCCCATCACAGTATTCATTCCACTCTTTCTGCTCCCACACAACTCTTCACAAGCTTCCTGCATGTCACAATATATTAACAAAACATAACAGAATTTAAAAGAAGTTACAATTAATACTAATACAGAATAACAACACCGTCAGTGATGGTTTCCATCAACATTTTTTTTTTTTGTCAGCATCACACTTTATATCATTCAATGTTGCTCTACATACTTAGTAAATTGAAGATATACTTTCGCTATTTCATACATGTTGTGAAAGAACGAGTCTCAACACTCTTAAAAAAGGTTTGGGGCAGCCACCCGTATATTGTTCCTAGCTGCAAAAGGATTAAATTCAATACAGTGATGTTGCTTGTTTGAGTTCCCACACTGAACTGATTTAGTTAGCCAAGATGGAGGATTTTATATTCTGTAACCCGGAAGTGACGTCAGTCTGGGTGCCGGAACAGGAAGTGACATCAGTCTGGGTGGCGGAACAGGAAGTGACGTCAGGTCAGGCAGGTTTTTCCATATTTAATCTGCAGAAATAACAGACAAAGGTTTAGAGCATCCCGCCAGGCCAGGGGTCCATTCAGCTCGCTCCTAGCCGCATGTGTGTGACACAGCCCTCAGCCCAGACCCATCGGGTCAGGCATACCTGCTCATGAGGTCGTGGCACCAGGAAAGGGCATCAGCATTGGCCTGCAGCAGACCTCAACGATAAACGACTGAAAACTTATAAGGCTGTAGGTCCAAAAACCACCTTGTGACTCGTGGATTTGAATCCCTGTGTAACACCATCCTGTGCAACAGTGCATGGTCAGTCACCAGGGTGAATTACTGACCCAGGAGGTAGTAAAGCCAATGTCCAGTAGGAGTGCTAAACGCAGCCTTTTCCTTTGCGGAGTCCATTAATCTGTCAGTACCCCTTTGTTATATCAAGAGTAGTCAAAAATTTGGCATGTTATTGTAAAGCTTCCAACTTCTGTCTGGCTTTTTGACTAACATGATGGGACTGGAACAGGGATTAAAACTTTCCTCTATCACACCTAGATCCAGCATTCATTTGATCTCCAACTCCACTTCTGCCTTTTTTGCTTCGGGAATCCGATATGGACATTCTCTGACTATATCCCCCAGTTTTGTCACTATGTCATGCGCAACCAGGGAGGTTTGTCCAGGATTTTCGCTCACTACCTCTGGGACAGACAGGATAACTGCTTCGAGCTCCTGTCGCTTTTGGCGAGTCAAATCATCACCGAAGTTATGGTGTAATGTATGAGTGAAGAGTGAGCAGGGCTGTCCGGAGGAGGGATCAGGATCCCTTTCCTTCCACGGTTTCAGCAAATTGACATGATAAATACACTCACACAATTAGGTCGACGATTAGGTTGGATAATTAAATAATCGACCAGATCCTTCCTCTCCTTAACTTTATATGGGCCTTGCCAATGAGCCAGTAACTTGGAGTGTGAGGTAGGAACCAATACCATGACACGATCCCCTGGGTGGAACTCCCGAAGAGATGTGCCACGGTTATAACAACGAGCCTGGGCTGCTTGCGCCTTCTCCATGTGAGAATGAAGGATAGGACTAATTTTTGCAAACCTATCGCATAATTGCGCGATATATCTATACTAATAAAAGGCAAAGCCCTCATTTACTCACTCACTCACTCACTGACTCACTCACTCACTCACTGACTCATCACTAATTCTCCAACTGCCCGTGTAGGTAGAAGGCTGAAATTTGGCAGGCTCATTCCTTACAGCTTACTTACAAAAGTTGGGCAGGTTTCATTTCGAAATTCTATGCCTAATGGTCATAACTGGAAGGTATTTTTCTCCATTAACTGTAATGGAGTTGAGCTGGAATGACTGGGGGGGCGGAGTTTCGTGTGACATCATCACGCCTCCCACGTAATCACGTGAACTGATTGTCAACGCAGTGCGTAGAAAACCAGGAAGACCTCCAAAAAGCGCTTAAGAAAACATGCATTATATAATTGAGAAGGCAGGGAAAAACAATAAGAAGCGAGCAAGTGACATATACTACCATATTCATGAGTGTTGCTGCCTCGGAAAGAAAGCAAGGTGTAAACCTAAACTTTAAATTAAGTTCATAGACAGGCTACCGCTGGCGTTTCACATGCCCACAGGTAATGCGGGATACAAGTTTAATGAGAGGACGAAGGATATAAACGAGAGTTTTGATCACTTTGTAACTAAGTTAAAATTGTAGGTGAAGGGGTGTGCTTATGCAAATTCGAGACTGTGTTTGTGGGGATTGACAGTTAAAGGGGTGGGGAGTCACGCCATCATCTCCCTCCCATTCATCTAATTTCGGTCTGAGCTGAGCTCCGCGGCTAACGCCGTCTTCCGAAGCAACTTCGTCAGACTGCCACCAAATACTCACAGAAAAATCCACAAGTTAATACACGCGCTATCTCGAGTTTTCCCACACTGAATCCTCCAGGCACTACTTACAAAAGGTCACATTGACAATCGTGTTACGTTATTTTTAAAATCTTTCCTTTTCTTAGCACAAGCACAGCTGAGAAGCTTCGATGCATGTGCTCCATAACGCGTTAAAAAATAATGCATTTAATCACACTTTGCATTACAAGCAAAGGGAGCTTTTGTCAATGCATGATTTCCTGGTACACGGATTACATTGATCAGCGCATCCCAATTCATTTTACCCTCGCACCACCTTAGTTTGAGAAGAAGTCTGAAAAAATATGAGGTTAACACAGAAAAACATCACCAATTCAAGCTTTATGAATAATCGATTAAGCCATCAATAATTGTTTTGGTAAAGCCATCCTCCTTCCATTTTATAATTTTTCCGGCAATAGCCATGATTAAATGAACGGTAAATAAAGTAAGAGCAAAGCGAGGGTGACTTATTTAGGCAGGCATATATATGACAGCAACACTCATGACAATGTCAATTATGTTACGTTATTATTAAAATGTTTCCTTTTCTTTTTCATTACTTCTTTAACACACTACTTCTCCGCTGGCGGGTATTTTGCTATATATATAATATATGAATGACCTCCAAAGAGCGCTGAGACTTTTGATATCATGAACGTGTCTGCAAAAACTGTGGTCTCCTGCCCAGCAAAAGTCGAGCAGCCAGCGCTACGCATAGCTGTGCCGGCCTTTGAGACGCTGACTGCGCTTCTGCCTTAAGTCAAAGTGAGCACTTTTAATTTTTTCATCCTCCCCGCGCTATAGCCCAGACAAGTGCAAACACGGACCCCTTTTCTACACCACGGAAAAATAATATTAAGGCGATTCACACTTTCTGCACGTATACGATTATGAGGTCATCACCTCGGATTATGAAGACACGCACACGAGTGGAGGACTGACAGTGCCATCACAGCTGATTAATGGCAGGGACGTCTCACCAGTCTACACAAGACCCACCGCGACTGTCCCCAAAAGGCGATCATAACGTCAGCGAACACATCTCTCTATACTATATAAAAGAAAAAGGCAACTTTCCTTTCTTTACACCTTTTATCCCAAACCAAAGCCTTTCTCTTAACAGTGCAGAGGACACAAAACTAATTTTCTTTAAATGCCGGTAAGGCACATTACCAGAGGCACAAATTTGAACGTTCACATAGAAAATGTAATTTCTATACCACAGCCGTCGTGTAGCGCCTTTCAAAAGGGATCTACTACCGAGAGATGATCCATATATATTTTAGCTGCTGTTAGTTACTTACCTGTTGTGTTACACAGTCTTTAAAATGTAGTTTACCCGCAACCACTCCAGTAGGGCTCAATGTACCTGTACTTCTTAAAACGTTAATGTTTTACTGTTTAATAACTTATAGACTATATTTTATTATTTTTCCCTTGCACTCAGTGACCAAAGCTATACACACACATATAGACACATACAAACATACACACAAGTATATATATGTGTATATATATGTATGTATGTGTATATATATATATATATACACACACACCCTATCTACATTATATATATATATATATATATATATATATATATACACACACACACACACACATACATATATACATACATACATACACACATATATATAATTTGTGTGTGTGTATGTATGTATGTGTGTATATATGATGTAGATAGGTATGTATATATATATGTGTATATGTAGATATGAAGATATGTATGTGTATATATATGTGTATATATATATATATGTATGTATGTGTGTCATATATATATGACAGCAGCAATCCAAGCTTTGAGAAAACAGTAAAAAGGAGGCGTGTCAGACGTCGTGGTACATTTTCTGATGCAGCTACCGAAAACAACTTCGTGACGCTGCCGCCAAATACACAAAACAATTACTTTGACAATCATGTTACATTATTTTTAAAATGTTTCCTTTTCTTTTCATAACTTCTTAAACACATGACATCGCTAAGCGCTGGTATTTTGCTATATATATATATATATATCACAGCGACACTCATAACAGTGACAAAACAATTACATTGACAATCATGTTACGTTATTTTCAAAATGTTTCCTTTTCTTTCTCTTTCCTTCTTTAACACACTACTTCTCCGCTGCCAAGCGCGAGTATATATATATATATATATATATATATATATAGATAGATAGAGATATATATATATATAGATAGATATGAGAACAACATATATATATATATATATATAGATACTGTAGATAGATATATATATATATATATATATAGATAGATATGAGAACAACACTCTTATCAATGACAAAACAATTACATTAACAATCATGTTACGTTATTTTTAAAATTTTTCCTTTTCTTTTTCGTACCTTCTTTAACACACTACTTCTCCGCTGTGAAGCGCGGGTATTCTGCTAGTTTAAGTATTTTTACAGAGGGAAGGACTTCCTCTTCCCATCTTTCTTTTAATATATCCAATAAACTCCAGGGTTGTCGTCCATACAATAATTCAAAGGGTGAGAACCCCGTGGAGGCTTGTGGGACTTCCCAGTATGCAAAAAGGACGAGTGGGAGGAGCTGATTCCAGTTCATTCCATCCTCATTTACTACTTTGCGTAGCATCTGTTTGAGAGTTTGATTAAACCTCTTGACTAGACCATCTGTTTGAGGATAATATACAGAGGTCTTTAAATGTTTTATTTTCAGTAATTTAGCTGTCTCCCTGAATGTCTCCGAGGTAAATGGAATCCCTTGATCCATCAGAATTTCTTCAGGTATTCCGACTCACGCTAATACTCCTACCAACTCCCGTGCGATATTTTTGGAAGTGGCTGCGCGTAATGGAACAGCTTCAGGATATCGGGTGGCATAATCTACCAGGACCATTATACATTTATTTCCTCTGGCTGAAGGCTGTAGGGGTCCCACCAGGTCATCCCCTATACGTTCAAAAGGGACATCAATTAGGGGTAAAGGGATTAGAGGAGCACGCCCCTTTGAGGAATCTGCCGTAATTGACAGCCTGGACAGGACATACAAAAACGGCAGACCTCCTCATTAATCCCAGGCCAAAAAAATCTGAGCTTGATTTGCTTCAAAGTTTTCTCGGGACCCAGATGGGCTCCCAGGAGGTGGGTATGAGCTAGTTCACATACTTGTCGCCAGTTAGTCCGTGGAACTAAGAGCAGTGACCTCACCTCTCTTTCATGATCTGCCACCTGATATAAAAGGTCATTATTTAATACAAAGTGGGGACCTTGTGGCATGGGATGTGTTGTGCGCTGGCCATCTAATTGCATTTTCCGCAAATTTAAGGGAGTCATCATTCAATTTCTCCCTTTTAAATGAAGCCGGTGTCTGCCTAAACTGAAATTGCGGACGACTGAGGAGATCAGACTCGACCTCAAGGGGTGTGGTTTCAGACCGGGCCGACGCAGTGCTTGGAGATGACGTATTGCTCTGCGACGGTCCAGCTGTTTCCACGTCATTCTCTAAGGCTGCATTCTGTTCCTCTACCAGCTGTGTACACGGCGTGGAGGTGGCTGAGGCTGCAGAATCAGCATCCTTAACAAGACCTAGTGTTTTTGTAGGGATAGCGAGTGTTTCGCCACAGTTTTTATCAGACCAATCTCTACCCAGTATCAAGGGGAATGGAGGATTGTCGTGCACTGCCACTATTATTTTTTTCAAAAAGCCGTTTTGGCAGATGTAGCAGCGGGCGGACTCGTAAGATCGGACATCCCCATGAATACAGGTTAGACGGGTCTTTATTTTGAACCTTTGTTGCGGCAACACTAAATGGCGAGCAACAATGATAATGTTACTGCCAGAGTCAAATAAACATAATACTTTAAAGCCATTGACTAGCACTTCTTCCATATGAGAAAAGGCCAGAGGATTAGCAGGAGCACTCTGCCCCTCGTCCTGCGTCCCTCCACAGACCCTCGTGTCACCTTGCAAAGCCCTCCACCGTGCATAGGAGTTTTCCAACGCTTGTTCCGCAATGTAAGAGAAAGACTCTAAATTAGTGGCACAACTTCCTCTGGGTTCACAGGGATTCTGTTCTGGTTCTCCCAAGTAGGTTTCCTCCCTTAAGGTGTTAATGATCCCCAGGAGGGTGATCATGTTATTATATGAATGTCCCCAGGTCAGCTGGGCGAGTTTAGTGGGTAGGCCATTTATTATTATTGCACAGGCCACCTTTTCCATAATGTTTCAGGCATTTTTATTATATGGCCGTAGCCAACACCCGACTTTTTTCCATAGTGTCATGACCTGTCCTCGGAGAGATTCTTCTGGGTTGTACTCCCAATTCATTATCTCCCTCACCTGCTGACCCAGGGCACCCCCACCTTTCTCAAAGAAATTTTTCTTTGTGGGTGTCTTTGGGTCGGTCCCCATCCTCGGGAGCCCATAATAGGTCTCCACTTTGTTCTTTTTAGAACCTAGCCCTCATTTATAGGTCTTCTGCCTACGTTCCCAGGTTCTCTTTAAGGAGAACTGGGTCGGAACACTCCAGATCCCTTTGACACACATCGTCAGACCCCAGTTCGGCAACACAAGAACAGTACTCTCCTACCTGATAGGTCTTTAGTGTTCCATCACGATGGTGTGTTGAGACATAATGTTGGTTTGGCTTCTGATTCCACCAGGAGGCCATCCTGCTGACTACGCCACTGTGAAAGAACGAGTCTCAACACTCTTAAAAAAGGTTTGGGCCAGCCACCCGTATACTGTATTGTTCCTAGCTGCAAAAGGATTAAATTCAAAACAGCGAAGTTACTTGTTTGAGTTCCCACACTGAACTGATTTAGTTAGCCAAGATGGAGGATTTTATATTCTGTAACCCGGAAGTGACATCAGTCTGGGTGCCGGAACAGGAAGTGACGTCAGTCTTGGTGCTGGAACAGGAAGTGACACCAGTCTGGATGCCGGAACAGGAAGTGACGTCAGGTCAGGCAGGTTTTCCCGTATTTGATCTGCAGAAATAACAGACAAAAGTTTAGAGCACCCTGCCACCCCCTGGCCTGGCGGGTAATCACCTACACTTGGTCCATTCAGCTCACTCCTAGTCGCACGTGTGTGACAATGTTTATACATGTTTAATAATTTAAGTTTTTTTGACAATTCCAACAATACACGCATACGTTTATCAGCCATTACAACGTATGGTAGATTGATTATAACAAAAGAGAAAAGCTACGAAACACTATTAAAACTGAAGGTACATAACTGACACTGTGATTTCAAAATGCGGTATCACACTGGCGGTGCTGGGGAAGAACACACGTGCTAACACAAGTGAGAGTTATTCTAATGTACAAAGCTCGTAGTGTACTGCATGGCAGTAGTAATACAGTTATAAGTAGGCACTGGCGTGCGCAATGATTTTTTTGGGGGGTGATGGTTAATGGAGACTGATGGTTAATCGCGTGACGTACCTCAATTTTAAGTTTGGAATCATGATAAAAAGTGCATCTTAAACTGTAAGCAGTGTGGAATATTATATTCTAAGTTTGAATGTCCCTAAGTTATTCTCCAATTTGCAATAAAAATTGTGAAGATGTCTTTCTGTGATGCCAGACCAAATTTACAAGTCAAGTCAAGTTGAGGAGCATGCACTGGTACAGTGTGTTGCCACACCCACTACACAGCGAAACAATTTGGGATCCTAGTTGGCAACCCGCCAGGCAGATACGTGGTCCAGTCCCACCCTCCGGAAATGAGCCTCTATCTGCCGCAGCCAGGTGTTAGGTGGGTGACCCCTTGGCCAAATTTACATACAACCAAATACCAAAATGAATAAACTGTAGGGTCCAGGATAGTGGAGCATTATAGTAATAACTACTCAAAACAAAACATCTACAGATTCACTGGGCTAACTATAGAGAATTGCATGTCTAACATAAGGGGTGCCAACTACATTTACTGACCAGGTTGTACCTCCATTTCACCTTCTTCTCTGGACTATCTTCCTCCTCCTAATCATGCTTTTGCCAACCCTAATTTTTCCAACTATCTGTAAAACTGGCTTACAGCTAGGTGAGTCTGGAACAACATCATGCTCATCTACCTCTGCCTGGGTCATGAGTGGGGTAGAGAACTCCTGGACTCATCCTCTCAGAGCTTCCTCAAGTGAACCAAGATGTTACTGTAGTCCTTGACCTCTACCTTTTGTTAAAAGGGTAAGCAACTATCCATCATAATGGGGAACTTTAACGGGGACATATGCAAGATTAATAGCATGGTGGGCTACTGTTACGCTTCACATTATCCCCACTGCCCCGGACCTATACTTACATTAGTGCCCTAGGAGTAACTAATCCTGGAGATGTAAAGGCAGTATTGAAGCATAGACCCAGAAATGAATCTTCAGTTTAATGACCAGATCTAAAGTACTATTCGGTGCATGATGTTCAGTACAGTACCTGACATTGCTGTCTTAGATCACAGTCCCTTTGATACCTGCACTTATTAGTAAAATTTCCAGACATAATTAAAGTTGTGATTTTTTTTTTGTTAAAGTGCTAAAAGAGAATCCTCTTTTTCAATTTCTCCAAAACACATTTCATTTTAGACACATCAGACAGAATTCAGTGGCTCTCTAATCTGTATTTTCAAACATGTTACAATTCCCATTTCTCAACCCTCTGCATGAAGCATCACAAGCTTATTGAAGTTCAACACATGCATCGTACTGGATAGTGGGTTGCACTTTTATAGCATGTGTCTGCTTTCAAATTTCTCCTCATGTTCATTCTTTTGCTTCATTGGCAGGTGCTCTTTACTGTTTGAATTTTAGTGCTGCTGACAGGTTTGACAAAAAATATAAAAAATAGTGTGGCGGACACAGCTATGGATGTCATGAAACATCCAATTAACTTTTCAACATAAAAGTTGGTCCTCAATTATTCATGTTAGGATTCCATAAGAGTAGCACATTAATAAATCCTTTGTGTTTAACTGCTGAGAATACTTTAAAATCAAAGTCATACAACATGTAAGGAGCTTGTAGTATACAATTTTGGTATTTTTTGTTTAATATTTGCAATTGTCAATTATTTAGAGTTATTTGTTAGAATAAGTCATCCTAATTTATTTAAAGCACAGAAATAAGAATCTCCTTTTCATGTATTCACATACGGTATAAAATGCATGAAGTCACACAGAAATAAAGGGCAGGATAATGCACAAAAGAGAAATAACTCCAACCTTCACAGTCAAGCTTATGAGTACGTAACTGCAAAGGTTAAAAAGGACATGAGATAAACTAGAAAGGAGTAAGAGAGGGATATTTCAGAAAATTAAAATCCCCGACTGAGATTCTTTCAGCATTTTAGTTGTTAAATGAACAGTCAAGAAGGAGGTGATGTGTGTTAGGAACAGTAAAGGTAAACTAACAGTGAAATAATGAATGCCCTAAATTCTTATTTTTGTAAGGGCTCTTTCACACTTGAGCATTGTAAATCTCCAGTTTTTATTTAGCATTTTTCAATTGCAAGTATTTTTAAAGTGTTTTTTAGATATAGGTTTAAGCATCTTTCAAGTGTTTTCAAGGAAGCATTTTGCAGTGAAAATGTGATTGACATAGTTTCCTATCGCCATTTTATGGGCTGTGTGGTGCTCTAATGTTGTGAGGCAATTGTTGTGTCTCCAGATTGTCTTCCATGACTTTAAGGCTTTTAATCATGGCCATCAGAAGGATAGGGAGGAAGCATTGTCACACAATTACCTTTGTTATGTTTTTGTGATGCCAACAGACCATGCGAGCTCTCTCTAACTTTTGTGGCAATATGGTACTAGACTCATTTTCTTTTAGTAAGACCTGGGTCATACAGCTCAGGGAGCTGCATGACCAGAACACTGAAGGCGTCTCCACAATGTACAAAAGACATGACATGTTTTTTCCTTTGTATAGCATAGAAGCTTCCTGTTTCACTCCTGGCTCATCCTGAGGGAACAAGTGGTGACTTCCTGTAAAAACATTGAAAAAACTTTTTTTGGGTTTTTGTTTTTTTTACCAGCATTTTATACGAATTATCATTCATTTCAATAAACTGCTCCCTGGTATATGCGAATAGGGTCATTGAAAATAATAACTTCACAGGTGATTTAACAGCATTCTGGTCTAGCATTAAAACAATGAAAGGTGTGAATGAACCCTTAGGGTTTCACATGTGAAAAGGTTTGAAACCTGGCAACAGCTGCAGGGACTATTAAGGAGGTTCTCAGTCATTTGAAAATTGTAGAAAGAGAAGTTTTGCTTAAATTAAAATGATTAGAAATAAACAAATAACCTAAGTACATAAGCCTTTGATGCATTTTTTTTTCAAAAATCTCTACACATTGGGGACATTCCTACAGATTATAAGATAAAAGATGTGGTCCCATCGTAGAAAAAAGGTTATTGGGCTGATCTAAATAACTATTGGCCAGCGAGATTAACATGCATCACAGGTTAATTAAAAGAAGCAATTATTAAGGATAAGGTGGATCATCCCGTGTCAAGAATGGATGTATTAGCATGTAGCAGTTTCAAGGATGCTAAGATTCACACTGCCCAAAGACAGCGATTTGTTTATTATGGGGACTGGAGGAACACACCTAGCCTTGACACAGCACGCACACACACCCACACAGAGACCCTGATAAGTGGCTCAAGGAATTGATAAATACTTAAGATATCTTCTTCTTCTTCTTTTGGCTTCTCCCGTAAGGGGTCGCCACAGCAGACCATTTTCTTCCATATCTTCTTGTCCTCTGCATCTTGTTTTGTTACACCCATCACCAGCATGTCGTCTCCCACCACATCTATAAACCTTCTCTTAGGCCTTCCTCTTTTTCTCTTGCCTAGCAGCTCTATCCTTAGCATCCTTCTCCCAATATACTCAGCATCTCTCTTCTGCACATGTCCAAACTAACACAATCTTGAGCCAGTCCTCCAATGTACTCATTTCTAATCCTATCCATCCTTGTCACACCCAATGCAAATCTTAGCATCTTTAACTCGGCTACCTCCAGCTCTTTTTCCTGCTTTCTGCTCAGTGCCACAGTCTTCAACCCATATACCATAGCTGGTCTCACTACAATCCTGTAGACCTTCCCTTCAACTCTTGCTGATATCTGTCTTTCATAAATTAATCCTGACACTCTTCTCCACCTGTTCCACCCTTCCTGCACTCTCTTTCTCACCTCTCTTCCACAATCCCCATTACTCTGTACTGTTGATCCCAAGTATTTTAACTCATCCACCTTTGCCAATTCTACTCCTTGCATCCTCACCATTCCACTGACCTCCCTCTCATTTACACACATGTATTCTGTCTTGTTCCTACTGACCTTCATTCCTCTCCTCTAGAGCATATCTCCACCTCTCCAGGATCTCCTCAATCTGCTCCCTACTATCGCTACAGATCACAATGTCATCAGCAAACATCATAGTCCACGGGGACTCCTGTCTAATCTCATCTGTCAACCTGTCCATCACCATTGCAAATAAGAAAGGGCTCAGAGCTGATCCCTGATGTAATCCAACCTCCACCTTGAATGAATCCATCACTCCTACTAGGGAATCCATTCCCAGACGGGTTTATCCATTCCCAGGAATTTGGGAATCCCACATGTCATTCTTGGGAATCTTGAGCTTCCCTGGATGACACAATGCACAGGCATCTCACAAGTGAACGGTTTTAGAACGACCGACACTTATTTTTAATAAAACTACTGCAGTGTGTTGACACCAATAGAAGACTAACCTTATCTACAAGCAGTTCATGCTGTCATATAAGTACATGTATCTAGTTCAGGGGTGCCCAATGCATCGATCGCGATCGACTGGTAGATCGCAAAGGTATCGCAGGTAGATCGTGTTGCATTAAAAAAAAAAATTTTTAAACGTTGGTCTATCATATATCCTCCCTATGGCATTTGCCACTTGATTGACATACAGGAAAGCCAGTCTGAGATCTCCTTTCTTCTAAGACACTGGTCATCCCGCACGCACAATCAAACGCGTGAGCTACTACAAAACTCCGGCTGTGATCTAGTTAGCTTTCCAATTTATATTTCGACTAAAGAAGGGATTTAAAAAAATTGTTTGGGGAGGGTACGGGCTTTATGTGGCATTAGAAGAGGATTTTTTTCTCTCACAATGTCACAATTGAAGTGTGTTTGTCTGATCTGTCAATCTATCATTGCTATTCCGAAGAAGGAAAATGTGGAAAGGCACTTTCGAACTGTTCATAAAAACTACGAAACTGACTTCCTTCCGAAAAGCGATCTGAGAAAGAGAAAAGAGAGGGAGCTAAAATCGCAGTAATCAGACAGCCGTCATTCTTCACTCAGCTGAATTCAAAAGCTCCTTGACTGCATTATTCGGCTCTACTTATTTATGCGAGTTTTCCACATGGAGATTATTAAATCCAAATACTGTAGTGACCATAAATGTATTGAATTGTTACAATACATTATTGTGCCATAAAGGTTATTTAGTTATGCAAGGTACGACAACATTTAAGTATACTCAGTATAGATAGATAGATAGATAGATAGATAGATAGATAGATAGATAGATAGATAGATAGATAGATAGATAGATAGATAGATACTTTATTAATCCCAAGGGGAAATTCACATAATCCAGCAGCAGTATACTGATACAAAGAAACAATATTAAATTAAATAGTAATAAAAATGAAAAAAATTAAAATAAAATTAATGTTAGCATTTACTCCGGGTGGAATTGAAGAGTCGATAGTGTGGGGAGGAACGATCTCTCAGTCTGTCAGTGGAGCAGGACAGTGACAAAAGTCTGTCACTGAAGCTACTCCTCTGCCTGGAGATGAAACTGTTAAGTGGATGCAGTGGATTCTTCATGATTGACAGGAATTTGCTTAATGCCCGTCGCTCTGCCACAGATGTTAAACTGTCCAACTTTAATCCTACAATAGAGCCTGCCTTCTTAACAAGTTTGTCCAGGCGTGAGGCGTCTTTCATCTTTATGCTGCCACCCCAGCACACCACCACGTAGAAGAGGGCACTCGCCACAACCGCCTGGTAGAACATCTGCAGCATCTTACTGCAGATGTTGAAGGATACCAACCTTCTCAGAAAGTATAGTCTGCTCTGACCTTTCTTACATAGAGCATCAGTATTGGCAGTCCAGTCCAATTTGTCATCCAGCTGCACTCCCAGATATTTAAAGGTCTTCACTCTCTGCACACAGTCACCTCTGATGATCACAGGGTCCATGAGGGGCCTGGGCCTCCTAAAATCCACCACCAGCTCCTTGGTCTTGCTGGTGTTAAGGTGTAAGTGGTTTGAGTCGCACCATTTAACAAAGTCTTTGATTAACTTTTTTGTACTCCTCCTCCTGTCCACTCCTGATGCAGCCCACAATAGCAGTGTCATCAGCTAACTTTTGCACGTGACAGGACTCCAGTCATATTGGAAGTCTGATGTATATAGATTGAACAGGACCGAGAGTAGTATATATATATATATATATATATATATATATATATATATATATATATATATATATATTTTTAAATGTAGATAGATCATTTCGACCTGGTTATTTTAAAAGTAGCTCACAAATTGAAAAACTGTGGGCACCCCTGATCTAGTTAGTTGCGGTAATAAGAGCGTAGAAAGCATAACTTGTCCAGCATGTGGTCGTCTAGGCAAGAGAGTACTTCATGCAGAGTACGCCAGCTGCTGAGAAAGCACGCTTTGCCTCCACTGAAGTAGGCAGCACAGTCATCAGATACAAATACACTTGTTCCAAACAATGCCCACGCTTGCCGTTGCTGTGAAACACCGCCATTTCAACTATTACTAATGCATCCAGTTTCTTGTCATCATTCTGTGATGGCAAGTTTCTTGGCACAGATAATGTGGATGCAACAGACTGACGCATTGCAATTTCAAGTTGCTGTTCAAAGCTGTTGTCTGACAGACGTCAATGAAGTCTTCACTTTTTAACCATAACTCTGTTATTTCTTGATCGATTTTTACACTTTTACACGCTATATATGCAAACTTGGCCGTTCCCGGTTTCCCAGGAATTACAGCAGTTTCATAAACGGGAGCCCGGGATTGGATTCCCTAACTCCTACCACAGACCTCACCATGGTCACACTTCCCTCGTACATATCCTGTGCAACTCTTACATACTTCTCTGCCACTCCCGACTTCCTCATACAATACCACAGCTCCTCTAAAGGCACCCTGTCATATGCTTTCTCCAGGTCCACAAAGACGCAATGCAACTCCTTCTGACCTTCTCTATACTTCTTCATCAACACCCTCAGAGCAAACACTACATCTGTGGTGTTTTTTCTTGGCATGAAACCATACTGCTGCTCACTAATCATCACCTCACTTCTTAACCTAGCTTCCACTACTCTTTCCCATAACTTCATGCTGTGTCTCATCAATTTTATTCCCCTTGTAGTTACAACAGTCCTGCACATCCCCCTTATTCTTAAATATCGGCAACAGTATACTTCTTCTCCATTCACTTTCCATGGTTCCATAGGTATGTCATCTGGACCAACGGCCTTTCCATTTTTCATCCTCTTCATTATTATCAACATTATAATTCATATTATAATTCATATTATAGTTATGCGGACAACTTAAGATATAATAAATATAATACAATATATATTAAACTATTAAACAAATGAAGAAGGAAAAAAAAATATTAAACAGACATGTGCATAAAAGCTCTCCCCGATTCCCTTCTTGCAATTATTTTTAACATACTCTTACTGAACTAAACAATAGACACTACTCAGTAAACAATCAACACTCATAAATCCAACACAGTGCAGTACAGCAGGAGCAGATGACAATGATATGTGGCATAAAAATCCAAGTGAACAGCCCTCTGAATGAAATGTAAAGTTTGGTCCTGTCAGTTTCCAGTTGTAGTGTGAAGATTTTCCATGATTGGGAGCACTCTCCAGTTGAAGATGTTTCCAACCAAGATGAAATCAAATAGATACACAGACACAGGACAGCACATCCATCCATAAAGAAACTGTAATTCATGGTGGACATATTCATCATCCAATAGTGTGTAAAAACAAACACAAACAGATGATTCTATCTTCATCTTTTCTTCTTAAAGAGCCCACTTAGATATCCTTCTTCCAGCAACCCCAGCGCCCTCTGAATCTGCCCAATACTGCCAGGGTGGGAGTTGTAGGTATCTTGTAGTGCCGCTACAAGCAAATAGCATGGGTTCAGAAGTTAATTTCACAAATATACTGGACTTGTATGAAGAAACAACAAAAGAATAAGGTAAGAGAAGTGCATTTGATATTATTTATTTTAATTTTCAGGAGACTTTGGTTAACAAAGCACATGAAGCATTGATGATCAAACTAAAACAAGTTTGAATTTAGGGTATTGTGTGTGCTGTAGATGGGTACAAAATTGCCTCAAACACAGGAAACAAAGAGTTACTGTGAGGGGAATTATTTCAAAATTAGGTAATGTTAAAAGTGATGTCCTGCTTTTTAAATATTCTGTACATAGACCATTTGCATATAATATAACAAGATGGTTGAATCTGCAGATGATGCCAAACTAGATGGACTAGTAGATAATCTAGAATCAGCTAAATATTTAAATGGTTGGGACAGATTTCAGACTCAAGCAAATGAAATTCAAATATAAATGAATATAAAATATTGCAAATAAAAATTAAAAATGTTACACTTGAATACACAGTAGGAGGTTTTAAACTTGAAAGTACACCTTGGGAGAAAAGAGTGTAAAAAGGAGGTTTGTCTTAAGTGATATAGCATACTAGTGAGACCTCACCTGGAGTACTCCATTCAGTGTTGGACTAAATATTACAAAAAAAACCTAATAGCAGTACTAGAGAAAGTCCAGGGGGACATGACTAGGCTGATCCTGGGACTGTAGGGTATGAGTTATGAGGAAACATTAAAAGAATTGAACTTACTCATTTTAGGGAAACAAAGATTAGAGTAGTAACATGATGGACATTGTTGGTACTAATGTGGAGGGATGGTGGTTCCTTGCCTGGACCAGAGGAAATATTGGAAGAATGTGCATGGGTAGGCATCCTGGTCAGTTTGTTTGCAGGTACCTTTCCTGGCAGTGAGACCATAATGGATAAACGAGGGGAGATTGTGTATCCAGAACTATTCCTTCCCCAGTACGCTAGATGGCGACATCTTTTAGGTGGATCTACTATCACAGGGCAACAAGGTAGATATAGTTTCAATGGGTGGTCCAGGTGGGTTTTTTGGGTGCCACCAGGGGGTGCTACAGAAAGGAGGAATTCTTGTGCTGTGTTTCATTTGAACTAGACAATTCAAATTCAGTTTCTGGTCAGAATTTCGGTGAACTGAAATATCCCATTAAGTTGGATTTTTAACTCAGAAACTTGGGGCTGGTCTCTCACGTCAGAGTTTGTCTGTCTTCAGATTGTGACATCAATCCAAACTTGTGACATACACCATGAACTTTAGTGAAAAGTGTAGTATTATGATGTTTACTAACACTTTTGTCTATTTTTGTCTCCTTAAATCAGTCGTACACACAGTAGTACCAACCTTCTATCCTTGGACATGTTGGTGTGGTACTTGGATGTGCTAAATACTGTGTAATGTGTTGTTATCAACTGCTATTTATTCTGATAGATCAAGGACAGCAAAGGTTTTCCTGGACGCATCCATATTCATTTTCTAAATGTTTTACAGGAATGTAGTCAATATGGGTGTGACATCATTCCCAGCTCCCACATCTGACTTCTGAGGTAAATGGAATGCAACATCGTTTTAAAACGTTTTCACCTGACCCAGAAGTGCTTCCTGGATGTAATATGGTGGCACCGAAATTACTCTTGGTTCAGGTTTAAAAGAAGCCACTAAACCTCATCCAGGCGAGTCAGGAGTCAGGTGAAAGAGGAAAACATTTGCCCTGAAGGAGTGGAGTTTGAAAGAAAGGAAGCAGTTTAAAATGCACTGTATTTACTAAAAGAAGTGCATTGGAACCTGGAACTTGTGTCTGCCAAGGTGTGTTTGAAGTTAAGGGTGTTGGTAGCGACCCTACTGGTCACAATATATTCAAAAATATGAAAGGGGTTACTAATGTGGATTGCAGTTACTATTTTAAAAACAGTTTTTAAATAAGAACATATGGACGCAGAGGGAAATTCCAGTGAAAATTATGCAGAAACTTTTGAAGGTTTGTCCTCACACAGAGAATCACAGACAAATGCAATAAGTTTAAAAGTGCTGTGATAGGCAGCAGCATTTTGGGGAACTTAAAACTCGACTCAATGTTATTTCGGAGACATTAGATAAATAGGACTGATAAGCTTTGTTGAGTTGAATGGCCTTTTCTTGACAAAACTGATTGTGTGTGAAAGTAGATGATTTACTTTTAAAATTGAAATATATAACCTCCAATAAAACATTATTTTAAAATGGTGTTATTTTCTGTGGAGTGTGCAATTTGTGGCAATTAAGTGCAACTTTGGGAAAAAAATGTATTTATGCAGTGTTAATCATTACTTTATATAACTCTATTCACAGCTACTGCCATCATAGTGCAATTTATAGTAAAAAGTCACTGTTGTCACAATAATTTCAGACAAAAACAATTAAAGGATTATTTAATAAAGTGTAATTAAAATCACAGGGTTGTTCAGAAATATAAACTATGTTAATTTAAAAAAATAAAATAAAAAACAACTGCATCGTCTAATTTGTTCCAATTTTATTGTTTCATAGAATACATTTTAATAAGTGCAAATTACAGTCATTCTTCCAATATGCTAACATGCCATAATTTTTATGTTTTTGCATATTTAATTTACAAGCTAAAATTAATCACTAGCAGAATATATATGTTAGGAGTGGCATGCTGTCATAACTAGTGGGGCTACTGTTTCAAATCTCCAAGATTTCTTATTAAGTGATGAAAATAATAAGCCCAGAACTCAAAGGCATTTTCATAGTCATAGTCTGTTTGCTTTTGTGCTGAACCAGGAGATGATTACTTCTATTGTTTCAATCTCCATTGAATTCAATATTGTTTTAACACAGCAGACATTCAAGTGAACCAGAAGGAATCAAACATATAGTATTTGTTTTTTGGATCACAGTCACATTCTGCTTGATGGAAATCTCACATGCTTAGTTCGTAGTGTTATTGCCCACTATGCTGTACACATTTTTTTTTTTTACTTTTTCACTGCTAATCATTTCTCTAATGCTTCTGGGTGCTCTCCACAATTGTATGGCTGATGCCTCTCCACCACATTTTAGCACTGAAGATCTGGTTAGTCATTTTAGGTATAACTGTTTACCTATTCTGAATTTTGAAGGTCATCCAGAAATCAGATAAACCAATAGAGAAAAATACAGCCATAGGTTAATGATACTCTATGAGGCAGACTTGTAGGAATGCAGAGAGGAAGTGGTCTCAGAATCACTTCGGCCAAATTTCAGAAGGCTGTTAAGACACTGAGAAAAAATATTACTCTGACATTATATCCAGTAACTGTTACAGACCTTGAGCTTTATTCAGTATTGTTAATGCTGCACTTAATCCATCAGTGAATCTTAGCAGAGATATGTCATCTCTGACCTGTGATTATGTCTTACATTTTTACAATAACAATGACAATATTAAGCCTAACATATTGTCTCCAATTCAGGATTGATCTGCTTTCTTTGTGCATACCACTGTCTTCAGTCAGTTTCAAGCAGTATCCCTTTTCTGCTTGAATAATATTGTATCAAGGCCAGGTTTATGATTTTAAATTTTTTCCCCATTTGTTCCTTGGCATTTAAAATGGTTTTAAAGGTCAAGAAATGTATTGGTAATATCTGTTTTGGTTCCCATATGTTTTTACCCTTCAGTATTCAGAGACCTTCACTTTCTATACACTTTATTGTGTTGTAGATTTAGTTTAAATTAAATAAATGTTTTATCAAAACATGTTTTCAGAAAGATTTGCAAATTTATTAAAAATCAAAAACTGAAATGTCTTATTTATAAAAATTTTCAGACCCTTTGCTGTGGTTCTCCAAATTGTGGTCAGGTGTTCCTAGAATTTGATTGGAGT
Organism: Polypterus senegalus; assembly: GCF_016835505.1. Taxonomy (NCBI): domain Eukaryota; kingdom Metazoa; phylum Chordata; class Cladistia; order Polypteriformes; family Polypteridae; genus Polypterus; species Polypterus senegalus. The sequence goes on along the minus strand of NC_053164.1, from coordinate 124,899,078 downwards.
TCACCTGTGGCAAACTGAATTGATTGGACATTATTTAAGAAGGCACACACCTGTGTATTTAAGGTCCCACAATTCACATTGCATATTGAAGTACGAGGACCTCTCTGTAGACCTCCACAATACAATTGTGGTGAGACAATGATTAGGAGAAGGGTATACAACTATTTCTAACGCTTTGAGTGTTCCCAGTAGAACAGTGGCTTCATTGCTTCATTGTAACAGGAAAGGAAGGGCCTTGGTCAGGCTGGAAGTGACTATGAACCCAGTGGTCCATCTAATAGTGTTTGAGAAGCCGTCTGGTGAGAGTGGACAACCAGTTCAGCAGCATTCCATCAATCACACATTTATGCTAGACAAAAGCCACTCCTAAGTTAAAGACATATGCCAGCCCAGTTTGAAATTGCTAAATGGCAATTTAAGACCAGGCACTACTCATTGCATGCCTAATGCCATCACTATGGTGAATCATGGTGGTGACAGCATCATGCTACGAGGGTGCTTCTCGGTACCACTGCCAGAAAAACTGGTCTAAATTAAGGTTGGGATAAATGCAGCCAAATATAGAGAGGCCCTTGAAGAAAACTTGCTCCAGAGTTCACGCAACCTCAGACTGGGGTGATGGTTCACCTTTCAACACGACAATGACCTGAAGCGAATAGCCAAGACAATGCTGGAGTGGCTTTGGGACAGGTCTTTGAATGGCTCAACTAGAGCCCAGACCTAAACTCCAAAGAACTTCTGTGGATTGAACTTAAAATGGCAGTCTACAGATGCTTCACTTTACATTACTCTACACAACTTTACCCTTGCATTTACTTTTTTGGCTGATGCCTTTATACAAGGTGGCATACAAAATGTGAGATACAATTGGTTACGTTTGTTTTGTTTTTCCAATTGGAGCACAGGCAGGTTAAGTGACTTGTTCATGGTCACACAGAGTCGGTAGCAGAATTTCCACCCAAAGCCTTAACCACTGTGCCACATTGCCTTCTACATATGTAAAACATTTCTTTGCACTGTTACACAGATAATACCCAAATCTACCTGCCTCTGAAACTCAATGAGAAAGATTTTCACAGTACTTCCTTTAGCTGCCTTAAAGATATTAATTGTTGGATGGCATCAAACTTTTCTCAACTAAACAAATGAAAGCTAAAAATATTCTTTTCGGCCCTCCAATTTTTATTAACATCGTCAATAGCAACCTTGGCCGACTAACTCCATGCATCATTTTTCATGCTAGAAACCTTGGCATCATTTTTATTTTTTTAAATTTCAAATTTGATACATAGGTGCATGCTGTGGTTAAAAGTAGCTATTTGTCCAGTTTACGGCCATTACTAAGGCTAAGCCATTTCTGCATTTTTATTAATTTGCAAAAGCCTTATTAGACTACTGTAACTTTTTCTATACTGGTGTTTGACACTCAACTCTGTGCTACCTATAATTAATTCAAAAATCTGCTGCATGGGTTTTGACTTTTCACACTTGTAAGATTCTCCCATATGCTATCTGTGTGGCAGAGGGTGAATTTTAAAGTTTTATTATTTATATTTAAAGCTTACCTTACTGAACTCCTCTGCGTCTACTCATCCAGCAGGTTTCTCAGATCTACTGATTAATTATTACTATCTGTTCTACACACACACACGCTTGAAGCTTAGTGGTGACTGTGCCTTTGCTGTAGTGTGTCTTCAGCTCTGAATCAGCCAGCCCCTCACAATATGAGCAGCCTCCATGACTGATAATCTTAAATCTGGGTTAAAAATGTATTTTTGTTCACTTGCTTTTAAGCTGCATTGCTGGACTTGTTTTAACTTTGTTGTTTTACTCTGTAACTAAATATTCAGTTTCATGGTTTGCCAATTGGCAAGCATTTCTCTTGTTTATATTTTATTTTGTTCCAGTTTTTAACTTGTCATGTTTCTGCTCTCTGTTTCTAATCTGAACTGCTGTTGTTCTCATTGTTGTAAAGGACTTTGTTAAACTCTTGTTTTAAATGTGCTACTTGACTTATGCGTTTCTTCACATGCTAAAACAAGGACACATTAAGGCTATGTTACATTATTCGACTTTTCCTGTGATTTTCAGTCATAGACATCATTTACATAATCTTGTAGAGTTGGAGGCACATTCTAATGAAGTTGAAGACATACCCAACAGCTCAGTCCAACTAGTTTATGACTCGCTCTAATCATTTGTCTTCAGTTGTAGGGGTGGGCTCACTGTACATGAGAGCTTTCAGCCAATGAATACTCACAAGAAGTACAATGCATTTAATGTAGCAAGGAGGAATAAGGAATGCAGGTTTCTTTGGGCTTCTCAAATAGAAGAGAACAAGCACCATTGCCTTGTGTTTTACACACCACAACCGAATGGAAACAAAAAAGGGCCAAGATTGTAGCTGACGTCACAAAAACTATTATCCTTCAAACAGTGTTTTCTCTATCAGGAACTATATTATTGGCTGTCACATAAATGGGCAAGCACCACTGAGCTGGAAGATCAACGCTCACTTCATTAAGTAGACATGGGCAGTGATTTTCAGTTGTTCGAACTGATGTGGTAGAATGATGAGATCAACAACTGCGGTACACAAATCTTAAATACTCCATGAGTAGAAGTCGCATAATGTGACATCGAGTTTAAGCAAGTCTCCAGATGATGGCAAATTCTGCTGTGGGCAGTCACTAATATTTAGATAATAGTATGTATCAGGTGAACTTCACTTCACTTTATGATGTTGTATATTTACTCACCAGTAGCCTACTATACTGTATGCATTTAACCTCTATTTAAATCACATCTGCGGTGTTTAAGTGTGTAAGTATTGATTAATAATCATGTTGGAATCTTTGATAAACACTTATTATGCAGTGTGATATTGTCACTTGGTTGGTGCGAACCCGACACAGACTGACAACGGAGGCATGTGTAAAATAAACAAAAGAACTTTTAATTTCTTCTTCACCTGTGGGTCACATCTTCCCGATGAACCCCGCATGCACAGCACAGTCCCAAAATACAAAGAAAAGCACCCCAAATCACATTCTTCTTTCCACTCCTCCCAGGGCTGCTTCGTCATCCTCCTCCTCCCGACTCCGACACCCTGAGTAGTGACTGCAGGCTCCTCTTATAACCCACCCGGAAGTGCTGCAGGTGCTCATTGACCTACTTCCGGCTGCACTTCCGGGTGTGGCTGCGCTCCCGCCCAGACGGGCTTGTTAAACCGTGAAGCTCTATGCAGCTCCCCCTGGCAGAGGCCACGGAGTCCAAGCAAGATGAGCCCCGACACAACCCAGGGGGGCTGCCAACAAAGGTTCTGAGGGACGTAGCATGGCTCCCATGGCTGCTCCCCCGGATCTAATGTCAAAGGGGCATCCCGCCCATCTGCCACTGCAGTATCAAAGTGAATGTATTCCAGTGTCCATGTCATCCATAAAGCGCAATTACATTGAGGTGACACACCACCTGCATACATCATTCTTGTGGTGTAAAATTAGTGGGCTAGATCTTTGGCTGCACTGGGCCCTGCCATACTTCCCAGTGCCATATATAGTTTGATCGGCCCAATAACAAAGGAATTTACTTTTTTTTTTTACTTGATCAAAAGCTGTCTGGTTGCATGAAAGATAGACTGATTTGTAAAGAAGCTATGTAATATGCAATAAAAGAAGTTTAAAAGAAGTTAAACAATCCAAATATGTAATGTTGAAAGTCATCCAATTTTGCTGTGCTTTCCCTGCTTTTTTCTTCATCTACTTGGTCAACATGCATCTATCAAAACCAACAGGCACATAAAAAGAAAAACATAACTACTCACAAACAGGGAGACATTTGGGTTATAATACCCTAATATGTCCTCTCATTAAATGGGAGCCAGATACAACAGTCTTATATCTAGCTGGTACAAATGGATCGGTTTCAGCAACATTAAAAAAAAATACAATGGCACACCTTGGGCATCATATACAGTATAAAGTGTGCTTACATTTGGGAAAATGCGTAAGGTATTTCTTATGCAAAAAAAGGATTTACAAAACACAAAAAATTTGACCATCCTTAAGTCTTAAGCAGACTTTTTTGGTGTTGGCATTTTAGTGACTACAGGTGGTAGGACAATAAAGAGAACAGAAAATCTTGTTTCATTGAATTGAATTTCAATGATGCTTAATTTACATTCCAATATACTTGAGCTAATTATATTACAGTTAACTAATGTGTTCTTCATCATTGATAATAATGCCTAATACTTCACTTAATGTTAATTGCCCTGATATGTAGCCAATTTATTTTTTCAGCATAAAAGGTGAGCTGTGTGTTGTACAACATAACTGGCAATGACAGCATTAGCTCTTTTGGAGGATATTGTCAATGGCAGGCTACACAAGGAGTGAATTTTCAGGGACTGATATGATTATTTGTTTCATGATGATAATTGAATAAGCTAATTTAAAACTTCCTAGATTTGTCCACTTGGAGCTGTGTGGTGAACTGGAGCTTACATTAACGAGAGCATCACACAATCCCTGTCCCATTACAGGTTTTAACTACAGTAGGGTATTTGAATACTGGTGCTTTTCAGCATGCAGTGGCTGACCAATCAGGAATCTCGCAGTCATCCCTGAGTTATGTCATGTCATCTGAAGGGGATGGTATAATTAAAATGCTATCCAGATCCATCCAATTTCTTTCAAAGTCAGTGTAAGCAAGCCAAGATCAAAAGGTAGTTTACAGTGATTTCTTATTTTCGTCATTTAATCAGCACAATATACTGCACACATGAATTTGATTTGTAAACAAAACACACTTTCTTTTTTTTTATTAATTTTATTGCACTCCATACAAAGCAACCAAGATTTTACAAAAAGAAAAATAGAGTTAAGAACCGATCGATCCCCACCCTTGAGAGAGAGAGCAAGCCAAACGGTAAAATTTAAGGCTTTTAAACATACCTAAATTAATAAATTCTCTGTGCTTTATGAACTTATTTTAAAATATTACTGATTAGATCCTGCCATGTTTTGAAAAAGTCTGTAGATCCTCTAACTGAGTATTTGATTTTTTCCAATTTCAAATAATATAACACATCAGTTTCCCACTGACTAAAAGAGGAGAGTTTGGGTTCTTCCAGTTTATCAGAATGAGTCTGCGTTCCAAGAGTGTAGTGAATGCAATCACAATTTGTTTGTCTTTCTCCACTTTAAACCCTCTGGAAGAACCCCAAACACAGCTGTTAATGGGTTAGGAGGGATTGTGAGTCCAAGGCTGTCTGAGAGGTAATTAAAAATTTTGTCCAGAATAATGTTAATTTGGTGCAGGCCCAGAACATGTGACCAGTGAGGCTGGGACTTGGTTGCAACGTTCGAGGTTGGATCATGCCCTGGAAACATTTTGGAGAGTTTTAGTCGAGACAAATGTGCTCGATATATAATTTTGAGTTGTATAATTGTATGCTTTGTGCATATGGAGCTCGAGTGAATTCTCTGTATTGCTACTTTCCACTCCTTTTCTGATATATTAATTGAGAGATCTTTTCCCAGTGTCCTCTTGGATCTTTGAAAGGAAGGGATTGTAAAATGATTTTATATATTGTAGAGATGGAGTCTAAGTCCTTGAGATTGAGCAATATTTTTCCAGCATGGATGAGGGTGCAAGATGAGGAAAATCTGGAAGGTTCTGTTTAACAAAGTTCCTGATTTGAAGATAGTGAAAGAAATGTGTAGCTGGAATGTTAAATTTGGAATGTAATTGTTCATAGGATGCAAAGACGTTGTCTATATAAAGATCTCTAAGCAAGTTAATTCCAAATTTTTCCAGATATTAAAACTGCATATGTTTGTGAAGGTTGAAAGAGGTGGTTCTCTTGCAGGTGCCACAGATAGAAGCTTCTCCGTCTTAAAATGCTTTCTACATTGGTTCCAGATTCTAAGTGAGTGGAGCACAATTGGGTTATTAGTGTATTGCCGATAACGTGTGTTTATTGGAGCACAGAGCAAGGAATACAAAGAAGTACTGCAGGATTTTACTTCTATTGCGGTCCAAGCCTGTGTATGTTCTTCTATTTGTGTCCAGGTTCTTATCGCCTGTATATTTGCTGCCCAGTAATACAACTGGAAGTTAGGTAGAGCCATGCCGCCTTCTGCCTTTTGTCTTTGTAGGGTCGCTCTTTTGATGCGTGGATGTTTTGAATTCCAAATAAATGAGGTTATTGTTGAATCTAATTGCTTAAAGAATGATTTATTAATGTATATTGGATGTTTTGAAATAAAAAGGAGCTTAGGAAGAATATTCATCTTAACAGTGTTAATTCTTCCAGCTAGTGTGAGATGAAGGGTTGACCATCTATGCAAGTCTTGTTTAATTTTTTCCATGCAGACGGGAATTTTGTTGATAAAGAGCTTTATGTTTACTTGTGATGTTTACCCCGAGGTATTTAAACTGTTCTGCAATGATAAAAGGTAGGGTGTCTAATCTAATATTATATGCTTGAGAATTCACTGGAAAGAGTACACTTTTATTCAGATTAATTCTGAGACCAGAGATCTTTTGAAATTCTGTGAGTGCTGCTAAGACTGCAGGCACAGAATTTTCTGGGTCCGATATATACAGTACCATGTCATCTGCATATAATGAGATTTTCTGTTCCAGTCCTTCTCTGCTAATCCCCTTTATCTGATCAGTATTTCGACAATGTATTGCCAGTGGTTCAATGGCAATGCAAACAGCGGTGAAAGGGCATCCTTGTCTAGTGCCACGTTCTAGTTTAAAGTAGTCTGAGCAAATGTTATTGATGCAAACTGAAGCTTCTGGGTTAGTATACAGTAATTTAATCCATGCACAAATGTTCGGGCCAAACCCAAACTTCTCCAATGTAGTAAAAAGGTATTTCCATTCAATCATGTCGAATGCTTTTTCTGCATCCAATGATAATAATATTTCTGGGGTGTTTGATTTAGTTGGTGAGTATATTACATTAAACAGGCGTCAAGATTTGAAGATAAGTGTCGGCCCCTAATAAATCCAGTTTGGTCTTGTGATATTACGAGGGAGCACTTTCTCCATCCTTCTAGCTATGATTTTAGAGAGTATTTTAACGTCGTTATTCAGAAGTGAAATTGGTCTGTATGATGCACATTGTAATAAGTCCTTATTTTGTTTTGGAAAGACAGTGATTAGTGCTTGGCGAAAGGTTTGTGGAAGAGATTGGTTATCTCTGGCTTCTGTAAATGTTGCTAATAGGAGGGGAGCTAGCTGAGAATTTCTTGTAAAACTCTGCAGGGTAGCCATCAGGGCCTGCTGCTTTTCCACCTTGGAGTGACTTTATAGCATCTAGTAATTCTGATAATGACAGAGGTTTATCAAGTTCCTCCACACTAAAAGCGTCTATTTGTGGTATCTGTAATGTATCCAGAAATGCATTAGATTGTGTATTGTCTTCTTTAAACTCAGTAGTATATAGGGATTTATAGTAGTCTCTGAAAGTGTGCATTATATTTTTGTGTTCATGATTTTATCTCCGTTCGTGTTAGTGATTACCGAGATTGCGTTGCACTTCTTGCTTGTGAATTTGTTGAGCTAAAAGCTTATTAGCTTTCTCCATGTTCATAATAATGATGTCTGGATTTGTAAATTAGTTGTTCAGTTTCTTTAGTTGTCAAGAGGTTTAATTCTGAATGTAGAGCCTGCCTCCTCTATGTAGAGTCTCGCTTGGTAGTCTGGCATGTTCTTCATCTATTTTAGTAATTTCGCTTTTATCTCTGCTACTTTCTTGGCTTCGGATTTATTTCTGTGGGAAAGATATGAGATAATCTGTCCTCTTAAGAAGGCCTTAAGAGTTTCCCAGAGTATTCCTGCAGAGATCTCGGGATGTATTTGTCTCTAGAAAGAATTTGATTTGTTTGGATATAAATTCAGTACAATTCTCGTCAGCTAATAGAAGCGGTTGAGCGCCATCTGGGGTGAGTGTATGGGGCTTAGTAATTTCAGCTCCAAGATCATAGGTGCATGGTCAGAAATAACAATAGCATCGTATTTACAAGATTTAATCTTAGGCAAGAAGTTATTATCTATAAAGAAGTAATCAATCCTTGAGTAGCAATGATGTACTGGTGAGTAGAAAGAATATGTTCTTGAATTTGGGTTTAAAAACCTCCAGGGATCTGATAAGTTGTGATCAGTTATAAACTTTGTAATTATCTTTGCGGTGTTAGATGCCGTTCCCCCTGTGGAGGAAGTCTATCTAAAAGTGGATTTAGAACACAATTAAAGTCCCCAGCCATTATAAGTTTATGAGTGTTCAGATTGGGAATGGATGCAAATAAATTTTGTATAAATTCCTTATCATCAACATTAGGTGCATAAACATTTATCAAAATCATTTTACAGTTAGATAAGTCTCCCATGACCATTACATATCTCCCTTCAGGATCCAATACTACATCTGATGCTACAAATGGTACTGTTCTATGTATGAGAATTCCCACCTTTAGTTTTCTTTGTAAAACTAGAATGGAACATTTGGCCAGTCCAGTCTTTTGCAGCCGGAACTGATCCTTGCTTAGTAAGTGGGTTTCCTGTAAAAATACTATTTTAGCATTTAGACCTGTTAGGTGAGAAGTACTTTCTTTCTCTTTAATTCGTGATTCAGGCCTTTAACATTCCAGCTTACAAGTTAACTGTCCCATCATGGAGACACTGATTCTGAGTTTTTGATGTCATTTTATAGTCTTAACTGGAAGTGAGATAGTTTAGGTCTTAATTTCCTATTCCCCAAGAGTTGTTGCCATGCAGCTTATTATTACGTTGATAGTTATAATTATAAAGATTGAGATGATAGATTAGGTATAGATCAAGCCTGCTCTCTTTCTCTCCCCCTTAACCCCCCACCCTCCCTTTTGCCTCCCCAAGTGAGGCTAAAACCCACTTCACGCAGTCCCAGTCCTCTGACATACCCAGAGACAGAGCACGCCCAAAGCAAAACAAGCCCCATGCAGTGGCGCTTTAGGTTAAAAGATAGAGATATCTGTTACCAATATAGTCTTTAAAAAGAAAAAGAAAAAAAAGAATTTTGCACTTAAATATATATATATATATATATATATATATATATATATATATATATATTGTGGCAGTAGGGGGCAGTAGTGCACCCTCGAACCCTCAGGTACAACTCCGGAGACCAGGTTACAGTCCAAGACTCTTTTATTTTCTCTCAGTGCACCAAGCACCTTCCACACTACTCATTCACTACAACTACACACAATAACCTCTCCTCCTCGCCCAGACACTTTGCTCCTCTCCCACCCAGCACAGCTCAGTGTCTGGACTGAGGCAGCGTCCTTTTATAGCCCCTGACCTGAGGTGTTCCTGTCCCAGCAGTCCACAGTTCCTTATTCCTTCCGGTCAGGGCAATCAGTCTATTACTTCAACCCGGAGCACGCCATACCTTCCTGTCACGCGGACCGTGACGCACTCCCGGGTCATAAGGCACAACAGAGCCCATAAGTCCCCTACAGCGACTCCTGGTGGCGCCAAGGTATCCAGCAGGGCTGTGTATAAACACCACAGAGTCCATAAGGCCCTGCTGGACCTCGGGCATGATCCCGCTGTCGGGAGAGCTCCTCCTGTCGGCCTGGGGTGCGGACCGCCTCGAAGCCGGCAGTCTTCCACAGTTCCCCCTTAGTGACGACTTCTGGGCGGAGCGTCCGCCCTCGAGGGACGCCCTCCTCCAGGAGGACGCTGCCGTCCGGCCTTGAATGCGCTTGTCCCTGTCCTCGAGCCGCAACCTTGGGGCGGTGTACTTCCTGTCTCCCCGGTGACAATAGCGCCTCTCGTGGCCCGGTCGCCGGCAATTATAGCACCGACGGAGTCCTCCTGGCTGTTCCCCTGCGGGACCAAAAACATCTCGAACTCCGCCAGCGTCGCTCCGCCTTTCACCTGCCAGGGAAGTCATCATGCGCCTGGCGCCCTCAAGCCTTCTTTCCATCCTGTTGGGAGACCCACCATTCCTTTGGGGATCTGCCGCTAATGTGGGCTTGCGCCAGCCTGAGGCCCTCCATGGGAAGAGGAGAGCCTCTGTGCTGTCTGCACACCCGCTACCTTCCGCTTACTGGGAGTCGGCGTCATTTGCACCGTCCCGCACCGATGAACAGCACTATTCAGCTGCACCGGCACGAGCGGCGCATCCCCCGGCACTCCTACCATCGGCGCTACCCCGCACTTAAGACCGGTCGGGTCCTGGTGAGCCGTACTCCCGGGTCATAAGGCACAACAGAGCCCATAAGTCCCCCCACAGCGACTCCTGGTGGCGCCAAGGTATCCAGCAGGGCTGTGTATAAACACCACAGAGTCCATAAGGCCCTGCTGGACCTCGGGCATGATCCCGCTGTCGGGAGAGCTCCTCCTGTCGGCCTGGGTGCGGACCGCCTCGAAGCCGCAGTCTTCCACAATATATATATATATATATATATATATATATATATATTTGTAAAGGACCGAGGAGACAGTAGCAAGGGTTGGGGTTTTCCGCCCGTGATATTGTAAACACACTCAAAACTGGTCAAAATTACAAACAAAACAGTTCATAATGCGCGACGCCGACTCCTGGCGTCGCGGCCATTTTATTGGGGAGGAGCCGGAAGTGGAGGAATGTCGGGAAGGACCGCAAGGGAGGATGGGAAGGATGACGTCAGGGCAAGATGGCGGAGGAAGGGCGGAAGTATCGCACTGCGGTCAATCCAGGCCTATGGTGCAGGAAGGTCTTTCTTTCTATGAGGAAGCAGAGGGAGAAAGTTAATACCCCACCATTCCCTGGCGGCGCAGTGGTTTCCCAGGTGCTATCGAATCAATCCAAGGCTCCTACTGCTACAAGTGACAATATATAGTCTTCAGCAATTTTAGTGCATTAAGATGATACACCCAGATAATAAACCCGGGTGATGGTGTTAAAGATGTGTCCAAAATAAGCATAACAAGTCTTATTGCAGTAATAGCAATAACAATAAACCAAGGGCATGATATTGAACAGTCTCATTTAGGGTAGAGATGAAGTAATTAGAAAAAAAAAACCCATCCGGGTTCTCATATAAGGGGCCATCTCCCTCCAGTCAGCAGTGGATGCCGGGTGGAAGAGGACAGAACTGGAGTAAGGACGGGAGGCGGCCAGGAGAGAGGCATAGGGACTGTGTGGCCTGGACAGTTGGGGGAACGGTGCAGAGGCACTGGGGGTGCACGTGAGCCAAATTGTACATATTCTTGTAAATAAACGGTGTGTGGTGGAACTATGTTGTCCGTCTGTCTGTGTCCGGGTCCCAGTTCACAGTGGCGTAGCTGGCAGGATGCTCCACCTGGTGCAAGGCGGGGACCTGCATTCAAACAAATGTCTGTGGACGACCGGCGCAGCAGCGGACCCCACACACTCGCCACAGGAGCGGCTTGTGCACAACCCCGCGGGAGCGGTTAACCCCAGAGACCGCCGTCGGATCGCAGAATGGCCATCCCCGGGTGCGGAGGAAGAAGAACAGGCTTCGCCAGAGCACAGCGGGCTCCGAGGGTTGCGCTGTCGGGAAGGACGGCCAGGCTGGGCGTTGCGACGCAGAAGGCCACACCGAGGCAGGGGCCTTGGAGTGACGGGATCCGGGAGGTGAGTGCCCTGCCCTGCAGTAATCGGCCCTTCGGGGTCACACTTACCTTCTTTCCTACGGGGAGGGACGATCCGGATCCGCTGTCCCGTGGGCAGGAGCATGCCGGGCCACGGGCTGTCGGCAGCGCGATGGGAGCAGTGGAGGAGGCTGCGAAGTCAAAGCCGCTGCGGCTCGAAGAATCGGCGCAGCTGCGAAGCTGCGAGGAGGCACGTCACCGCACCCAGAGCAGTGGAGACAAGATGGCCGCGCGCCGGATGTCCTGCCCGCTGGCAGGCACGGGATTGGCCGGTGTGTCTTGTGTGCCCGCCAATGATTGGATGGAGGCGGGACCAAGAAATGCCAGTCTCGTGCCTAGGAGAGACCCGATTGGGCCACAGTGGCCCACAAGAGGCAGACGACGAGTGGGGCTGATCAACAGGTAAGCCCACTGCCGTCTGCCTCTCTGTTTCCGCCAGCGGCCTGCCGAGTCGCCTTTGTTGCAGGTGCTGGGTGCTCTTGTTATCCACTTGGAGCAGCTGAAGGGGAAGGAGGTCGCATCCGGAGAGACGCTGCGTGAGACGGAGGATCGGCGCGACGCTGGAGCCTTTGGCAAACAGGACACCGCGGGGAAGGTAGGTTGTGCCGTCCCCGTAAAGCATAAAGGGGGATCTGCCGAACACGGCCGTGAGTTTCTTAAGGAGGACCGGCATCAAGTAAGCAATCCCCCCACAGCGGACGCGACGGTGCAGACGGTCTGCGAGGCGAGGAGAGCGAGAACGCAGGGGCTGGCAGGATCGGGGCTGATGAGTACCCTGGGTCCTAGCGCCCTGCGCTCCAAGCCCGCAACAGTCTCCTGTTGCTCTGCATGGACGCAGATGGGGCTGGATTTGAACTTTCGCCATGTTCAGACCCAGACCGTCAGGGCGCCCAAGAGAAGAAGGAGGAACCGAGGGGTGAATGCCGGTTCCTCCGATAGGAAGGGACGCGGCGCTGGGTGCGCGCGTCTGGTTAAGGGCCGTCCTCTGCGGAGGCAGAGGGAATCCCCTGGGCGGCTGGGCAGGCCACCTGTGAGAGCGGTCCCACTGACATCAGAAGGACGGGCATGGAACCTGCGGCAGAGGAGCCAAACAGGCAAGTCGTGGGCTGTCGGTGGGGGGGAAGAGCATTGCCGGTATAGAGACCGACAGAACGCTCGGGGCGAGTGTCCTGGCAGTGCTTCTGGCCCTCCCTTTTCTCTTTTTACAGACCCGAAGCCCCGACGAGCGTTGGAGCCGACGTCGTATGGGACCTGCCCTCCTGGAACGGGCCGCTCTGCTAGAGGGCTCCCCGCCGGGAGGCTGATGGTGGGGACGGCGGGGGCGAGAGCGGCGCAGAACGGAGGGGCACGTTGGCGTCGCAGAGGGTGCCGAAAAAGGGTGTCCCAGGGGGCCGTGTTGGACCCTGGGAATGTAGTAGGACCCTCTCTGGGGACATGCTACCCTTTCGGGGAGTGTCGCTCACACCCACGTGTCTTTGCTAGCGGTGGGGCACTGTGGTCTCCGGCCGGGGCTGAAGCCCTGGTTATTTTGGGGGCCTTGGGTACAGGGCTTGGAAGCCCAGCCCTGTAGGGACCTGTGGCCACCGCCAGGCGGCGCCCCAATGCCTGCATATCCCTGGAGCCCAGCACTTTCGCCACACCAGGAAGTGCTGGGGGGAAGACGACAAGGGACACCTCGGCGGCTTCCGGGTGCGCAGCTGGCACTTCTGTCACACTGGAGTGAGGCCATGACTGATTGCCGGGAAGCAGCTGGAGCCCATCCGGGTTCTCATATAAGGGGCCATCTCCCTCCAGTCAGCAGTGGATGTCGGGTGGAAGAGGACAGAACTGGAGTGAGGACGGGAGGCGGCCAGGGGAGAGGCATATGGCGCTTTTCCACTGCATAGTACGGCACGACATGGTTCAGTTCAGCTCACTTTTGGGGGGTTTTCCACTGGGAACAGTACCTGGTATCTGATCCTTTTTTTAGTACCACCTCATCCTAGGTTCCAAGCGCGCCGAACCGTTACCAAAACTTGACGTGTAAACTGCTGGTCACTGATTGACTGGAGAAAATCGTCATTACTGCGTCACTGGCTATTCTTTTCTTTAAAGGTACACACACGCGGAAGTTTGTGTTCCGTCTCTCCAACGCTGGACGCAGATTTTGCATAAGTGGATGAATGTTTCTTCAGACATTCAAAAGTTCTCCAGCCACTGAGTGTTTGTAAAACCAGAAACAATCACATCCCACCACTCTGAAGCACGGTTAAATGTCCAAACAGATGGTCTGTTGTGGCGACTTTTTGCAAAATGTGGAAGATCTGTAATATACAGAATCAGCATTTTAATGTTACACTGCCAGTTAATTTCATTTTATGCTTTGCAACAGTGATAAAAGTTAGCTAGTGATGTGCTTTTTTTAGATGCTTACCCTTGCGCGTCGTCGAGCTAAAGTGTTGTCGTTGTCTGTGTGTTGTAAAAGTTCCACGGTGTCACGGCAGTAGAGGCGCGAACTATAACGACACGTGAATAATCCCGCCCACTCTAAAGCAGTACTAAACTGCAGTCGAAACGCAAACTGAGCCGAACTGAGCCGAACCAAGGTGAGCTGTACTGAACCGTGCTGTGCCATACTATGCAGTGGAAAAGCGCCTATAGAGACTGTGTGGCCTGGACAGTTGGGGGAACGGTGCAGAGGCACTGGGGGTGCACGTGAGCCAAATTGTACATATTCTTGTAAATAAACGGTGTGTGGTGGAACTATGTTGTCCGTCTGTCTGTGTCTGGGTCCCAGTTGACAATGCTGATAAAAACCCTTATTTTAAAACGAATAGATCAGACAGTAGAATATTAACCGCCATGACTCACTATTATGTATCAGAATAGTCCCGGGATCAGCTTTCTTAATTCCTTTTCTGCTTCTTCCTTGCTAGCGAAGACATAGAAATGACCTTGCCATTCCACTTTAAATTTTGCCGGATACAAGAGGCTGTATTTAACGCTGGCTTGCCATAACCGCTGTTTGATGTTGTAGAAGGCTGCGCGTTTAGTAGCTGTTGCTGGAGAGAAGTCAGGAAAAATACGAATGTGGTTATTTTGAAATGTAATATCTTCCTTGTTTCTGAGGAGTGCCATCACCTCTAGCTTAAATGATAATCGTACAAAATGAACTATAAAAGACCTTGGTTTGGGTCTAATGGTGTTTGATCCACGTACACGGTAAGCTGCTGCTATCTCAGATTCTGCTTTGAAGTCGTCCCCGATTATTTTAGAAAAAAGTTCAGCAGCGAATTTCACCGGGTTTGAACTTTCTCGATTCTCAGGCAGACCTTCAATTCTGACATTATACTTTCTACTTCCATCTTCCAAAGCAGCCAGTCTGTCTCCGAGTTTTTTGCATTCGGAGCTGACATTTTCTGCTTTTTCTTTAGCACTGGTAGGTAAATTTTCGGTTAATTCAATCCTAGTTGTGAATGTCTCCTTGAGATCCTCCAATTGATCAGTAAGCGTTTCAATTTTACCCAGCACCTGTCGCATTTCCACTTGCATTTCTTGTCGCAGCCTTTCATTTGCCTGTTGCAGCATCAGCCGTTGCGTTTCATTTGCTTTCTGCCATTCCCGTTTCAATTCCAGCAACTCTTGTTTCAGCCTCTCATGTGCCTTTGCCCTTGCTTTCTCATTTGCCTTCTCGGTTTTCTTTATATCTTGTACGATCTCAGCGAGCATCACCTCCAGTTTACACATTTTTATTGTGCCTTCTTGTACCGTGGGTGAAGGTCAGGCTCTACTGTAGCCGTGCCCCGCTATTCCTCAAGGTGGAGTAATTGAGATTGCGGACTGTAAGGCCCTTTCCAGTTTCAGGTGTTCTCCGATCAGCGAGCTATCGAGATCTGCACTCCTGATCGTACTTTCGCTCCCCTTTTCACTCTCAGCCGGCGATGGATGTAGCTAACCTTGGTTCCGAAGAGTCTGTACTTTCGCCCAGCTGTTCCAGGTCTCTCTCTGAAAGGCCGTATCTTGAGCTAGGGCTTGCTGATCTTGGCTTGGGTGCAGCTTTAGTTTTCTTTTCTTTCGGACCTGCTTTCTTGCTGGCCATGTTTATATATGCTTACATATATACTGTAGCAGTCTCCTTGGGTTGAATAAATGCAGGATATCTCAGGATAATAAGCAAATAATATGAAAAATAACACCGCTGCTAGCAGAGCTCCACTTCAGACGTCCATCTCTTGCATCGGACGAGACCAAAATACACTTTCATTCGATTAATATATAACTAATATGCCCAAATGTAAGGCAGACTCCACCCCTGATTCCTTTATTTTATCAAATAGTAATGTGTAAGGCAGATTTCAGGGTCATGTAGCATGTGGTGTTTGGCTTTTTGCTAAGTAAGCTTAAATAATAAGAATGCAGTTTAGTACATCACCCACAACTTGCACAATCTTTCTTTCAGATGATAGTAGGTACGCACTCAGAGCCTGGTTCCTCACACCACATACCAACCAGAAAAAAAAACACAGGTGAGAAGATAAAAAAGGTACCCCCGCACATGATTGATGATGGAACGGACCATTGGTTCATTATTAGATAGATGGGGTTCATGGCTGGTGAGGCACAAGTTAGATTTACAAATATATGAACCCAAAAAATTAGCTTATTCACTATTCAGTTGGCAGCATGCACATTGACTATTGGTTATGTTTCATATCTCATCAGCATTCTTTACACACACATAGGTAAGGTACATATTTGGCTAAGAAAGAATGTTACATTTATAGCGGCGAGAGAAAGAGGACAGAGTGCATTTGTTCCGCACCCTCCATGTGTTCTAAATTTGCTGTTGCAATTCCACAATTCATACTGTAGCGACCCGTGGAGGAGTCTTTTAAGATTTCGAGCCGAACTCTGCCGTGCACCTCTCCGAAGCTGTCGGCTAGCGGCTTGTCAGCGTCATGCACGCAACTGCACCCAGCTCTTTAAGAAAGAGAACACTCGTGCCCCATACACCGCACGACTCCGAGTGTCTCGGTAGTTTGCTTAGATAACATCTTAGCAAATAAACAGCTCTGTCCTGTTGTATCTTTTTATTACAGAAGATAGTCAGAAACAAAAGCTCAACATTATTGCGCGGCCATTGCCAAGGTCAAGCACGAAGACACATTTCAATAAATTGGTACTTTTTACAAAATAAATAACCCCCGGACGGCGATAACCCAAACCCACCCAACCAATTAAATACAAACACACCATTATTTACAACACAAATGACAATACGTAAATTCCGACATACAATAAGCTTTTTATAAATTACCCATAATTTCCCCGCAAACTATTTACATAAATTACCCATGAGGCGTCACTCCGCCAGCGCTTGCTGCCGGGTTGTTACACAGCCCCCTCCTAAGAGGGTTAGTGTCCCCACAACCCTACTCATCACAGATAAAATCACGTAAATGTCCTGGCCGTCGACGGACACGCTTTGTCCTGCCGGAGGTGCCATCACTGGTGTCGGGCTCAGTCCTGTCACTGTCTGACTCGGTGCCGGGGTGGAGGTTGGAGAACCGCTTATATTTTCGAGTTGTTGTTGCTCTGGGGCCAGTGGGTGGTATGGTGCTAAACGGTCCTTGTGCAGCACCACCCGTCTGCCTCGTCCCAGGCATTCGACTCGGAAAACTACCTCCGATATTTTGTCCAATATTTCTCCCGGTCCTTGCCAATGGTGGGCTAGTTTTGGGGACAATCCCCGTTTCCGTTGCGGGCAAAATACCCACACTTTGTCCCCTGGCTTCAGCGTCGGGCCATGAGCCCGCGAGTCATAAGCCCGTTTTGGCGTGCTCCAGCTCCCTCCGGGGCCTCCCTGGCCAGTCGATGAACGGTGTCCAGCCGCTCTTTTAGCCGTCTAAAATAATCCATTTCGGGCCCACCAATAATCTCAGGCTCAGGGGTGAGCCAAACACTAAATCCACCGGCGTGCGAAGTTCCCTTCCAAACATCAGCCCCGCTGGCGTGCATTGGCTCGACTCCTGCACTGCTGTCCGATATGCCCATAGGACCAAAGGCAGATGTTGGTCCCAGTCCGCTGGTGTTGACTGGTCAGAATTGCCAGTTGAGTGGCCAGGGTGCGATTAAATCGCCGACCAATCCATCACTTTGTGGGTGAAGGGGTGGTCCGGTCTTTTCACCCCAGTCGCTGACACACCTCTCTGAACAAACGGCTCTCAAAGTTCCGCCCTGATCGCTGTGGAGCTCGTCCGAACTCCAAATCGAGTGAACATTTCATCCACGAGTTTTTGGG
This sequence comes from Polypterus senegalus, assembly GCF_016835505.1. Lineage (NCBI taxonomy): Eukaryota > Metazoa > Chordata > Cladistia > Polypteriformes > Polypteridae > Polypterus > Polypterus senegalus. The sequence continues at coordinate 124,881,137 of NC_053164.1, read as the reverse complement.
CAGCTGTGGGGGCACTCTGATCCCGAACTGCATACGCCTCTGGCCATTTGGTAAAGTAGTCCATTGCTACCAAAGCGTAGCGATTTCCGGCTTCCGTTACAGGAAAAGGACCCAGTATGTCCACGCCAATTCTCTCCATGGGTGCCCGACCAGGTATCGTTGCAATGGCGCGTGAGAAGGTTGACCAGGTCCTTTTTGTGCAGTGCAGACGTCACAGCAGTGGGCCGTGTAGCTCTGCGCCTTGCCGACACCCGGCCAATAAAACCGCTGCCGTAGTCGACGCACTGTCTTAGCGTTCCGTAATGTCCGGATCCAGCCGCTCCGTGGACCCATCGGAGGACCTCGGCGCAAAGCCTGGGGAACCAGTAGTTGTAGCCGGTCAATTCCTCCCCGTGCGTGCCACCGCCTGTAGATTACGCCATCGTGCAACTCCAAGTTGCCCAACTGAGAGTGGAGTATTTTGAGTTCAGGCCCCTGTGACGACACGGTTTGCCAGTCGGGACGTTCTTGTGTCTCCAACCAGCCCTTTACCTTTTCTAGTGCTTGATCGTTCGCCTGTAACTGCCTCAATTGGTCAATAGTGTACGGCTCCCCTACTCCAACAGTGTCATCTATCCTTGCGGATGCGGACGATGGCCCCAGCCCCCTTTCTTCCTGTCGGCGGCAATATCGACATTCATTGCTGAGGCATGGACGCCTGGAGAGGGCATCAGCGTTGGCATGCTGCCGTCCCGGTCGGTGCTGTATCTCAAAGTCATATTCTTGTAGAATCTCCATCCACCTTGCCACCTGGCCCTCTGGTTGCCTGAAATTCAACATCCAGGTGAGGCTAGCATGGTCAGTCCGCAGTGTGAACCTAGTGCCCAATAGGTAGGGCCGAAAGTGCCGTAACGCTAGGATCACTGCCAACAGTTCCCGCCGAGTGACACAGTAATTCCTCTCCGTCGACTGAGGCTGCAGCTGTAATAAGCTATCACTCTTTCTCCAGCCTCCCCCTTCTGTGAGAGCACGGCCCCAATCCCCACATTGCTAGCGTCAGTGTCCACCACAAAAGGTTGGTTGGGGTCAGGGTACGCCAGGACCGGCGCTGACGAGGGCAGCCTTTAACTGTTGGAAGGCGGCTGTGCAATCCTCCGTCCACCCAAACTGTTGGCCCTTACTCGTTAGTCGGTGCAAAGGGCTGGCAATGGTCGCAAAGTTTTTTACGAATCTTCGGTAGTAGGAGGCTAAACCCAAAAAGCTCCGCAGTTCAGTGATATTGGCTGGTGGGGCCAGTTGCTCACGGCAGTCACCTTCGGGTCTGTAGCCACCCCACTCGCTGATTACGTGCCCTAGAAACTGAGTCTGTCGGGCGAAGATTGCATTTCTCAGGGTTTAACCGCAACCCGGCGCTGAATGGCGGTCAGGACCTCCCTTAAATTGTGCACCGCCTGGTCAAAGTCTCTGGCATGAATCAGCAGGTCATCTAAATAGACCACACAAGCGGGTTCGGGAATGTCTTGTAGGACCCGCTCCATTAGTCTTTCAAACGTGGCCGGCGCATTACAAAGTCCAAACGGCATTACCTTAAACTGCCACAGCCCTTGTCCGATGGTGAATGCAGTTTTGGGTCGGTCCTCTGCTGCCAGTTCTACCTGCCAATATCCACTGCGCAAGTCCAAAGTGCTGAACCAACGGGATCCAGCCACATAGTCCAATGCATCATCGATGCGAGGCAATGGGTAAGAGTCTTTTCAGTGACTGCATTTAATTTACGAAAGTCCACACAAGGGCGCCAACCCCCCGTTTTCTTCCGCACCATGACCATGGGTGCGGCCCAGGGACTGTCAGAAGGCTCAATGATGTCGTTGGTTACCATCTCGCGAATCAATTCTTCGGCAGCTTGGCGTTTTGCAAGAGGCAATCTGTGGGGGCGCAACCGAATGGGCGGCGTGGCCAGTGTCAATGTGGTGTTTGACTAACGAGGTTCTGGTGCAGTCCTCTTCTCGAGCCGCAAAATGTCCACAAAGTCGTTCAATACTTTCTGGAGTTGCTCCTGCTGTGGCGTGCTCAGCTGTTCACCACTTCGATGGCCCAATTCTTCCACAGCAGCAACCGTCTCAGTGGATGGGTGGTCGTGTGAGGAAAACCGTTGGGGAGCACTGGTCTGAGCTGCAATACTCTCCTGGGGGTCTTCTTCAGTCCCTGCATCTTCCAACAACGGTCGGGAGCGGTGAGCCGTGGTGTCCAGGCAAATCCAAGCTAACAGCCCTTCCAGGATGATTCCAGCCCGATTGGAGCGACACAGTCTCATTACCTACGCGGAGGATGGCCCTGGACACATCAACACATGCTCCCCAGTGGGCCAGCAAGTCTAACCCAATTATGCATTTGTCTTTAATGTCCATGAGCCAGAATTCGTGGCTGGTCTGGCTCGTCCCTACTACTACAGTCAATAGTTTCTTTCCGGCATTTTTGTCCGTTCACCCGTAACCGTGCGCAGTTCGATGTTAGAAGGAGTCCAGTCTTTTGGAAGAGGACCAGCTGTTTCGGGCAACACTCCTCTCTGTAATAGACAAATAGTGGACCCGTGTCCACTAAGGCACTGCATGGCCGTCCGTCTATAATGCAGTCTAGGTACAGTCCACCTGAAAACCCACAGCGCCCACTTTAGGGCAGTCATTGCGGAGGGATGATGATGGCTGGGCGACTGACCTCCACACCCTCAGGTTGGTCCCTTTCTACCACTCGCTCAACTGCTCGTTAGCGGCTTGGGCGTGATGATTGGCGTGCCGGAGACCCAAGCTGTAGTACCTCTTCAGCCCGTTCAGCCTCCCGTAGTGCCTCACTCAAATGTCTGGGCGACAGCAGACAGACGTGCTGGACGGAGACGCTCTGGTGTAAGGCCCGCGGAAAGCATGAACACTGAGTTCTTCCCTTGCTGCTGTCGAAAGTAGGGTAACCTTTCCGTACATAGACCCTGATGTCAGCTGCAAATGCTCCCACACTCTCACCTTCACGCCGATGTCGGTTTGTCAGCTCCTCCCTGTTGTGTTCCGCTGAGGTTCTCTGTCCAAACGACGGGTGAGAGCATCGGTGAGGGCCTGAAGATCACGACACTCCTCAGGCGGCAGGTCGATGAGTACCTGAAGTGCGGGACCCTCCAAGGCAAGGGCCAAGTGTGTTGCAGCTTCCTCGCAGCTCCAACCATTGTGAAGAGCAGCCAGATCCACTTGTGCAAGGTATGGCTCTAGGGCGCCAACCCGCTGTATCGTGGCAGCTTAGCGGGTGACCGTGTGGGGAGGACCGGCCGACTGGTGATTTGGGGTGTCGTTGCGGCAGCTACAGGTTCATTCGGCCGTGCCTAGAAGATCGCAACACTGTCCGGGGAATACTGGCACCCTCAGGCCAGTTTGTCCTTATTCTCCGTGCAGTTCTGCTGATCAGGCGCTCCAACATAACGCTATTTTCCGAGATGGCACGCTCTATTTCTTCAAGACTCTGTTCCATGACGGCGTCTTCTTAACAGCCTGGTCTCCCACTTCTGACACCAATGTAGCGACCCGTGGAGGAGTCTTTTAAGATTTCGAGCCGAACTCTGCCGTGCACCTCTCCGAAGCTGTCGGCTAGCGGCTTGCCAGCGTCATGCACGCAACTGCACCCAGCTCTTTAAGAAAGAGAACACTCGTGCCCCATACACCGCACGACTCCGAGTGTCTCGGTAGTTTGCTTAGATAACATCTTAGCAAATAAACAGCTCTGTCCTGTTGTATCTTTTTATTACAGAAGATAGTCAGAAACAAAAGCTCAACATTATTGCGCGGCCATTGCCAAGGTCAAGCACGAAGACACATTTCAATAAATTGGTACTTTTTACAAAATAAATAACCCCCGGACGGCGATAACCCAAACCCACCCAACCAATTAAATACAAACACACCATTATTTACAACACAAATGACAATACGTAAATTCCGACATACAATAAGCTTTTTATAAATTACCCATAATTTCCCCGCAAACTATTTACATAAATTACCCATGAGGCATCACTCCGCCAGCGCTTGCTGCCGGGTTGTTACAATACTTATTCAATACAAATATAAATATAGTGTGATATACAAAAAAACGGATTTCAATTTGACCTTAATTTAAATACTTAGGTTTTTTTTTTAAGTTTTTTATTCTGATGCTTTAAGCAATTTACAGACTGTTCAACAAAAGGATAACAAGAAAAGCAAAAGAATATATTATTTAAGGACAAAATTTAGCTTTTAAATATCGGATTGTTTTTTTTTTTCTTAATCTGATCCCATTTTTTTATTAAATTGAAATGGTTTATGGTCTTACGTTTATTTGTAAATGAAGTCCAAGCACCTGTCCTTCTCCACGAAAATCTCAGTCACTGAGCTTCTAAAAGACCCTCCTTATTTTCCCTTAATTTTAAAAATCTTAATCTTCTATTTTGGCAGTCAGTCGAAACAAAAACATAAAAATAAACAGACCGCTGCAGTGTACTTGACTTTCTGATACTGCTAACTTATACAGTGTCTGTGTAAAAGAACAGCAGCACCTGTTGGGCACAGATCCGCCCCATTCGGTGTGGCACAGTACTGTCTGCATCACCTTCTGCTTTTTCTCTCCGCTTTTATGTCCGATCAGTAAGACTAAACATGTCACACACATTCATTAAAGATATTTGCCAGACTGGAAAGGCAGGGTGTATATTAAATGTGTCTGCAAACATTATATTGGTGAAATTAAGAAAGGCAGCAACAGGCACGCACCAATTGCATGCATCAACCCCATGTGTTAGGGAGAGTGCAGTCCGAGGAGAGGCTCAGCTCATCGCTGCCGCACCTCGTGTTTCTCTCCTCTATTTGAACACGAAATGTGCAAATTCAGCTATTTTGACTATAAAAATTATCACAATTATTGGAATCATACAGAAAACAAATTTATAGCATAGACCAGTGGACACATTTATTTTATGTTATCATTATTAGTCTTTTTACTTTATATGACAGGTGAGGTTCTGCCTCACCTGTTGCCCCTGATGGCAGCAACTGCTGTACAGCCCCAAAGAGAATTGTATTATGGTGGCTTATGTAGTCCTGGATATTATCTATCTAGGTATATATATCTATATCTATAAATATATACTGTATATATATTGTGGTCCCTGGTGACCGGAGGAGGGCTTGTGCCTCCTCCAGACCGCGAGGGGGCGTCCGTCCTGGTTATGTTGGGGGCCTCGGGTGTAGGGCTTGGAAGCCCAGCCCTGTAGGGACCCGTGGCCACCGCCAGGAAGCCCCCCAGTGCCTGAATATCCCGGGAGCCCAGCACTTCCGCCACACCAGGAAGTGCTGGGGGGAAGACGACAGGGGACATCCGGACTGCTTCTGGGTGCGCAGCCGGCACTTCCGCCACACTGGGGCGTGGCTACAGAGGAATGCCGGGAAGCAGTTGGAGCCCATCTGGGTTCCTATTTAAGGGGCCGCCTCCCTCCAGTCATCGGCAGAAGTCGGGTGGAAGAGGACGGAGCTGGAGGGAGGACTAGAGGTGGCCAGAAGAAAGCACAGAGACTGAGAGGCCTGGACATTGGGGGAATCGGTGCTGGAGGCACTGGGGTTTGAGAGTGCACTGAACTGTAAATATTTGCAAAAATAAACGTGTGTTGGGTGAACATAAGATGTCCGTCTGTGTGTGTCCGCGCCAGCGTCCACAATATATATATATATTGTTGCAGGTGGCTGGGCGCCGAGGCGTCTTCGTCCTCGCGGAATGGTCCGCTGGTACCGGGAGGTCCCAGCTAGCGGGGGAGTACTGTCGCAGGTGGCTGGGTGTGGTCACCAATCAGCCACCTACTTAAGGAGCCGCCGCCCTGTAATCAAGGCTGGAGTCGGGTGAGGAGGAAGACAACGTCAAGGCAGAGGAGGCGAGGAGAGGCCCGTGTGTTGTGTGTGTGAAGAAAGTGGCTATTGAAATCCTAGACTTTGGAGTGGCTATTGAGAGCCTAGACTTTGGGGGGTTTGGTGGCGGTGCACTTGACTTTGTATATAATTGTGTAAATAAACATGGGTGATGGAGCAAATGGTGTCCGCCTGTGTGTGTCCGGGCTGCTATCTTTCACAGTGGCGTAGTCGGCAGGATGCTCCACCTGGGTCGAGGTGGGGACCTGCATTCCAAAAATGTTCTGTGAAAGGCCTGGCGCAACAGAGGAGCACACCCACGTGCCGCAGGGGTGGCGTGCACCCAACCCCGCAGCAACAAAGTGCTGTATGGACCATTGGGGGTCCGTTGAAGGACTTTGGGATTAAGGGGTGGCCAACCGATGCGGAGTCCAGGACGGGGGCTGCCAAGAAGGTGAGACTGGGGCTGTGGAAGCTGTGCAGCAGCGGAGCTGCCCAGAGAGACTCTCTCCAGTGAGATAGGAGAGCGAGAAGGCCAGCCAGAAATTCCTCCTCAATACAGGCACGGGATTGGACAGTGTGTCCTGTTCTCTCGCCAGCAGTTGGTGAAAGGCAAGAGCAGGGAATGTCCGTCCCGTGCACCCAGGAAACCCTAGTGGGCCGCAGGGAAAGGCCCATAGAGAGCAGTCGGTCGGTGGAACCACTCACACGGTAAGCCCACCGCCGGCTGCTTCTCTCCTTGGCGGCTGTGTTACAGGAGCTGCAAAAAGAACTGCGCCTTGTGCTGTCACCACCGGCCGAGCGATGTGCCCTCCGGGCGGAGACGCTGGACTCGGGAGGGATGGCAGTGGCGTCGGGTCGAGAGCCGCAGGCAGGAAAGGATCGGCGCACTGCAGGAGCTCCTGGACAGAGAGGTACAGCGGGGAAGGTAGGTGAGACCGACCCCGTAAAGCTCCGGACGCCAGTGGGGCTGGGTCTGCGCTCTTACAATAAGCAGATCCTCGCCACCACCGCGTCTCAAAGTAGGAGGAGGAAGCGGTTTGGGGAAGCCAGTTCCTCCGACATGGGAGGACGTGTCGATGAGTGCACGCGTCCCGCGAAGGGCCGGCCTCTGTGGAGGCAGAGGAAAACCCCGCAGCGTGGGAGGTGGACTTACCGCATGGGAAAGCTGAAAGAGGGAGCAACAGTGGGCCGATCGAAGCGGAGAATGTTGGCCAAGTTGAAAGGACGAGCCGAGGGGCTGCGTCAGGGCAACGTCCCCGCCCCTTGTTTTTCTAGTTCGGGCCCTACCCTGTAATGTGTCGGCTTGGCGCCGAGGCGTCTTCGTCCTCGCGGAATGGTCCGCTGGTACCAGGAGGTCCCAGCTAGCGGGAGAGTACTGTCGCAGGTGGCTGGGTGTGGTCACCAATCAGCCACCTACTTAAGGAGCCGCCGCTCTGTAATCAAGGCTGGAGTCGGGTGAGGAGGAAGACAACGTTGAAGCAAAGGAGGTGAGGAGAGGCCCGTGTGTTGTGTGTGTGAAGAGAGTGGCTATTTAAAGCCTAGACTTTGGAGTGGCTATTGAGAGCCTAGACTTTGGGGGGTTTGGTGGCGGTGCACTTGACTTTGTATATAATTGTGTAAATAAACGTGGGTGATGGAGCAAATGGTGTCTGCCTGTGTGTGTCCGGGCTGCTATCTTTCACTATATATATATATATTGTGAGAGATAGGGGGCGCTGTCGTCCCCTTGAACCCTCAGATCAACAACACCAACATTTATTTATATAGCACATTTTCATACAAAAAGTAGCTCGAAGTGCTTTACATAATGAAGAAAAGAAAAATAAAAGACAAAATAAGAAATTAAAATAAGACAACATTAGTTAACATAGAAAAGGAGTAAGGTCCGATGGCCAAGGTAGACAGAAAAAACAGAAAAAAACTCCAGAAAAAAAAAAAAATCTGCAGGGGTTCCAGACCACAGGCCGCCCAGTCCCCTCTGGGCATTCTACCTCACATAAATGAAAATAGTCATCTTTGTAGTTACGGTTCTCATGGAGTCACTTGATGTTGATGTTCATACAGACTTCTGGCTTTTATATATATATTATATGAATAGTTATTATAATTAGTTGGATATACAGAGTATCAGGATTTTGATTACAGTGAAGTTATGAGAAGGCCATGTTAAAATAATGTGTTTTTAGCAGTTGTGGAGACTGGCCCAGACACAGACAGGTGGACACGTTCATTTCACCCGACACACGTTTATTTACAACAATAAAGTCACAAGTGCACCACAAAAACCCCCAAAAGTCCCCAAAGTTCTGGCCACAACAATGCCTTTTCTTCTACTTCAGACCGCCTCCTTCTCTCCTCTTCAGCTCAGTCCACTCCGCTCCCGACTCTCGCTCTGAATGAAGGGAGACGGCCCCTTTTATCTGCACCTGGATGAGCTCCAGGTGCTCCCCGTCAATCTCCCGCTGACACGCCCCAGTGTGGCGGAAGTGCCGGCTGTTCTCCCGGAAGCTCTCCGGGTGTCCCTGCTTCTCTTCCCCCCAGCACTTCCTGGTGTGGCGGAAGTACTGGGGTCCAGGGTTCCCAAGACACTGGGGCACCCCCTGGCAGTGACCATGGGCCCCTACAGGGTTGGGCTTCCATGCCCTCAACCCGTGGCCCCCAAAGCAACTAGGGTGGTGGCCCCCTCCGACCCAGCCGGGTCGTCGCCCCTGGCATCCTTGACACAGTTTTTTAAAGTGCTCCACTGTACTAGCCTGGCGAATTCCCATTGGCCGGCTATTCCAGATTTTAGGTGCATAGCAGCAGATGACCGCCTAACCACTTTTAAGTTTTGTTCTTGGAATTCTAAGGAGACACTCATTTGACGATCTAAGGTTACGATTTGGAATATAAGGTGTCAGACATTCCGATATATAAGATGGGGAGAGATTATTTAAGGCTTTATAAACCATAAGCAGAATTTTAAAGTCAATCCTGAATGACACAGGTAACCAGTGTAGTGACATCAAAACTGGAGAAATGTGCTCGGATTTTCTTTTCCTAGTTAGGATTCTAGCAGCTGCATTCTGCACTAGTTGCAAACGATTTATATCTTTTTTGGGTAGTCCTGAGAGGAGTGCGTTACAGTAATCTAGTCGACTGAAAACAAACGCGTGAACTAATTTCTCAGCATCTTTCAGTGATATAAGAGGTCCAACTTTACTATGTTTCTTAAGTGAAAAAATGCTGTCCTAGTGATCTGATTAATATGCGATTTAAAATTCAGATTACAGTCAACAATTACCCCTAAGCTTTTACCTCCGTCTTGACTTTTAATCCTAATGTATCCAGTTTATTTCTAATAGCCTCATTGTATCCATTATTGCCAATCACTAAGATTTCAGTTTTCTCTTTATTTAACTTGAGAAAGTTACTATTCATCCATTCTGAGATACAAGTCAGACATTGTGTTAGTGAATCAAGAGAATCGGGGTCATCAGGTGCTATTGATAAGTACAGCTGTGTGTCATCAGCATAGCTGTGGTAGCTCACGTTGTGCCCTGAGATAATCTGACCTAACGGAAGCATGTAGATTGAGAATAACAGCGGACCCAGGATAGAGCCTTGTGGAACACCATATAGAATATCATGTGTCTTTGAGTTGTAATTACCACAACTAACAAAAATTTTCTCCCTGTCAGGTAGGATTCAAACCAATTTAAGACACTGCCAGAGAGGCCCACCCATTGACTAAGGCGATTTCTAAGAATATTATGATCAATGGTGTCAAATGCAGCACTCAGATCTAAGAGGATGAGAACAGATAAATGGCCTCTGTCTGCATTTACCCGCAAGTCATTTACTACTTTAACGAGTGCAGTTTCTGTGCTGTGATTTGTTCTAAAACCCGACTGAAATTTATCAAGAATAGCATGTTTATTTAGGTGGTCATTTAACTGCATAATGACTGCCTTCTCCAGAACTTTACTTAAGAAAGGCAGGTTAGAGATGGGTCTAAAATTTTCAAGAGCTGAGGGTCAAGATTATGTTTCTTAAGTAGGGGTTTAACTACAGCAGTCTTAAGACAGTCTGGGAAGACCCCCGTATCTAATGATGAATTTACTATGTCAAGAACATTATCAATTAGCACGCCTGATACTTCTTTGAAATAATTTGTTGGTATTGGGTCAAGGACGCAGGTGGAGGATTTTAATTGAGATATTATTTTTTGTAAATCAGGTAAATCTATCCTAGTGAAAGAGTTTAATTTGTTTATAACGGAATGCTGGGGTTTAGGAGGATCCTTAGTGTTGGGGAGATATACTATGTTATTTCTAATATCATTAATTTTTTGATTGAAAAATACAGCAATAGCCTCACAGGTTTTACTGGAAGTACTTAGGAGGCATTCCTTTGAGTTACCTGGGTTTAGTAGGCGATCAATTGTAGAGATAAGACTCTGGGATTACTAGCATTGTTATTTATAATCTTAGAGAAATAGCAGCGCCTCTCAAGACGGACAGTGTTATTGTATTCTGTTATTTTAACTTTTAATATTTCATGGTGGATAGTAAGTTTAGTCTTCCTCCATTTACGCTCAGCTCTACGGCATGTTCTCTTTAAATCAGACACTCTTTGGGTCTTCCATGGTATAACAATGCTAGAAGATTTTTAACTGTCTTTTCAGGTGCAACTATGTCAACAGCAGCTCTCACTTTAGTATTAAATCTTTCCACCTTACTATTTACATTATCCTCGCTATTATAGTTGGCACTATAAACGGACTGATTGCTTAGAATGTTTGTAAGTTTTAAAGCTGCTGCTGAGTCAAAGAAGCGTTTTTTAACAATATGCTTCTCATGGGTGTTTTTTATCATTATTTCTATATTAAAAAGTAGAAGAAAATGGTCTGATAGACCAATATCAATGATCTGTTTTATATCAACTTTCAGTCCTTTAGTAATCACTAAGTCTAACGTATGACCTGCTTTATGTGTAGGCTGATTTATGAGTTGTCTCAAATCAAAAGAATCCAGGAGGTTCATAAATTCTTTTACTTTTAGGTCACACTGATTATCTATATGAAAATTAAAGTCGCCAACTATTAGGAGTGTGTCATAGTTCGTAATTAAAATTGACATTAAGTCAGAGAATTCCTCAAAAAAGACGTTGAATTTTGGAGGTCTATACACGGATAATACTAGAACTTGAGAATCTCCATGGATAACAACGGCGAGATACTCAAAGGACTTGAACTTACCAAAACTGACATCTTTACATTTTAACCGGCTCGAGTAAATGTTTGCCAACGCCCCCCCTTTTTCCTGGCGGTCTGCACGAGTAAAACTGTAATCCGGAGGCGCAGATTCGATTAAAACAGCCGCGCCGTCTGAGTTAAGCCACGTTTCACTTAGTGCAATAAAATCTATTTTTATCACTAATAAGATCGTTGATAAAAAACGTTTTGTTAGTTAAAGCTCTAACATTTAATAGTGCCATATTTAATGTTTCGGATGGGCAGAGATGAATACTATATGCGTTATTGATATTTGGAATAGGAACTAAATTATTTTATTAGCGCTCTGTGTGTATTTTTTGTTTAATCTGTGATCTGTTTTTATAGTTTTAATACATTGTTCCTCTAAAATAGTAATTTTAATTAGATTATTGGTGTTTATGCCGTATTCCAGGCCATCTCGCTTGAAGAAACGCGGCCTTTCCAAAAAGAGATTCCAATTGTTGATGAACCCGATGTCTTGCTTCTTGCAGAAACCCTGTAGCCAGTTGTTCAATCCTAGCAGACGACTGTAGTACTCGTTGGATCGTCTGACGAGAGGTAGTGGACCCGAAATGAAGATCTTTGCCGATGGGGTCCTCTCCTTCGTGTTTTAATCAAAGATGCGAAGTCAGCCTTGAGGATTTCAATTGTCGGTGCCTTATATCATTTACGCTAGGCGCCAGACACCAGATAAAACTCTAAATATTAAATTTATTATAAGAATAGAGTGCACAAAGCACCCTCCACTCCACAATGCTCATAAACAATAAACTAATCACAATAAACAATAATTCTCCACACCTCCAAGCAGCTCAGTCACCCTTCCTCCCAACTCGGCTACTGCTGGGATCTCCCACAGTCCTTTTATAGTCCCTGACCCAGAGGTGTTTCTCTCTCTCTGTCCATGTGACTGGCAACACTTCCAGGTCGGATGAAAACTCCTTTTCTTCAACCCAGAAGTACGTCATTTCTTCTGTCCCCATGACTTCCGGGCTGTATGGAAAATAATCCTTGATCCTCCATGCAGCGTCCTCTGGTGACGCCATGGTATTCAGCAGGGCTGTAAATAAAGACTCCATTGTCCATGATTCCCTGCTGGAATTCGGGGCACCTCCATGCTGCAGGGAGGGCTCCATCTGGTGGCCTGGGTGTATTGGCTGGGATGAACTGCCGCCATATACCACTATATGTGTGTATATATATATATATATATATATATATATATATATATATATATATATATATATATATATATATATATATATATAAATCCTAGGTCTGTATGTCTGTCTGCTTTTCATGAGAAAACTACTAAACGGATTTAGATAGGGTTTTTCCTATAATTTGCTTGAACTTTCCAGTTGATTTTATGCGACTTCTCTTATTGTGCTAAGTATCATAGTTTGCTTGATTTATTTGCGTGAATCTGAGAGAGAGTCCGCAGGCCAAGACGCTGGGGGGTGCCAGGGACCTCTTCACTCATGCTCCTCAACTTAGCTAGCGATACCTGTTTGTTCAAAAGACACTATCATTTACAGATTGTTAAAGAGTAATGTTTAAAGTTTCTGAGAGAGATCAGAGCTATGTGTATTTTTAGAGTGTAGCTGCTGATTGCCAGACATATCACGACCATGTGCTTTTCTCACCACATGGGGGACGCTCTCCCGTCAGAGCTGAACACGATCAGATACAGTGCCAACGTTTGACATTGGAGCTTACCTACCTTCCGCTGGGCCAGAATTACATTTTTTCTTTTTTAATTGATTTTTAAAATTTGTCCTGTTTCACTGCTATGTGGGCAGAGCCACAGGGGACAGCTGGTTATACTTATTGTAGAAACATAGACTGCCTCTGGCAACTGAGAGAGGCCAAGATGAATGTATGGATGACCAACGCAATGACAATTCAAAGATGTTTAGATGTTGTATGTCGAATGTAAAAAGAATTGTATGTATTGCAGCATTGATATTTACAAACTTTTTTTTTTACAACTTCAGTAACAGTGTTCTTATTATCTTATAGTTCTGTGCAAACAGCCTGTGTCAATAAATGCTGTGTTTGGCACAAGGCATTAACAGTCTGAATCAATTCTTTTTATGTCAGCAGAACCTCATCAAACAACATCCTGCAGGTCCCACAGCGCATCCAGGTATTGCATAATGGCACATTGCAATTTTTCTCTCCACTCAGCTGCTGTCACTTGCTCCCGCTGTTGATTTTTTTGTTTTATTTGTGACCCCTTCAGACAGACCAGCATTAACAATGTTTTTCCAGTTTTCTATAATATCTTAAGTTCACATTCACTGAAGTTTTGTTCCATCTGTTCTCCCATTGTTTGTAGTAAATATATCACTCAGGAACATGGCCATTTATATGGTGATTAAATCATGAATATTCAAAAATGTAATTTTTAAGTCATACAAAGTTACTGGTGGGAAGTGACAGAAGTGGCTAAAAACTGGGGCATGAGTGCATACTTTTATGTTGATCTGAGATTTATAAAAGAACTTGGCATGGCACATATGGTTTTATAAATACAATTTTTTATTTTGCCTTTCAAGTATGAGCAAAATTATAATATTGAATCTAAGCATGGTTTAATAAATGAGGTCTCTGTGCTCTAAAAGGTGATTTTACAATTTGTCAGCGGCAAGAAATTTATGCAGGTGGTGTCTCTTTTTCTCTCTCTTGTATGTCCTCAGTCCTCTGGATTCAGAGTGAATAGTACGGCCATCTTAGCCAGTTGAACAAAAGAAGATTTTGCATTTCTCTAGTGACCATTTGGGCTTCTGAATGTAAACGTGACTTCTGTTCACAGCTAGTCTCTCCACTTCACGTTTAATAACAACAGCCATCTGGATCTCTGACACAATATAAGATTGCTAACCAAACAGTAACAAATGAGGAAGAGGAGATTGGGAGCATGTGCTGATTACAGAATGTTGCCGCATCCACCATACAACCAGACAGCCAGATTGGGACCCGATTGCTGCTGTGCAACACCTCAGCACCACACTGGAACAGTGTGAGGTTTTTTACAGTGGCTGGAGTGCCAATCCTGCGACCAACCCCCAAGTTTTCCCTGCGAGTTGTAGGGTCTTCTTGGAGGGCTGGATGCAGGTTAACGTCATACCCAGGATGAAGCAATTGCAGGATAACACTAGAATTACTACAGCCTACAAAAAAACTTGTAGATCCAGCCCACCTTAAATCCATTTTCACCTCTCCGTCAGCGTCTTTTGTCCTGTAAATGTGCCGATAAAGACAAGCAGCAAGCAGCCTGGTATCCCATCCCCCCACAGCCGCAGAATGTTCACAATGTTCTCTCAGCTCATGCCTTGATTATCTGGGAGTGAAGTGCTGGAGTTTTAGAGTGGAAATAATAGATCGTTATTTGGAACACATGCATTGCATGTGTGTTCCGTTTCTACAGTAATCTGTGTAAACACATTGTTAAAACAGAAACATTTTTTCATATTTTAGTAGTAATTGACAAAATGTTGGTATAAACTATATAATGTGTGAAGCCTGATGTCCAAAGATCAAATAAACACTTTCAAAAAAGGTTCAACAGCTTCCTTGGCGTAGTGGTAAGATTTGCTGACAAGAGTCCCCAGTTTGATCAAGACTGCCTCCTATATTTACCATTTTCAGTAGTGAGCTGCTCTTATTGTTATTATTATTATACAGTACACACATACATTTGGTGTGCGTATGTAACAGACGGTGTATATTTATAGAACTTGTAAAAGTTACCGTTTTTTTTTTCACTTTTATTCTCTCAGTCACGATCACGATACATACTACCGCCCTAGGGATCTGACGCTGTTAGTTTTTATTTGAAACTGGGAATAACTGTAGATGTGAGTGGTGTTTTGAGGCAATGGAACTGGACATTCTCTAATCTGGTGGGATAAAAGCTGACACACAAACACTGGTGAATCTGCCTTCTTTGCATTTCACTGTCAGTTGATTTTTTTTAAATTCAGTTTTATTGAGTGTTCCTGCTGACACTGAATTAGTATGCACCTTATAATGATCTATTATTTCTACTCTAAAACTCCAGCACTTCACTCCCAGATAATCAATCAAGGCATGAGCTGGGAGAACATTGTGCACGTTCTGCGGCTGTGGGGGGATGGCCTTGGTCAACAGTAGAGTCAGTTATGTTTACAGGATTTGAACCAGCAACCTTCTGATTGCTGGTACATATCCCTAACCTCAGAGAACAAATTTTATAATGACAGCATTATAAAATAAGTGGACTGCATTACTTGTTTGCCAAATCCAATAGAAACTCCCAAACTTTGTAGAGTTTCAACAAAGCTAGGGAGCTGTTCACTGATGCCGAACATGTAAAAAAATATGTTTAAAATTGCAGATAAATTTGCTACTGATTAATGTATGTTAAAGTATTTGCTAGTTTATTTTCTTCCCCACAATTACAGAATGCTGCCATTTACAGTTGTGTCCCTGCTGTCTGTATTATTTCAAAAGCTCTGATAATAACAGGTGTGCAAGGATGAAACTTTTACAGAAAAAAAGGTGGTAATTAATTCGGCATTGGCTAGTCAATGTTGACTGGCCACACTTGTCATTCAGAAGTATGTAGTTACTTAATAATCAATAGTAAAGCCTTTCAACAAAACATAGAATTGTAATACTAAAAGAAAATAGCCATACTCTAGGTGTTTAGGTTTTTATATAAAGAAAATGTACCACAGACTTTGTAAGTCCGCAAGAAAGGCAGTATACAATAAATGTGCTGCTTAGTTTGATAAGTTCACTCCCAATACACTAAGGCATTTTACAGTACAGGCATGTTCAATTTGGCTGTGTAAATGGACTTGCTATTTTGTTCACTCCTAAGAAATCCACTATTTCCTTTACAAACTTTGGCTAAATGTAACTCAAAAAAGTATTCCATAGCAAAGAGCTACAGAAATGTAACAAATTAGACCCCCTCTCAAGTAAAATATATGCAACCTCCACAAAAATTACCAACTACCTCTTTACTGTTCTTTAAAACAGCTACAGTATATAGTTACACAATTCCTAACATCTATGTTTGTAGCTGAAGTTAAATAAGGTATTAGATTACATTTATAGGTTACATTTATATACAGTAGCATTTTCCTGGTCACTAAAAGCACCTAACATAGACAGCAGGGTGCCAGTTGAACCATCACTAATGTGCAGCATTCATCTGGGATGATGCGGCAGCAGTCATTTTTGTGCCAGAATGCTCACCACATATTAGCTATTAAGTAAGAAAGACAGGAGATAGAGAGTGAGAGAGACAATTAAAGATCAGAATGGAGAAGGCTACAGTGGATGGTTTAGCCAAAACATCAGGATAGACCATACATCTTTCGAAGGATGCCCAGGGATCTTTCATGACCACAGAGAGTCAGGATTTTGATTTTACATTTCATTTGATGTACAGTACCATTGTTATAGCACAGGATCCACGTCAGAAAATGGGATCCACACAGAGAACACAGGGTAAGTGTCTCCTTATGTATGGCTTCACCAGCCCCTCTTCCATCAGCAACCCAAGGTTTTCCCTGGTGGTCAGCCATCCAAGTATTGGCCAGGTCCAAACTTGCTTAGCTTCAGGTGGATTACCTGTTCTAAATATGGGTACGGCCATATATTCTCCAAAAGGGAAAAAAGTAAATGCATGGACATTTATTATCACAATTGTTATGCTGAAAAAACAACATTAAAAATAATAATAGTAACAGCAATAATACTTATTTACAGTATGTGATTCATAATAATATGTTCTATTATGCTATTTATACAGTACTGTTTCTAAGAGCTTTTAGAGGAGAATAATACATAAATGTGGTATTTTTGGCACAAATGTAGAAACAAATTGACTACAGTGACATACACTACATTTTGATGTATTTAACTGCACTGCCTTCATTCTACTGAGATGTCTGTTTGTAACTACAAGCTCCTATTCAACACTGAGCAGCTTTGCGTTTAAAACTGTTATGACTAGAAATAAACCTGCATAACATTAATAATTCTGAAGGTTACTAATTTTATGTGGTCTGAATTTTGTACTTCACATCATTAGAGTTGTCATGCCATGCAATAGTTATTTATTTACAACACAGACTATTGCTGTGCTCTTAAGACATCCCCATATCCAAAGAAGAGCCACGAAAGACCAAAGCAAATGATAACTGTTTTACTTTTTGTTATTCCCTTTTCAAAATGGAAAATAATAAAACATCTAATGCCCCTTACTAGACATCCCTGATTATCTGGGACGCGTTAAGATTTGCTATGCTCAAAATGTCAAAAGGAGGTGTAAACCTCAAAATATCACGAGCCACACCAGGGATTCACCAAGTCTGTGTATCAGAAATGGGCCTCAACCCAGGCAGCCTGGCCCCAAACTCTAAAGAGAGGTTGTCTACCCTGCACAGTCCCAAAATAAAATTTACGCTTTTACAGTTATATATATATATATATATACATATATATATATATATATATATATATATATATATATATATATATATATATATATATATATATATATATATATATATATACACACAACATTCCCCTTGAAAGGTGATGATAACCACAAGGCTTGAGCTGGTAAAGGCAAACGAAAAATCTTTATAAATGAAGAATTTATTTATATAAAAAAGAACAAAAAATGTGAAAAGCCAAAAGATAAGCAAAATAGGATTTGCCTTAAAAGGCAACCCAAGGCCAACAAAAAATCACTTCATAAGAGACACAATGATGATAAAAAAAATCAAACAACAATACTCGGAGATAAATCTCCAGACTCTCTTGATAAAACTCTGAGGCATCTATACCACAACCAGAAATGTAAAGATTGAACAGTGGTAGGATTCCACCCACAAAAACCAAGGAACAAAGGCAAACAACATAAATGCACAGTATAAAAATACTAGATATTAAAAAATACTATCAACAAATACATAATGACAACTAAATAAAATACATAATAAAAATACATAAAAATAATTATTCAAAAATAGAGAAATAACTATAAAAAGGAACATACACATAAGCCAGGGATCTGCCCCTGGTTGAAATATAACAGGGTGGTGGTCCACTTGCCATTAAAGCATTCTAAATGATACTCCACTGCTTACCTTCCTTTAACACAGTCACAAACACCTTTTCAACACTGTGGACTCCTTCCTCCTCACAGCTGAGCCTTTGCCAAACTCCTTTCAGCTCCAAGCTGATCAATCCCCGGTTAAAAGGGACTTCTAATACCTGAACCAACATTACTCTTATGTAACCCGTTGTAATTATTTATAGGTACCTTATAATTGGAGACATTATAAAAGACTGCACATTTGCTACAACAAAGACGCTTCCTGCAGGTTGTCAGATAAGCTGTCCTCTGTAGTATGCCTGTGGAGCTGCCATAAATTGTTTCAGAGCTACACTACATCCTTTGTAGCTTAGTTACTCAATTCAGTCCATAGAGAGCTGGTGTGGCCAAATTCTGCTTTTAAATTGAACTCCGATTTTAATTAAGCATACTCTTGTTTACTGCATTGGACCTTTACTGTATCATTACAGAATCACACAATGATATGTACCTTTTTATAGGAATCATAAAATGATTATATTTTCCATATCTTGAGATTTTGTTGTGTTTTTATTTTGAAATTTCATTGTTATTTAAGCAGCTACCTGTTAATGATTTCATAGGTGGAAATGTTATTGAAATAGAGAATTGAAGTAGAAAGTCTTGTTTATTGAACTCTATGGTAAAAAAAATAGAACTCTCACACTGAGTTATCTTTCTGACTAGAAAATGAGAGCAGGAAAAGGCCAGTTAATTACATGAGGAGTTTAATTAGAAGCAGCATTCCTTTTTCCTATAGTGTCAGTTAACAAAGAGCAGACACAGGTGTAAATGACAGGAACAGCAGCTTCATTGTTAATTCTGATTTTGTGATTATTAGCAAGCAACTGATTTAAAATACAAGACTATTTAAAAGTAATAGTGGTAACTCTTTATATTAGGCACTACAATACATCTACAGTATTATTCACATACTCTTATATAAGAATACCCTAACCAAAGCATCTTTTGGTTATATTAACACTTACTGTGGTCATCAGTGATTTGGTCATTTATCTCCAGGCATTGTGGCACAATAAGAGTTTGTGAATATGATTCACAAGTAATTTAAATAAGGAATCATTAGTCTTATATTGAAGTATAGAATGTTGAGAGACATAATAATACCCACCTAAACCACCAAGGTGAAATTATATTAGTAGGCCATACTGCATACTTTATTAACAAAGTACCATATAAGGGTTATTAAGCTTGAAAATGTCTTTATCAGAGTCTAGTTACATAGCAGAATGTGACTAACAAATGAATTACAGTTAGTACCTAACCTAAACTGTTACAGAAGGGAAACACCAAATTATAAAAAGAGATCAGTGTATCCTTAAAATACTTGTTTAATTACCTTAACCTCCAAAATGTTATGTTTACTTCCCAGAAAAATTAATTAATTATTTTACTTTTTATTTACTATTAATTTATTTTACTACTTTAGTGTAGCCACTGAAGTGTAAGGCAAAGTCAAGCATGGGTAAAATGCGTGTTGAAAGAAACTTCTCAGTCCAAAAGTTTGTTTTAAAAATATTTAGTGAAAATTAAAAGCAAATAATCCACATAAGAATAAAAGAAAAAATAGAATAAAAAAGGCAAAAAAGGGAAAAAATGTATCTTCTCTAAACTTAGCTTTTCTTGAGAAACTTTAGTTACTTCTGTACTTAAAGGTTCTTTTACTTCTATCTGTACTTAAAGATTCTTAATTTCTTCTTCTGTATGCTTTAAGCATATGGTACAGTATTTAAATAAGCATTGTTTTCTTAGAGTTAATTCACATACTCAAAGAGCCCATAGGCCCTCAAGCACAGTCACGTGCACACAAAAAATATGTTATTCCTTTTAAAAGAAATGTATGAATACTAAAAAGTCAAAATAAATGCAGTAGGAAATGCCTAGTGTTCCTAGCTGTACTGATGCAGACTTAGTATATGTCTTTAATGTGATCTATTTTGAAACTCTCCAACACACAGCCCAATATTGCAATCGTGACAATAGTTGTGTGTTTCTTTGTGCATTTTCCTATAATATTTTTCCATGTGCTTGCACATGAGAGGGTAGAATATAAGTCCCTATCTGCACAAACAATGTGCAAATTGTGATGTTATGGGCTACCACAGCACAAGGCTGAATGTATTCTGCATTTCCCCTGACATGAACATTGACAGTTCTACATTGTGAACAATGCTTAGGGAGCTGACATCGTTCTTGTCCTTGCACTTGATCACAATCATTTTGCCTTTTTGTCACACAGCTACTATCACTATCACTCAATTTGAGCAATGGTACAGTTTCAGTTTGTTCTAAAACTGCTTTTATGGCTTTTCATTTCCAATTGTATGTTTGATTGAAGGTTTCCACTCCACTCATGAATATTGACAACTTGTTACCATAAAATGGCTTCTTAATGCATAGAAATATTAATGATTTTTTTCAGCATGATATTATTTCAACCACTAGATGGCAGCAGAATATTGTCCAACTGTTATTCAGGGTTAATAATATAAAGAGGATCATTACACTCACCAATCAGGCATTTCCAAGCTCATTGCCCCACATTCACCCAGCCCCTTGACTGACTTTCAGTGTATCACTTGAATTGAATATATCATTCTTTTATACAGAGTTCTATCTATCTATCTATCTATCTAACATTTATGTATATCCACTTCGGGCACTGATGTAAACTAGTCTAGTCCTGGCTAATCTAGTTGTAGGCTTGGCTAGGAGAAAAGGTCATCATGTGGTACCGTTCTCTCATCCACTTTTTCAAGTTGGTGGTGCCCCCTCATTCTGGATCCTAGCTTATCTCAATCCACTTATACCTGAGGCAACTCTGACTCTCCCATCCTCCAGACTACTGTTCTCCTGTCCCAGCCTCTTACTCCCATCCTGGTTAGTAGACTTAACACTGACATTCAGGAAATCCCTGACAACTCACCTGCACTGGAAATTGCAACGTTTGCCATCCTCTTTCCATGTAGTTGTTACTATTTGCTATATGAGACTCTCTATGTCACAGGTGTCAAACTCCAGGCCTGGAGGGCTGCAGTGGGTGCAGGTTTTCTTTCTAACCCTTTTCCTAACCAGCGTCCAGTTTTCACTGCTAATTAACTATTCTATTCTAATAGCCCTGTTTTTAAGGATTAAGTCTTCTGAATTGATTTTTTTCTTCATTAAATGACAGCCAAACAGAAATGAGACATGAAACGAGCCAACAGATGACCAGCTAATTTGGGGCTTCAAACTCCAACCAGTTCCTTAATGAGAAGCTGATTCCTGCTGTTAATTAAACCCGTTATTCAATTCCATGCCTTGTTGCTGCTCTCTTTTTGCCATAGCAGACATTTACAAGATTGTTGATATTATGTTTATTTCTAAGAACTCCTAAAATGTTTTGGTAACCTGAGGGATCAACCTTACTGAGACCTTCATCTTTATTTTCAGATTTTGTTTAAAAGGTACAGGTGAGCTGGTCATGTCCTGCTTGTTTTATGTCTCATTACTGTCTGATTGCTAATTAAGGAAAAAACAACTAAGGGGCCTGAGTCAAGCTAATTAAAGCTAAGGCTAAAGAAGTTAATTAGCATCAAAAATTGGTTACTAACTAAGAAGATGGTTAGAATGAAAGCCTGCAGCCACTGCAGCCTCCCAGGACTGTAGTTCGACACCCCTGCTCTATGTTAAACAGGCAGAGTTCTTACTAGGCTTACTGCTGAATTAGGTTAAACACACAATAAAACAGAATGGAATTCAATGATTGAAATAAACCAATCATGACATTATATTTGATATATGGCCATTTGATGATGGAGAGAAGGAAATAAAAACTACTGTCAGAGGATGTTAACCTATGGGGGACTCCAGATTCACTTGTAAGGCAAACCCAATGTCAGTCACAGACATGTTCCAAGCCAATTGATAACTCCTTTGAAATAAAACATCAAATTAAAAGTGATCAAAATGAGGTTAACCCAAATGAAATTTCTATTTGAAATTACTAAGGCTGGTTAAAACTTTAGATAATCCAGTCTTGAGAATTTGATTAATGTCTATATTGAAAAGCAGATATTCTCAGTAAATATCATTCAGATTGTGAAAAATTCCAGAGAGACAGAATGGTATGGGAAGGAGGCAATACAGTAGAAGACAACCCATCAGCTTATTCTATGATCTATGGAACACTGAATCCCTGAGACGCTTCTTGTTCTTTGAACATATGGAGATGTAGCATAAACAAGGATAACATTTTTTTCATACATAATTATTTACCACTCTGAAGGAATGATAAATGAAGTTAAATTCAAAGGAAAGCACATCACTGTTTCTTCAACATTGGAATTATTTTAAAGAAGTATTTTTAACAGTGAAAGAATGAATTGAGAACATGTATCAAACATATAAACTAATATCAACAATGCAGTTCTGTGTTCTAACACTAACTTGCTTTGTAATATCAAGAACAGGATTTCATATGCTGAGATTGAAAAAAATAATCTAGGAGAAAATAACAAAAAATCAATTACATAACAAATATAACAGGTAATGCTGTATATATTTTCTCTATATAAAGTATGGCTGTATCTAAAATATTTCAAAATACTCCTAGTAAAGTACAGTGGAACAAAAGCCTAGTAATTCTCCTCAACTTCACCATCAGATATTTTTCTGCAGAGTCATGTCCGATGTATTATTTTTTGAGCAGCCACCACAGGATATGGCTGGGACTTCCAAAGAGCCTAAGAATCATCTTGATCTTTTGTCAAGGCAAATTACATCTGTATCTCACTTCCTTGGTGTAGAATATCAAGGTCATGAAGACCAGACAAATGATACAGCACAGGGCAAATGATCTGAAGGTAGCCACAGCTGGAATAAAAGTAAAAACAGGAAGATCATGGAGAGCAGAGGAGGCACCTCAACAGGATGAGGCAAAGCTGCACCACTAGAGGCTATTGAGGGCAGTGACACAAGGATAATCCAGACTAGGTTTTCTTGGGACTCCCCAGAAGCAATAGCTAGTACAGCAGGAGGTGAGTGCAACAGCTGAGGAGGAAAAATAACGAAGGGTAGTCATGATGAGACAACAAGTAGCATGGACTAGATGGAAGAATCTGTTTCAGAGGAAACTGACCTGGGCTGATTTATAGAAATCTGAGCCACAAAGAATAAAATTCATGGTCTGACCAGTGTATGATGTACTACTTACCCCACCAAACCTGTACAGATGGGGCAAATCTGACTCTCTAGTTTGCTGACTGTGAGCAAAACAAGGGATGTTAGAACACATTTTCAACAGCTGCTCCAAAGAGCTTGGGGAGGGACATTACACATGGTGGCATTGCCATGTCCTGAAAGCTATCGCTGAAACTATCAGCACAGGAATTGCTGCAGCCAAGCGTTCCCACTGCACCAAGTAGACAATCACAGCATGTGAGTTGTTTGATGGTTGGCTATAGGGGCTTTGTAGCCCACTCCCTGTCTAAGGCACTCATTCACAGCAACGGAGACATCCTCTTGATGGCTATGGCTCAAGGGAGAAGATCAGGTAGCTAGAGTGCCAACTGGACAAACGCTGGGGTCTGATTAGCCCCTACTGGGTCACCTGGATGAGGATGTAATGATGTTAAAAGATCTGACACAGCCAGTCATTCCAGGAACACCACTGATGTAGTAGCATCAGTAGATCTATTTGCACAGAATTGCAGGAAATATATGAAAGATTTCTGCATAAACCTCCAACAGTAGAAACAAAAGCAGCAGTAACATGAGCACATCTTGCAGTCCATAAAAAAATATTATTTTATACAGGCAAAAACAGACTTACTGTGTAAAAAACCAGAGCTTTTAAGAGAACGAATTGACAACACAATACTCTACACAGCCCCCTCACTTATTTAACTCAATTGTAATACAAATTATAAGAGACCCTGGTGTTCTGATCTTCACCTTCTCTGGCAACCATCATTTTTTCATTAACGTGGCACCATTTAATGAAAGTGACTCTTGTAATGCACACATTTTTCATTTAATGTAACACCTACACAAACATTTCACTTCAGAAGAATTCATACTTCAATATATGCTTCCTGACTGTGCTTAGTATTATGTTATTTCAGTTTTTATATTGGTAAATAAATATCAAATATCAAGCTCACCTCAGAATGTAGTTAACATTTTACTTTAGTAGGTTTCTTTTATAGATTCAAAAACATGTAATAATTAAATCATCTAGTTACGGCCTTACCTTTTACAAGTATATGCTATATTACTGCATATTATATGGCAAATGAAAATGGCAGATTTACTATCATAGAATTTATATATAATGTCATACAATATTTAGAAAGCATCCTCTGACATTTTGCATGTGGTTTTCATAACAATCCCTGTAAACAACTAAAGGTCTTCAGGTCTTCGTGCCTAATGCACAATCTCATTCTGAATGTTAATTCTAGCACTAATCATACGTGAGGGGAATGAGTCCTATGTGAGGTGATAAAGCCAAAGCCATACCCCCTTGAGGCACTTTCAGAATGTGTTTTCAATGGGTTTTAAATAAATGCCAGCCTTTGCCCAAGATTTAATTAGACATGCACTTTTAATTCAGTGCAGAATGTTTGAGAATTTTAAGTTCCTGTATGGCATCAATGAATTTGCCCTAAATTGAAAAAGGTCTCCCAAAAAATGAAATACCAGTTTGACATCTCATTGTCACAATCCATTTTGAAAGATTTAAAAAAATGATAATTTTCAACTTTAGTTAACAAAACGCAACGATAGGTTGTAAGCAGTAAATTAGTTTTATTAAGGGAGACAGAATTCTAAAATTGGGAACATACTAGGTTCAGTACAGAGAGTTCTTGTCAGACAAGTAACAGCTGCCTTGCTCATCTACCAACATAATAGACAAGACAACAGCTACCTTCTGTGAATCAGTTGGCTGAATAGATGAAAATAAATAAATAATTTGATCAATCAATTAATTATATAATTAATTAATTGGCAAGCTGCTCCTTAATGCTAATTGACCAGAAAAAAAAATCCTTTATTTATTTGGGTGGGCCAGCTAGCAAGAAAACAGTCTGTAAGTGTCTTTAATGGAAAATATGTATTGCATATGTAATTGTTTATATTATGAAATAAATTATGTGCCAGATTACGGCTTCATTTAAAAACCGGCCATTTACCTGTATGCTGGTCACAAAGTGTACAGATCATTGTGACTGAGGCTCTGTGGGTCTGGTGTGGGTCACTGCTGGTACAGAGTAACATAAACCAATATTTAAGCCTCAACTATGGCAAGCCAAATTGTCTTTTACAGATATCTTTAAAACATTTAAAGGTATCTTGAAAACATTTAACAATATCTCTACATCTTTTGAAAATATCTTTAAAGGCAATTAAGATATCTGTAAATCATTTAAAGATATCTCCAAATGATTGAGATATATCTCAAAATGATTTAAAGATATCTGGAAATATTTAAAGATATTTTTAAATATTTAGAGATATCTTTAAATATTTAAAGATGTCTTCAAATGTTTTCAAGATATCTTTAAATGTTTTAAAGATATCTCTGAATGATCATTTGACTTGCCATACTCGACAGCCTTTCTTCAGGGTTCTACAGAGAACTTTTGAACTGACTCTCAGCTGCTATCAGGCAGCTCACCGCCACCTCCTGCTCAGCAGGCAACCATGTTTCTGAAATTCCATAGGGGACTGTGCTTGTCATTCATGCGTTGATGCTTCACAGCAATCGCTCAGTACTTCATGTTGGACCTCACCCCTTGCTTGTTGTTTATATGCTAGTGCTTCATGGTGTTCATAACATCATGGGGAAAATGTGTCATTTATTTGTTGGTGCTTTGTGGCTATTGATCAATACATCACGAAGGAAAGCTTGCGTAATGTATTTAGATTAGACAAATCGGTGGTAAAAGGAAAGCACCAGTTCACTAATTATTCACACTAATTAGTGATTTAACTAATCAGTTAAAAAAAATTGTACTGTAGCTGCATTTGTCCCAAATTACCAAAGTTCTGCAGCTTTTAGTTTGCTTTATAGATTGATTCAGGCTATAGTGTGACACATGTTCCAAATAATTCCACAGACCAAATATCTACGTTTTAAAAAATTTTAGTAAAATTTCAAAGCAAAACAGTTCACACAAAACAGAAGAAAAATTGATATTAAAGAAAAGAAAAGTTCTTAAAAAAAGGTCAGTTTAAGGCTTATTTATCTTGTTTCATTTCGCTAAGTTTGGTTATATGGTCGTACTTTAGGCATTTTAAGCATCGTCAGAAAAATGTATGCAAACTTATCTAACAATCCACGCGAGCGGTAAGACTATTTCCTTACTGGCTTAATTAACACACTGTTTTACAGATAAAGCAAAGAAAATTCTATTTCTTGTTAACTTACAGGGGGTAAAAGACAATACCATATTCTACATAGCTATAAGAAACTGTTATTCTATATTTGAAATTAAGCAAACATTTATATGAATTTAACATTAAACATTACACTATAAGTAGGTGCACAGTTTGTTTGTTTAATCTGACCCTGACAGTTAACAGAGACTGATGGTGAATATGTGATGGATAATCGAGGTTTTAATTTTAATTTAATTTAATTTAAAACACGCTGGAGGGACTATGTCTCCCGGCTGGCCTGGGAATGCCTTGGGATTCTCCCGGAAGAGCTGGAAGAAGTGGCCGGGGAGAGGGAAGTCTGGGCCTCTCTGCTTAAGCTGCTGCCCCCGTGACCTGACCCCAGATAAGCGGAAGAGGATGGATGGATGGATAATCAAGGTTTTAAGTTAATCCCAAAGGGTAAGTTCAAATACTAGAAGTGAATAAAGTTAACATGAACTTCCCTACATGCATTGTATTCTTAATTGCACTTTTATGTGCAAACAGTATGAGTTGTCCTCAACAAAGTAGATGTCTAATATAAACACGTTGTAGAAAATGATGGCAAAATATAGTCCTTGCCTATTGGTTTTAATTATTTTACTTGATTCCTGGACTGTTTCAAAAGGAGAACCCCATGTTATCAAACTAGACATGCATAAATTAAAAGATGCAATGGACTGAAAATTTGCAAGTAAACATGCCACTTTTCCCAGCAAAGGCTTCCTGACAAAAGCACCTTTAAACGTACAGGATTTTCTAATAGCTACATAGTCATGTGTGAGAGGAAACAGTCCAGAGTACAATCAAAATGGATAAAGCAGTAGTTTGACTTAGCTAGGTACATTACATAGTCTTGTCTTTCTTAAGGAAATTTCACACCTAGTTTGTTTGGTATTGTATTTCTGAACTCGTGTGATTTTCCTATAAATCTAGTTTGTTTAGGTAGACATAAACTCAGCAAATAGCACTCGGGTGCAGACCAACCAAATCAAGACCCTTTGGAAAAGGTGGTCTTGGTGTGGTACCAAGCAAACCCTGAAGTAATTTAACTACTGTAAATACCGTACACTATGTCAGAAATTGTGCATTCTGTTGTAGACACACTGAGTGATTGTTATTGGTTTAGATTTAGGTGCTGAATGCTCAGCCTGCAATCAATGTTATTCACTTTATTATTATTATTTTTGTGAAGAAATTTGTACTGAATAGAGAGAATGAAATATATAACAAAACTGGATTATGAAATGACATAATAAAGAACACACACCCCTACCCTGTTATTCGGGTCATTATTAAAGAAATTAATATGGTCATTAGAGGTAGTCATTAGTTTCCTTGATTTTTTCAAACTAGATACTGCTCTGAATAAAATAAGTGGTTGCTAATAATTACACCAATTAATCTGAAAAAGTCATAAGTGCACTAATTTACTGGTTTCTAATTTAAATCAAGACGTGCTCTCCATTGAACCTAGGTGAATATTTTTCACATTGATTACTTTTGTTTTGAGAAGAACACCATATAATACCTCTTTTTAAATGAAAAGTAGTTGATTAAGATCTTTTTTGAAGACACTTTTCATAATTTTAATAAATCTTAAAATTGCATTTAATTAAAAGTTCATACTTTTGTCAATTAAACATTTATTGGCAAGGAAATGCATAAATCAATGGTAATAATAAATGATCTAAGTGTCATTATTTTACATTATTTTCCAAGCCAACAAAGTGCATGGTGACAAACGGCCGGTGTACCTGCACCTGCTGTATTCCATTTCAGGGGCTGAGTTAATCCTTTTAAAATAAAATCAAGTCTAGTTTTAAAAGTCTCTAAAGTCCTCCTGTCTACTACACTACTTGGTTACTTCTATGTGTCTATGGTTCTCTGTTGTGATAAGACGCTATATGAGTGCCAACCCGACACAGACTGACACTGGTGGCACACATAAAATAAATTAACTTTTTATTTTTCTTCGTCTGTGGGTTACATCCTCCCCATACCCACAGACACAACACAGTCACACAAACACACATAAACACAAGCACCAATCTTCTCCTTTAAATCCTCCAATCCTCCCTGGTAGCTTTGTCTCCCTCCTCCCGACTCTGGCTCCTCAAGTGGTGGCTGCTTGCTCCTTTTTTAAGGCACCCGGAAGTGCTCCAGGTGTTTAATTGCCCACTTCTGGCTACACTTCCGGATGTGGTGAAAATACTGCCTATAAGGTCTCAGCAGCTCCTGCTGCAGCACCCCTTGGTGGCACCTGCGGAACCCAACAGGGCTGCACCAAACTCCAATTCCCATGAAGCCCTACAGGAGTCCGAGGCACTGCTGCAACCCAGGGGGGTGGCCATCTAGCGTCCCAGGGGAGGTATTGGGTAGCATATACTGAAGGAGCGTCCCAGCCAGGCATTGGCCCCGGCCATCTGTCACACTGTATGAAGGAAGATTACCTAATGTTTGAGCAAAATTTATCCTTAACAAGTTTCCAACTGTGTTCTCGTGTTCTTGATAAATTAATTTTAATGTAACAGTTTCGTACCAGTGGCATAGGTAGCCTGCTGAAGGCCCTTGTGCAACACCCTGAGATGGGCCCCTTCTGTCTAGCATAACTGTTAATAATTTATTCACAACTTGAGGCCTAAGGGCCGGCTGGGCATTGGCATCTGCGACCATGACACTATTAGATCACACACTGGTGACTAACAAACCAGCTTTCTAAATGAAATTTGTAATAACTTTTTAAATCTCTTTATTACAGCCCACTGTAAGTTAGCAAAAATAAAATAAATCGTGGAAATGGAATTTGGGAGGTATGGGTAGTACATACATCTATGTAAAATGTGGACATGCTAATTATGCAAGACAACCTTGTGAAAGAAGATGATTAAAATGTAACGTAAGCTAGAAAGTAGAAACTGTTCTGTGCTATACAATGAAGCAATTTCAATTTTTAAACAAAACGACAACACCGGCTGACAGTATACTACTAAACAATTGACCTGTTTTACAGAAGTTCTGAAAAAATGGACATCATAAAGTGGTCACACTCACAAATCCTCACTGTAGTGGCACTATGCACAGTAAGCCATTCTAAGGTACACAATAAAACAAATTACAGACAGGATGGATTGAAAACATGCACAAAATGACAACAATTGATTGAAAGACGGCGGTGAAATGTCGGTGCTATAGCATTTAATGTGAAGATTGGCAGCAGCATACAATTCGTCATCAGCCATCGAGGTCAGAGTTGATGGTAACAAGACATTGAACGTTGAAGCCACTGCATCAAGACTGTGAAACCGCTGTTTTAGTTATTAAAATTTTTTTTTTAATTCTATATTGCTCTGAGTGGGCCCCCCAAGCTCATAGGTCCTTGTGCTTTGCACAATCTGCACAATCCATTGCTACGCCAGTGCGATCCACTGTACTAATTCCATTCATAATTTTAAACACTTAAATCATATGTCCTCTTAATCCTCTCTTGCTTGAACTGAAAAGGCTAACCTCTTTTAATCTTTCCTCATAATTCATCCCCTGTAGCCCTGGAATCAGCCTAGTCCCTCTTCTCTGTACTTTTTCCACTACTGAACAGTGTCTGGCAGTTGATAGTGTCAAGTCCACTATGACTCCTAAATCCTTCTCATAAGGTGTTTTGATTTTCAGACCTCTCATTGTGTATTCAAACCTAATATTTATACTTCCTATGTACAGTATGTATGATCAATTCAATTTGCCGCAGATGGACTTCAATCAAGTTCCTGTCATAGTTCAAGGATAAGTTAAAACAAACAGAATGCACCTAATCTTAATCTGGAATGCCACAGCAAAGAGTCTGAATACTTAAAATGAATATATTACATTTTTAATAAATTTGCTAGCCTTTCTGAAAACATGTTTTCACATTATCAATGTAGGTTATTGAGTGTAAATTGAAGACAAGAATGGTAAATTTGACACAATGAAATGTGAAGAATGTGAAGGAGTCTGACTGCTTTCTGTGATGTGGTAAGAGAGCACGAAAACCCTATCACAACTGATTCAGAAACTCTATATTCCTTGCAACTTCACCTTCAACAGATCAATGTATGTGCTCTCTTTGACTCTGCACATTTCTAATTCTAAAAAGACAGACAGGTATGAGAAGAGAGACACCCGATTGAGCACATAATAAATTTCAGATAAAATTTATGTTAATAAAGCCAATAATTTAATCTGTGGAAAAAAAAAAAACTTAACCAAGACATATAGGTTGGCCGCCAAGAAAACTCAGCTGGTCTCAGTCTCAAACTCACAACCCACCAATGAAAAGCCAAAATAAACATTTTTACTCCCAATGTGTAATGCTTTACATTTGCTTATCTTAAATTTCATCTGACACAAATCTACCCAAGCCTTTGTACTGTCCATGTCTCTCTGTAATGATTTAACGAATTCAAGACTACCAATCCTATAATCTTGGCATCATCTTCAAACTTAACCAGCTTGTTACTTAAGTACCGATCCAATTCACGTATATATATTAAAAATAGCAGTGGCCCTAGCACTGACCCCAGTGAAACACCACTCTTAACATCAGCCAATTCTGATAAGGTTCCTCATACCATCACCCTCTGTTTCCTGTGTCTGAGCCAATTTTGCACCCATCTACAAACATCACCCTGAACTCCCTCTTCTTTAAGTTTGATGCCCAACCTCTCATGTGACACTTGAAATGCTTTGTGAAAGCCAAGATAAATAATATCATATGCTTCACTTTGATTATATCCTTTTGTTGCTTTCTCATAGTATTCCAGCATGTTAGTAAAACATGACCTCCCTATTCTGAACCCATCCTGAGTGCTCAGTAAAACTCATGTTCTAGCCATTTTGCTCGATCTTATCCTTAATAATTCCTTCAATTAAATTTCCTGTGATGCTTGTTAAGCTTACTGGCCTATAATTGCTTTGATCTGCCCGGTCATCTTGTATATAATGGGATAATATTTGCTATTTTCCAGTCCTTCAGAATTTCCCCAGTCTTCAGTAACTTTCTAAAAATATATGTCAAAGGTTTATATGTACTCGCTAAATATTATATAAACATTATCTAGTCCTGGTGATTTGTTTGATTTAAGCCTATTTAATCTGAGCAGTACTTCTCCCCCTACAATTTCCAAATCCTTCAGTCCTTAGTAATCCCATTTACCTCTGAGAGATTATCTACTTCCTCACATGTGAAGACCTCACAAAATGTGAGTTTAGAGCATCTGCTATTTCACTGCTTGTATTTTTTAATTCCCCTTAACTATTCCCGATGCGCTCCACTTTTTCCTTGACTGTTCTTTTACTACTAAAATACTGAATCTCTTTGAGTCATCTTTCACTTTATCTGCTATATTCCTCTCTAACTGCCTTTAAGCCTCCCTTATATCCTTCTTAATGGTTACCATCATTTTCTCAAATAGCCTAAGGTTCACATAGGAATTATTAATCTTGTATAGCTGTTTTTTTCCCTTTACAGCTCAATTTTCAACTTTTTAAAAACCCACAGCTGTTTTGTTTTTATTTTATTTTATACTAATTCAAAATATAGGTATTGTCACAAACTCCACAAACAGTCAAAGCAAGGTTTGGGGCAGCCACCTGTGTTTTCCCGGCTGCTAAATTGCAAAATAAATGATAGCACTGATGTGCATAAACCAGAGTCCAAAACAGAACTGAGGGAATAGGAAGAAGGTGGAGGTTTTTAAAGGTTAGGGCAGGAAGTGAAATCGAAGGGGCCAGGACCATAAATGTCTTCAGCCATAGGCTTGAGCCCAGATGTGACATCAAAGAGGCCTGAGCCGGCAAGGCCTTCCTCTATAGGTCTGGACCTGGAACTGACGTCAACAGGGCCAGGTGGAACTTCCTGTGAATGGTCTGCAGAAAAGTGAAAAAAAGAGTCATTGCACTCTGCCACATCCCAGTCAGAATTAGAATTGCCTTCACTCAAGCCCTTTAGCTGCCTCCCATGCGCACGTGTGTGACAGTATATACCTGTCCTTCATTATATAGAAAATATTTAAAACCTGTTCTACTGCTCCTTAACTGTTTCCACACTTAAAAGCATATCCATCTATCCCCCCTAAACTTTGCCATGTCTGCTCAAAATCTGGCCTACCAAATTTAAACTTAAAAGTTTTAGTCTTTGCATCCACACTCTTCCAAACCACTTAGAATTGTATTATATTATGGTCACTTTACCCTATTGGTTTAATCACCTCTATACCCACAATTCTATCCTTATTATTACAAAATTAAAAAAATAACAAGAGGAAACAGGAAACCAACAAACTATGGGTACTGCCAATTATTTGTTACAATTCCAAGCAGATGGTGACAAAATGTGCGCTGCTAGTGGGTTGCTTTTTACCATCACTGGAATTCAATTTAGTGGACACTCATGCAAATGCGGAAATAAAATAAAAATCATTAAAATGTTAGGGTGGAACCATGGCACAGTGGGTAGCGCTGCCGCCTTGCCGTTAGGAATCCCAGGTTCGCTTCCTGGGTCCACCCTGCATGGAGTTTGCATGATCTCCCTACGTGTGCATGGTAAGGTGCATTGGCGATTCTGAATTGTCCCTGGTGTGTGGGTGTGTGTGTATGTGTCAAGCCGTGGGCTGGCTCCCTGATAGGATGGATGGATGGATTAAAATGTTATTAGCATTAGGTTTTGAACCATGTGCTAAATACACCTTAGGAATACTCTCTTCATTATTTATATGGTCCATAAGAAGCATATTCAGCATTGAAACTGCTAAAGGAGACAGCATTGGGAGTGGCAAAAATCATTAAAATTACATTTAAACTTGTTATGATTCACAACTGTCTGTAGGCATTTGAGTCTGAAAAGAGAATTGCCTGTTCAAATTAAGAACTTAATGAAATTCTATATTGACAAGAAACAGTAAAAGTTGCTAAATATTTATACATTATAGTGAATTGGTGACAAAAACATGTACCCAAAATGGAGAACTGCCCTTCAAGTTACTAATTACCAAATACTATTAATGTGAACATGTCACTAAAATGCATTTCAAGGGAGGGAATGGCCATAAACCTCTGGCTTGATGTACAGAAGTAAATAAAGAATCTTTATAAATAAAGAATAATGAAGAAAGAAAAAAACAGAGCAAAGACCAAAGCTAAACAAAAAGGTTATACAGTGATCCCTCGCTATATCGCTCTTTGACTTTCGCGGCTTCACTCCATCGCGGATTTTAAATGTAAGCATGTCTAAATATATATCACATATTTTTCGCTGGTTCACGGATTTCTGCGGAAAATGGGTCTTTTAATCTATGGTACACGCTTCCTCAGTTTGTTTGCACAGTTGATTTCATACAAGGGGACGCTATTGGCGGATGGCTGAGAAGCTACCCAATCAGAGCACGTATTACATATTAAATAAAACTCCTCAATGATATACTATGATATATGCTTCCCGCGTGGTGCTTCGCACACTTCAAAGCTCTAACAGCTCGTATTGATTTTTGATTGTTTGCTTTTCTCTGTCTCTCTCACTCTCTGACATTCTTTGCTCCTGACGGAGGGGGTGTGAGCAGAGGGGCTGTTTGCACAGAGGCTGTTTGCTTAGAAGATACAGACGCTCCTGTAAAAAATGCTGAAAAGACTACCTTCACATTGATCCCTTCATTGCGGCTTTATCGCGGTGCTTCGTTTACTTAAAAGCCCAACAGCCCTATTGATTTTTGTTTACTTTTCTCTCTCTCTGATATTTTCTGCTCCTGACGTGTGCAGTCCTTTGAAAAGGAAGATATGTTTGCATTCTTTATATGTGAGAAAGAACTGCCATCTCTGTCTTGTCATGGAGCACAGTTTAAACTTTTGACTAAAGGGTGTTATTTCATGTCTAGAGGGCTCTAATAATGTTAAAAAACGTATTTAGAAAGTCGTAAACAGGTTTTCTATGCTCTAACTGCGAAAATATTTATAAATAAAGATTTACTGTATAAATAAAGAATCCTACTTCATGGAAATTCATTTATCTGTCTGAAGCGGAATAACCGCGATAAACAAGGGTTTACCGTATAATTCTGCAGAGAATATTTATAGACAGTGTGGGAGAGTTTCTAAGGGCTTAAAATATATAAAAATAGCCATACAAACATATGGTTTCTACTTCACGGATTTTCACCTATCTCGGGGGGTTCTGGAACGCAACCGCCACGATCGAGGAGGGATTACTTTATATAATAAGTCAAACCAAGATAACCAAGTCCAAATCTGTAAAACAAGAGAAAAATCCAAAAACAAATAAAAAATTATCATAAACAACCTTACAATAAAGATCACTCCAACAACTCTTAATGAATTGTTTGAGATTCTGTTATGTAATTGTCCCTAAGAACTTGAAGTACTCCATAGTTTTAATAATTGAACCACAAATGCTATTCGAAGAAATAATAGAGGAATTTCTCCTGACTTCCACCATTATTTCAACTGGTTTTTTCATACTGTGGTCAAGATTCTTTTAGCTAAAACAAGAAACTGGCCAATCAATCTGCCTTTTTTAACCAGAATCATCACCACTGCAAATATGACTAGTCTGCATGGTGTCATTAACAAAGCTTTACAGAGTATTCCTGGGAAATGAAGATATTTGTGTAAAAACTGAAACAAAAAGGAGATAATACACGATTGAGTTCTGTCCATACTGTTTCATATTGTTTATAAAAGTATCTTTGTTCATTCTAAAACTAAGGAAAACACATATTTCATAGTTGTCCGCCTACACTGGACATACAGGCAGCATAGATGTCTTGCCCAAAATCAGTGATCCTTAAAGGGATGGTAACACCAGCCACAGATTTTATTGCAAAATTGGGAATTGTTTGTCTTTTGTGCATGTTTGTAGCATCCAAAATCTCCAAAATGCAATTTAAATGTATTAAGGTAAGCAACAAAGCTATCAGTGTGGAAATCAACTCTTCAATGCTTGCTATGTTGAAATATGTTTTTCCTCCATGATGAGTGATCAATCATGGAATGAAAAGTTGTAATGAGCAGGATCCAATCAG
This sequence comes from Polypterus senegalus, assembly GCF_016835505.1. NCBI lineage: Eukaryota > Metazoa > Chordata > Cladistia > Polypteriformes > Polypteridae > Polypterus > Polypterus senegalus. The sequence continues at coordinate 124,845,353 of NC_053164.1, read as the reverse complement.
GGAAGGTCATGTAATACCCACAAACAAATCAGAGTGCTAATTGAGTCTGCCTTCTTGAAAAACTGCATTTTGTCTGTCCGGACCACAATGCTAAGGCTGCATTTTCAAAACTGTGCAGCTTTAAACAGGGTTTTCAAAGTCTCCATTTTTAGCGGTCAGTAATGGAGAAGTAGTGTGGACAAAAGATGAAAATGGAGACTAATGTTTAAGTTTTTTATTGAAGACATAATAGTGCGGAAGGGACCTTAGACGCTGCCTCGTGAAAGTAAGCAAGATTTTAAAAAGTGAGGTAAAAGCCATTGGTGTGAGCTTGACCTGTACATTGTTAAAAGCTGAGCTGAAATCAACAGAAATAATTCTTACATGCTATGTATAGTCCAGATGTTGAACTATGAAATACAAGGCCTTACTGGCAACATGTTCCAGCTGGGTGTCAGTAATAGCTTTTGGGTGGACCAGCAGAAATGTTTCAAAGGTTTTCATGGCAACAGTAATCATGGCATCAGGTCTATTGTCATATCAAGCAATTATTTTAGAGTTCTTGGGAACGTGTACTATTGTGGACATTGTCAAGCAGGCAGGCACATTGCAGAAATCTACTAAGACTCTAAAGGATTTGATAAAAATGTAGGAAACACTTGTGAAACTTGATCAACACATAATTTCAGTATAGATGGGAAAATATACTTTGGTCCAGCTATTTTTTGATAGCGGACTTTAAAAAGGTTTATGTTCTTATGTCAGTGAGGGGAGCAACCATGTTGGTAGGCTTAGTTAATAAATACTGGCTGATTTGAATACCATGATAATGGCTGATTGTTTACTGAATCCACACCTGCATCTTATCAAAGCTACAACAGAAATTGTTTAGCTTGTTATTCAACTTGAGGTCATGTACAGAGTGACAATGTGCTTTGAAGCTTAATGCATTACCAAGCTACATATGCGTCATTAGTGGAGAACTGCTTTTTGAGTTTATCACAGGTCACTCAGAAAGGCATTTTTGCACTTTCATTATTTTTATTGTTATTTTGTATTGGTTATTATTATTATTATTATTATTATTATTTTATAGCCATGAGTCATATTCTACTTCCTATAGCTTACTACATTAGAATTTGTTGTCTTATATTTTTTGCTTTCTGGAGCTGCACATTGTTATTGCATGTGAGGGCTGCTCAAACGGATGTTATTTTTAGAAGCCCTTGTGCTGTTTAGCTAAACCTGGCAGTAGCAGTTGCTTTGTCTAGTGTTATCTCGGACCCAGCAATCAATAGTTTTTTTGCTATCCTTAGTTTAAATGTTCCAAAAGCTATAATGTCAATCACCATTTTACATTTTCTTTTTTCCAAAACTTCTACATAGTCCCAAAACACTCAAAACAATGTAATACATTTCTATACCTCCTCATAGAATACTGTATATATATGCATTTCTTGAATTCTTTATAGAAATATATTTTTATGCTCACTGCCAGATACTTAAAATCCAACACAGGGTTAGATAAACAGTTGGAAAACTTGTCATGATGAACAGAGATGTTTATTTGCAGTCATTGTTAAGAGCTTTGTGGCTGCTTATAACCAGACTTTCTTAAATTATACAAATTATATGGATGATATGGCTGTTCTTGCCATGGCTCCCAACTTAGAATGATGCCAAAGAGGGAACAGCAATTGAAAAGAGCAAACAAAGGGTTGAACACAAAATAAAATAATAGGGAACATCCATCCATCCATCCATTATCCAACCCGCTATATTTCCCAACTACAGGGTTTTACGGGGGTCTGCTGGAGCAATACGAGAAAAACTTAAAAGCCACTTTGCACCATTAAACACTGTGTTCCAGTCACTGAGGTAATGGGAATGGCTTTTTCACTTCATCATGATCAAATACTATGCCCCATAGGCTTCTTTTTAATTACTATTATTAATCTTTCCTTACTTCCTTGACTTTATTTTGCTATTAGCACAAGAGTCCCCAAAGTCATATCTGGGATCAGGATTGCCGCCTGGGACTCTGTGGGCTGTTATCCTGGAACTCCTTCTGAACTCCCTACAGAACTGGTCAACCAGCAAAGGCAAGCACATGTCACTCTTCTCTTCAAGTCACTACACTGGTTTCCCATAGTGACACATATCAATTTCAAATCCATAATGCCTAACCACAGAGTAGTCAGTGGGTTTGTATATATATATATATATATATATATATATATATATATATATATATATATATATATATATATATATATAGTGTAGGAAGAGGGTCCCCGGGCACAGACAGACAAACACCAAACACTACACGTTTTATTACATTTCTTCTTACACAATGTACAGTCACCAACAGTTTCTCTTCTCTCGCCTCTACTTCCCTCCTCACAAGCTCAACTCCGGCTTGTTAACAGTAGTGAGGTGGCCCCTTTTATACCACCCCGGATGTGCTCCAGGTGCTTCCTGATAGTTCACTGGTGACACTTCCTGGTGTGGCAGAAGTGCCGTATGAGCACCCGGAAGCACTCTGGGTGTTCCTGGACTTAGTTCAAGTAGCACTTCCGGTTGTTCCCGGTTGAGCTATCCAGCTCTTTTTCCATGCCACCCCTGCAAACCAGGGCAGCTGCCCTCTCATGGTCCATCCAGGTGTCCTGACTGGGTAGGGACCTCAGCTGTCCGCCACATTTGCCTTCCATCTGCTGAAGTCCATTGGGCAAAGCAGCCTGTCCCGCAAGGGCTGATCTGTTTCCATGGTGGGGTGATGGCACAATGTAAGCCAAGGTAATTTCCTGTAACAAAAACATAGGAAAAGGGTACGGAGAAGTTGCCCCGATGCCACTTCCAGGCTTCCTCTGTCCCACCGTACAGACAACGCCTCCACACATGACCGATACCGTGGCATTCATAACAGCGCCTATCCCCTTTTTCCACCTGTGCCCTCTGTGCCTGAAAGCACAATGGGAACGCCTGCTCTGACGTTTTCCTAGCTGAGTTCAGGGCTTCTCTCTGCTCCTGCATAGAGTGGCCTTAAGATGCACAGGAGGACACTGTACCCCATCTCTCACTGGCTACTCAGTTACCGGAATGATACGTTACTGAAACCCCTTCGCTCAGTGCTCCTTTGTCATGTACGGTACAGGCGACACTCACCTGTACCACGGCATCCTTTCAGCTGGAGAATTCAGCATCGCACCGCTGCAGCCATTCATGGATCTCCTTTAGGGGTATGCCCACCTTCTCCTCCAGTTGCTCCATCATCTTCCGGAGGGTGCCCAAAGCCTGTACGAGTGACTGTAAAGATGAAAGGATCTCCCCCAGCCTAGATACAGCCGCCATTAAAGTCTGCAAATCAGCTGGCATTAGACTTAGCAATCGTTTGGTCCTACCAACCGGCTTGGAACCATGGAGCCTCTGCACAGGCGTAGTCGGGTTTTCTTCCGGCTCTGGATTGATGTTCATTGATCCCGCCCTCGACCAATCGGGCACACAACACACTCCGTCTGTTTTACCCTGCCATTCCTCCAAGGGGTGTACCGACTTGTTGTCCTCGACCACCGTTGTTTCACTGTCGCTCCACAGGTCGACATGTTTGAGCCACAGACGCGGATCTAGGCAGTCCCCTTCTAAAAAGTATGACTAGGGGACAGCAAGCTCTGCTGGGTCCATCACCATTGTGTGCGAGACTTACCTCCCAGATCCCATCTGCCGGAGCATCCTTCATTCGGGTGGCTTCTTTCTTCGTTACGCCAACCTGGGCTTCTGCGACGACGACGCTGGTTTGAGGAGTCACTACCATCAGGGTACACCTGCCCTTGTTCTTCCCCATCGTACGGAACAATCTTATCCGTGGACCTTGGTGAGCGTCTTAGATACAGCTGCTGGCCTTGGTGTGTGTATTGCGGTGTGTGTGCACTTTCGTCTGCTGTGCGGGCTGCGTCCACAAAATTATTTTTACGCGAGGTCCCCACCTTTTACCGGGTGGCAAATCCCATCTGGAATGCCATTGTGGAAAGACAGCCCCCAGGCACAGACAGACAGACACCAAATGTCCTAAAACATACACATTTTATTACTTTTCTTCTCACACAATGTACAGTCACCAACAGTTTCTCTTCTCTCGCCTATATTCACCTCCTTACAAGCTCCGTCTCCTTCCTCCCAACTCCGGCTCGTCAACAGGAGTGAGGCGGCCCCTTTCATACCACCCCGGATGTGCTCCAGGTGCTTCCTGATAGTTCACTGATGACACTTCCTGGTGTGGTGGAAGTGCCGTAATGAGCACCCGGATGCACTCCGGGTGTTCCTAGACTTTGTTCCGGCAGCACTTCCGGTTAGTGGCAGATGTGCTGCATTCCAGGACTTCCCAGCTCTGTTCCCATGGCCCCCCTGCAAACCAGGTTGGCTGCCCTCTCATGGTCCAGGGGAGGTATTGTCCCTCTCGTGGTCTGTCCAGGTGTCTCAGCTTGGTAGGGACCCTAGCCATCTGCCACAATAGAGAGAGACGCTTTTGAGGTCCTATGTTCTTTCTCGACGAGTCAGATTTACTCATGAATTGTGTCTGATGATGCCACCTCTGCGTGGCATTAAATCTCAGTGCAGACTCTTTCCATGTGTAGCTCCCGGCTGGTAGAACGAGCTTCACACCCCCATTTGTAAATTTGACTCCCTCAAAAAGGTCAAATAGTGTTTGAAGACTGTCTTGTTTGGTGAATTTCTGTCTAATTTTTTGTAAATATAGGTGTAACTAGCTTATATTTTGTTTAGATCTCAGTTTTGTACTCTTGTCCTGTAAAACTTGTTCCCAAACACTGCCTAGACCTATGTTACTCAATTATGTAGACCTCTTTTGTAAGTTGCACTGGATGAAAACGTCGGCTAAGGAAATAAATATAAATGTAAATTGAGCACTGTACACCCTTATAGGCTAGGTGACCCCCCCAAGGATCTTGGATGCCATAATACAGTACATAGCAGGGAGACACACCTGCTGCCACCTATCACACTAGGGAACTCTCATCAAATTATTAAATAGTCCCTATTTCACAGTTCCCCTTTCTGTGCATCTGGAGGCATCACTTCCATGGTACTGCATATAAACACATGCATACTGTTGCAAGTATTTCATTTCTTGTACCGATCCCCTGTTTCAAATTATGATGAAGATGATGATGATTATTATTTTCATCACAACATTTCATCCTTTTAAAATTAGAGCAGTGTAAGACTTATTGTTATGGCACCTGAAATATATTGTTCTTGCATATTCTTTTCATGTCCACCTACCCATTTTTAAATGACATACAGTTTATGTTAATTGGTGATGCAAAATTGTTCCTCAACATCTTAGTGTGGTAGGTGTATATGTGACTGTGCCCAGTACTGAACTGCTTTTCTGCCAGAGTTTTTTGGATCAATTCTGGCTATCAGAGTCTTGTAATAGAAACAATACTTAGAAACAATGTAGAGTAACTACTGAGCTGTTAAGTTGTCACAACCAATGAAATATGCTGTGCAAATGTGGAATACATTTTTCACAAGTTACTCTAGGTAGTTGATATTTAATTTTGAGTTGATCTTTGTAGCTGTGAGTTTATTTCATGTAAATATATTTAGTTATAACCACATTTGTGATGAGACTGCAACTATTTTAATTTCAATAACTTTCATCTGTTAGTTAAACCAATGTCCATATCTATCTATCTATCTATCTATCTATCTATCTATCTATCTATCTATCTATCTATCTATCTATCTATCTATCTATCTATCTATCTATCTATCTATCTATCTATTGTTGCTGTCACTCCATGTCTGTTTAGCTACACAAATATGAACCTCAGATTTTAGATGATGTGGCTCACCTACTTGCCCACCTCTCAGTTACAATATTAAGACACACATTAGTCACTTACCTGGACTTAAGGATCTTTGAGGCCTGGTATTATGCAACTTTATATACCCTTTCTGAGGTAAAATGTGTGGGAAAATCCCATCTCCTAGTTCTCCTACAGAGCACAAGAACTGCCTAAAACTCCCCCCTAGTGGCTCCTTGCACCTCTGAATACATAGAGATCTTTGCCAGGCCCTTGTGCCTATGGAAGCTCTTTTGATAACTATACTCCTAAATGACCAAAGTGCCCTTTTTTTCAATTCTGGACTAATCATCTGCTTTGTATGTTTGACTAAATTTGACCAAATTTAATGAAAATACGTCTTTTCAGTCTTCTCCATACATGTCTTTGAATGACCAGTATGGTTTAAGCTTCCCTAGTTGTAGACAGTGAACTGCTAACTATCAGTCATAAAGTCTTCTAGTCTCCTGCTGAACCATTTCTATCATTTTGTTCTTAACTTTTCACATTGCATATTTGTAATTAATTCCCATTTCATGTGAGACACCATTCCGGTATTTGATGACTTTAGCAACAGCTCCAATTGCTAATATGAGTTGACCAGAAATCACAGTGAGTTGAGTTATGTTAACAGGTCATTGCTTTTTAAGATGATGGCGCTCACTCATCCTCAGTCAAACTTTCTAGATAGATTAAAATCTAAAATTGTTTGTGTATTAACTTTAATTCTGAAGAATTTGGACTTTCAACTTTGGTTTAGATCTTTGTCTGTTTACTGACTACATTTCCTCTTCCTCAATTAAAAAATTTCTGACACAAGTAAACATAAAGCTCTTTATCAAAAAAATTTCGTCGTCTGTATGGAAAAAATTAAACAAGACTTGCATAGATGGTCAACCCTTCATCTCACACTAGCTGGAAGAATTAACACTGTTAAGATGAATATTCTTCCTAAGCTCCTTTTTTTATTTCAAAACATACCAATATACATTAATAAATCGTTCTTTAAGCAATTAGATTCAACAATAACCTCATTTATTTGGAATTCTAAACATCCACGCATCAAAAGAGCGACCCTACAAAGACAAAAGGCAGAAGGCGGCATGGCTCTACCTAACTTCCAGTTTTATTACTGGGCGGCAAATATACAGTCGATAAGAACCTGGACACAAATAGAAGAACATACACAGGCATGGACCGCAATAGAAGTAAAATCCTGCAGTACTTCTTTGTATTCCTTGCTTTGTGCTCCAATAAACACACGTTATCGGCAATACACTAATAACCCAATTGTGCTCCACTCACTTAGAATCTGGAACCAATGTAGAAAGCATTTTAAGACGGAGAAGCTTCTTTCTGTGGCACCCTGCAAAAGAACCACCTCTTTCAACCCTCACAAACATATGCAGTTTTAATATCTGGAAAAAATTTGGAATTAACTTGCTTAGAGACCTTTATATAGACAACGTCTTTGCATCCTATGAACAATTACGTTCCAAATTTAACATTCCAGCTACAAATTTCTTTCACTATCTTCAAATCAGGAACTTTGTTAAACAGAACCTTCCAGATTTTCCTCATCTTGCACCCTCATCCACGCTGGAAAAATTATTGCTCAATTTCAAGGAGTTAGACTCCATCTCTACAATATATAAAATCCTTTTACAATCCCTTCCTTTCAAAGATCCAAGAGGACACTGGGAAAATGACCTCTCAATTAATATATCAGAAAAGGAGTGGAAAGTAGCAATGCAGAGAATTCACTCAAGCTCCATATGCAAAGCATACAATTATACAACTCAAAATTATATATCGAGCACATCTGTCTCGACTAAAACTCTCCAAAATGTTTCCAGGGCATGATCCAACCTGCGAACGTTGCAACCAAGCCCCAGCCTCACTAGGTCACATGTTCTGGGCCTGCTCCAAATTAACATTATTCTGGACAAAAATTTTTAATTACCTCTCAGACAGTCTTGGACTCACAATCCCTCCTAACCCATTAACAGCTGTGTTTCGGGTTCTTCCAGAGGGTCTTAAAGTGGAGAAAGACAAACAAACTGTGATTGCATTCACTACACTGTTGGCACGCAGACTTATTCTGATAAACTGGAAGAACCCAAACTCTCCTCTTTTAAGTCAGTGGGAAACTGATGTGTTATATTATTTAAAATTGGAAAAAATCAAATACTCAGTTAGAGGATCTGTGCAGACTTTTTTCAAAACATGGCAGGATCTAATCAGTAATATTTTGAAATGATTTTATAAAGCACAGAGAATTTGTTGATTTAGGTATTTTTAAAAGCCTTAAATTTTACACCGTTTGGCTTGCTCTCTCTCTCAAGGGTGGGGATCGATCTGTTCTTAGCATAATTCTTTTTTTGTAAAAACTTGATTGCTATGTATTGATTGTAATTTAATTAATAAATAAATAAAAAAAAACAAAAAAAAAACAAACCACCTCTAGAGTATGTGTTATATTTTAATATCTGGATCTGAAACAAAAGTGCTGAGAGCTGGTGGGCGCAGGAGGTGAATTTAGAAATGACACTTAAAATAATGAGATTAGTGTTGTACTGTATGTCTGCTAAGAAAATCATTTAAAAAGTAGTTGTAAATAAATTAGTGCTCAGGGACCTCTATCACTCTCATGCATCTTTTCCCTGAATAATTAGTTGATTGGTTGTAAGCTTATACTGTATACATATTAACTTCTGGTAAATAATTACTAGTCATTTATCAGTCTATAAGGAATTTTGCTACCATTTATTTTGGGAGACGTCAATATTTAAATATATTATACATTATTACATAATTACCCCACAGAAATAATTATACAAGAGTATGAAGGGAAAAAAAAACTTTTTATTGCTGTTTTGCTAATGCCTATGTCCGGGCAACTGCAACTTTGGAAAGATTTCTATCACAAATACTGAAGCACTTAAAAATTTATATATTTATTAACATTTTTTACATTTAGAAATTTTAGGAAATTATCTTCTTTAAGTTAAATGCCTGTACTTGTTTAAATCTTCTAGATCAACTGTTATCCTGTCTGATTCTTAAATGTCACTTCTAGCCTAAGTGAACATGATAAGAGCACTTTGGTCATTCTACACTCTGTATATCTCACATACTTCTTATGGTGCCCCTGGGTTCTAGCAGACCTAAAATAGCATATGCCATTAATTCCTTGCTCTAGGTCTTTCCGAGATCACTTACAAAGTATGCAGGAGGCTGAGTAATGGGATGTCATGCTTATGGGGAAAGGTTTGATAACAAAGCTTCAATTGTGATAACTTAAAAACACAGCTACTGGCTGACAGTATACACCATATACTATATGTGAAGCATTCCTTCATTTATGTGGCTGCTTGGAGTACTTCAGGCTACAGTTATTCATTAAATTGACAGTAATATTGGGCTAATGGTATTTCATCTTAATTTTGACCCCTCGCTTTCAGTTTTTTCCATTGCCTTGTTACAGCTGGAGGATGGCAGGGTCCAAGTGAACTATAAATCCTGTTTTGTTTTGAGCAAAGTGTTTCTGTTTAATGTAAATTGTGATAAATATATTTCCATGGAAAAAGATAATTAATGATTATGCAATTGGTCAGTTTTGGCTTGCTTTGCAGCCAATGGAGTAATTAAAGTAAGTTTTGACTGTTGTCATAAGAATGAGTCACAGATATCATGAAGGTCTGGGGCAACCACCCATATATTGCGCCATGGCTGCAAAAATGAGCTAATTTGAACAGAGATGTTCACAGATTCAAATCCAAAACAGAACTGATGTTATTGAGGTAAGATGGCAGCTTTAAAGGCCAGTAAAGGAAATGATGTCATTGGGGCCAGAACCGGAGGTGATGTCATCAGGACTGGAAGTGACATCGTCAATGACACTGGAACCGGAAATGATGTTGTTGAGAGCAGAAGTGTTATCATCATTGGCACCGGAAACAGAAGTGACGTCATCAGTGGCACCGGTACCCTGTGGGATTTCCTGTGGATGGTCTGCAAAAGATTGAGAGAGACAGTCAGTGCACCCTGCCGCCCCCTGGTCTGGTGTGGAATTACTATCATTTAGGCCCTTCAGCTGTCTCCCAATTGTGCATGTGTGACACTGTTTACCTCTGTTGAACAGTTCCCATTATCTAAGTGAACAGCATAGGATAAAGAGGACAATGTGGTTTTATATTGCTAAATGTTACAATTTCTTTTTGTATGAAACTTATGTTTATACTAACACTACTAAAAGTCTGAGGTATAGACAAGTAATAGTCCTGTTTCTGTATTTAGTTAAAGACAAGTCAGTGCTTCAGGGGAAGTAGTTTATATTGATTGTTTTATACATTTGAAAATGCAAAACATTAATCTTTGGTGGATCATTTACAAATTAGAAGAAAAAATCAGATGTTTAATTAGTTCATGAACCATCAAGTGAAATGTTGGTGTCATATTTATAACCCATAGCTATAAGCTCTGCTGCTCTATGCTAGTTTGAATAATTAATGTTGCCTCTCAAAACCTAAATGTTTTTTTGCTTAGTGTTTTTCTATTAACATACAGTGCTTATAAAAAGTATTCAACCCCTTGGAAGTTTGCACTTAGCATTGTTATGCAGCATTGAATAACAGTGGATTAAATTTGGATTTTCTGACACTCATCTGCAGTAAAATAAAAAACAAAATACAAAATAATTGACTACATAAGTATTCACCCTCTTTATTATGGCACACTAAAATCATCACTGGTGCAGCTAATTGGTTTTAGAAGTGACATAATGAGTTCAATGGACATCATCTGTTTATAGTCAATTGGTTTCATTTGATTGTACAAATGCTTCTGTATCTGGGAGATCCACCATGTGGTGAGTCTGTATTGTGGCCCAACAACACAATGCTTCTTTAATTTTTTTTTTACATTTTTTACTAGCTATGTAAGCCTATGTAAAAAGTCTGGGCTCCTAGAAACTTTTGAAATTGTCAGAAAAAAAGTTGAAATGCAGAGATGTCAGGTAATTGAAAGGAACTACTCTGGGCAAGGGATGAGAGTCTATCTCTAATGTTGTCCCACTGGACCAGTTAAGTAGGCACTCATGATATTATTTTCATTGTCCCTGCAGACTTTACATTCAATGTCATACACCTTAAAAAACTTCATGGTAAACAACATTCCGTATAAAAACCTTGTCCCCTTACGGCGATCAAGCCTCAGACATCAGCACCTGAAGGAAAAGAATCTGACACTGAGCCACGGCGGCTGATTCATTAATTTGACAGGGTGAATATCAGACCATTACATTCTTAGGCGGAACAGACAGATACACACACTTCCACACGTAGACGTTTATATATCAGATGCTCCAGACTGGTGTTGACATGAAGTCCTCAAGTTCTCCCTGCTCATCAAGGGAAAATAACAAGTGACTATCAATGATGTTAACTTGATGATTCATGAAACAACAATAGACTAACAACTGTCGACTTCCCCCATAACCCTCCATCAATCCTTCCATGAAGGGCTCCATGCATGTGATGTGCATATAGGAATGAGTGGCTGTTATCATCTGTTTCCTATTGTCCACTTTAAGTGACTGATATTATGCAACAGGTCTCTGTCTTTATGCCACTTTCTCCTTACCACAAACATTTTTAATCCTGGTAGTAAGTCCTAACCAACACTAACTTCACACCTATAGGCACAAAATAGCAATGGTGGTTAAGTAGGTTTATTTCTCATGCTTTGGTCACATGGCTCCCCATGATCATGGGTTGGGTAGGAATGTTATATATAAGAAAGTGGATGGATTGATTCTTCCTTACAATATATTGTGAAAGGTAAAAAAAGGTTTGATATAATTCACCTTGATTTTATCATTTACTTTTATAAAATCTTAAATTTTAGCATGAGTGTATAGCTTTTGAGTTCCACATGTTATATCATTAGGTTCCAGTTTTTAAATACACAGAGACAGCAAATACATATGACTCAAGTAAATGAATTAAAATAGCATACAGCAACATATTTTACCAGTTAGCATTTTTACTTTCATAGTTTTGTCATTTTAAATATAAAATATTCTCAAAACCATTATAGAAAGTTACTTAATGCATTGTTATTTTTCAATGTACTCAAGAAACACCTTCACTAACTAACATTTTTTAAACTGCAGTTACTGTTATGACACCAGACATACCTGTATATTTCATGAAGATGGCTTCATTTTGGGGGGCACTCCTTTGCTGAAAAATGAAATCTTATATTTCACAGCCTTCACTTATTTGCTAATATTGCCTTAGAAAATCAATCTCAAGAAAGGTGTCAGAAGGTGAAATGTTCAAACAGAAAAAAACAGCTCTGTGATGCCCTGTGCAATGGCACTTTGCACCTAGCTTGGACTGCAGGCACCTATAGACATAACCAAGAAAGAAAAACAAAAGCCTCTTAAGAAAAAAACACAAATATATATTTCAGGCTATGCAATAGATTATTAATAAAATCAGTCTTTTGTGCTCAGACACATTCGAGAGAAAACATACAATTATAAATGAATAACATTAAAAAACACTTGCACCATTTACCCTCTCCAGAATTACTTGAGGTAAAGAAGTTTCACTGAGCTCCTCCACAGGTTAAGACTAGTTCACAAGCTCACACTGCTAATTAACTACATTGGCTCTAATCTTGGACTTTCAGTGGACTTCTGTCTCCAGACACTGCCTTACCTTCTTTCCCCTCCGAGGCCTGTCAAAAACATAAAAGCAAATCCAAGAAATTCCCAGTAACAACTACAGCATCTGATCTTTCCAGGTTCTTACCTGCACCTCAATAAATAATTGAAGGACATAACTCCAGAATACTGCATCCGATTCTTCCCCTTTCATTGAATTTGCAGAAGGCTGCTATACTTCAGTCACTAAACACAACACACCAACAGAATCTCTCTCCCTCACTAGCCCTTGTGGTGTTTCAAGTATCTTCATGGGATATCTGCAGCCAATCCTTGTCTGATCAACTATTCAACCTCACCCAGTGGGTCATACACAGCTGCATTTGATCACCTAATTAATGTTCCTGTATCAGTGGAGTCACAAATTCTCCTGCATGTACAGGCATTCACTTACATTACTGTTCAGTCTTATCTCCTGAAGCCTTCATGAGGTAATCCATATCTATGAACTCTCTCTGGGCATTTGCATGGCTTTTATTGTCCAGCACATCACCTGTCTCCCTCCTTTCACAGGCAATGGGATACCACCAGGATGTTGGCACCTCCCACAGATGCATGCACAGTCAGATAGGCCTCCCATACTCACACACACTTGCTTGTCACCTCCACCCACTAAGCACTCTGGTGTAACTGTCCAGCTTCTCGCACTGACACAACACACTGCATTTGCACAGCCGTCTAGCCTCCATCGGCATGTTGCACTGTGCCTTCTCTTTCCATTGAGGTAAGTATAAAATTATGTTTTTTCTGTTATACCGAAAAGTAAACCAATACACCAAGCCTTATTTAGCCACATACATTAACATGGCCCACCATAGGCTCTTAATGTGAATTTTAGAACTAATTTAACTTTTTTAAACAAACAGTGGTTAAGGCTTAGGAAAACAGAACATCATCATCAGAAAAATGATGTCTGGTCCAGTAGAAGAAAGAGGGTCATGGATAAGTTTCTTGTATTTTCAAAGTTCTTGACTCTGTAGCTTTGCCCAGAAGCATAGGCTTAGGGTCCAAGTGCAGAAAGACTTGACAAATCCCAAACAAAGGGCAATCACATGTTAACCATTTTGGCAGACAGATAGTCAGGATCAATTGTAACAAATAAAAAATTGTTTACTAGGAGAAGTTCAACTAGTGTTGAATACACATCCGTAGATTAAACATGTTCTTCATCTTAAGTCCAAAAGCACTGAACTTTTCCCTTAATCTTAATTTGTAGCAATATACTAAGCTACATCTCAGTTACAACAAACCCAAAACATCAGCTGCTACCCTCTGTTAGTGACAAAAGTCACATTGGCATGAAGAAGACATGAAGCGCAGCAATGCATATGGCATTGCATCAGACCAAATTAGATAAAGCCAGAAGAGCAAAAATTCATGACGTACCGAGGCAGGGGGTCAAGCTTAATGGAAAAAAAAGTCTCAAAGCATCTATATTCCCAGTCTTTAGACGAGGTTTGGGATATATGACTTGGTAGGGCAGCAGATATCAGAGTCAGATTCCACAGAACAAATCTCTGGGCATCCTCCCAATGTGGAAGCACAAGTAGCACAAGACATGATATGACAAACAGAACTGCTGTAATATTCTTCATTGTGTTCCAAAAAAATTGATAATTGCTTTTCTCCTGTATTCGTTGTGTATCCTGTCATTTTGTCAAGTTATCAGGTAGGAAAGATTTGCTTTCATAGCTATGCTGATGGTACATATATACAGTATATATATTGTGACTTCCACAGTTTGGAATGACACGTTACTCAGTTGCGGACTATGAGAAGATGCAGAGCAGCCTGGAGAAGCCGGCCATAATTGCAGCCTATGTAGAGCATGGAGAAAGTGGTGCAGATACGCCATTTATTTGGGAGCATGTAGAAGGAGCTTCTTCCCTGCTCAGGTCAATTTTCCTGAGGGAATCTTGGGAAGGATCCTGAATTGGATTGGCTCATGGAGATGGGAAACGTTTGACAGATAGTGTTTCTACTGATACCCATGTAAGCAGTATATGATGAAGCCATTGACATAAATGCATAAGCGAAAGAGTAGACAGATGGGCACTCATGGAGCCATAAGAATTCAGGGCCATGGTGAAGAGCAGGATATGAAAAGAAGCAGTGATTCAGGCATTAAGGAAAATTGGTCCTTTTAAGGGCTACACAGCACCAGTGTCATCAAGAGCACAACTTTCCTTCCTCTGTATTTCTCCCTCCCCAGGACTGTTACATTGGAGGTAGTGGCAGGAGAAAAAACAACTAACAACCAGTGATGGGGGATTGGTTTAGCACTAATGTTGGTGGTTTCATTTTAACGTTGGTGCTTTCCCTCAACCTCTCACTGGATCTGGCTCAGTTTGGGCAAACCAGAAGAGAAGGAGAAGAAGAACTCCTCACACCTCTCAAATGGCCAGGAGGAAGACCTTCATATTACCTTCAAAGATCAAGGGTTTTAAGAAGATCGAAGTGTAACACCTACAATCCAGACTCTAGAGGGACAAGTGGAGAAGCTGGCTATATAAGCAGTCAAGGCAGAGTATGGAGGAGAGGATGCAGATACAGCAGTTATTTGAAAGAACTTTAGATGTTCATCTCTGCTTCCAATGTCCACTGACTTGGGTGTGTGGCTGCCAGTGAGCCTTGGGAAGGATCCTAAGCTTAGATCAGCTCATGGAACTGGGGCTGATGACATTGTCACTGATCCTAGGTGAACGGTGTAAGGCAGAACCAGAAATTTGAAGGCTCAGCAGTAAAGAAATCAACCATCCTTTTAGGGGATGCCTACAAGAGTGCAGTCTTTTCCTCCATCTCTTGCCCACCTCTGGGTCATTACAATATATACACATATACTGTGTTTGTTAGTGTATGCATGTGTCTGTGCTGGACCAGATAATGCTAGTGCTGTAAACCATTTTGAAAATTGTTTGACAGCATCATTTAGTGATAGAAACTACTTTTTGAAATAAATATAAGTATTATTGGTGATAACACTCAGAGAGATCAGGGAAGACTTGCTTCAAGAATTAGATCTAAGGAATATTGGACTGATTTAAGTTTTATCTTGTGTGTTATGTCACCTTAGACTGCCAGAGGGCCATTTCTTTCCCTACAAGATGCCAAAAAAACTGGCAGATGCATTTTTGTTTTATCATGCTGTATTGCTCAGATTACCAAAATAAACTCCAAGTGGTGTAAAATAGACCTGCCAGATTACTGGTATGATCTCAGAAGAATGAATTATGGAATTTGTTTAGTTAAAGAAATTTGTTTTGTTTAAAAAACAGCTAAAAAGAAATGTTTTTAATTTGACCCTGGTGAATTGCATTTTATCTGCTTAATTATCTGTTTATTTTATCCTGTCTATTCTAATTTAATAAGGATTGATTTTGATAGGACATCTTCGTGGAACGGTGCTTAATGGTATATTTTGTCACTTTTAAATGATTGTTTACTTTTTATTGTTTTGTTGCCTTTTAATTTTCTGTCAAGTACCTTTAGCTGAAACATTGTGTACAAAGAAATAAATAAATAAATTATTATTATTACAAGAGTAAAACTGTGGTAGAAAAACTATAACTTCTGTCTGTTTCACTACACCCCGTTTATCTGCCCAGAGAATTTCTACAGATTTTCATGACAACTGTGTATATTCTCCCAAGGGTAATGGTGAGTGAGTCTGTTAACACCATCTCCAGAGTGATACAGAGGCTTGAATTGCTGTCCCCAGAATCGCCAAACTTTATTTTAAGGAGACTTTAACCAGTGTGCACTGAACAAAAAAATCAGTTTTTACCAGTATGTCATTTGCCCAACTCATCAAAACCAGAGTGCTTGATTAGTGCTATGGGTAAATCAAAGGCACTTATGAATCGAAAGCAAAAGTGCTGCTGGGTTCATCTGATCATTACAGTGTCCAGCTTATTCCAATCTATATATCCATCTTTAAGAGAGTAAAGCCAGACAGAAAGCAAGCAAATTAAAGTCTGAGATGAGGACTCTGTCGGTTGCCTGCATGACTGTTTTGAGTGCACTGACTGGTAAGTGTTTTAAAAATTCTGCACTGACATTATTGAAATGACAGTCACTGTAAACTGTTGCAAACAATTCTGTGAGGACACTATAATACCCACAAACTCAGACAAAATATTCCACAACAACAAGCCATGGATTATCAGAGATCTAAAACAATTGATAACCTGAACAATAGGGCATTTCAACATGGTACATTGACGGAAGAGAAGGAATTACAAAAGAAGGTGAAACATAAAATAAAGCAGGCAAAGCTGAAGTATAAGGACAGGATAGAGAATGTAGTGTGGACTGATAACCGGGGCTCCTTAGCAATGGCATGAAGATGATGGCTGGCATTGATACAAAAGGTAATAATCAAGTTGAACTAGCAGGGGTCAAAACTGACTATCAGATGGCGCAAAATGTGAATGAGCTCTATTCAAGATTTGAAACACAGGATTTTGCTTCAGAAGTCAGCAAAAGAAAAGACAGAGGACTGGAGTCAGGGGTCAGCCCATCTTTGACAAGAATGATGTCACAAAGGTCCTCAAACAAACCAAAATCAAAAAAGCATGGGTCCAGATGGAATAATTGGCCTGCTGCGTCACTACTGTGCAGAGGAGCTTTCTCTGCTATTCCACTCCATGTTTGAAATGACCTTGGATTTAACAGCAAGTGCCCAGCCTATGGAAACAGGCAACTGTTATTCCACTGGCAAAAACTGCACACCCCAAAGCATTAAGTGACTTTAGACTTTTGCATTAAAATCTCATATCTTGCAATCCTTTGAGAATAGACGTTTCATCAGCTTCTAATATTATCCAGCCCCCTGTTTTTCATTGAGAAACTGATTGATCAATTCTGGTTGGAGCCTAACTTGGTGGGGTGGAGTCTGGACTTTTTTACAAAGACAATACAAAGAGTGAATGTTAATGGCTGTTTCTCTGATAGCATAAGTACATCTGTGGGCTCTCCACAAGTTTGTTGTTTATCTCCCATTTTGTTTATCCTGTATACAAATGACTGCAGGAGTTTACATAAACATATATAGACATATCCTGAAATTTGCAGATGACTCTGTCATTGTTAGTCTCTCTATTATAAAAAGAAATCCTATCCTGGAAAGCCAAAGCAAGGCTACGATACGTGATCTTCTTGGAAGACATTTAAAAGACCTGCGAGACCAAAGAGACTTGCCACTGTGCATCTCATGGGGACTGTAAACATGAGACATTGTGCCAAGAGATTGACCCAGGACCGTCTCGCGATGACGTAGAACATGAGATTCTTGCAAGACACGCCCTTCTTACAATCTATCAAATAGGACAACGTGGCAGCAGAACATTCAGTCTTGTGAAGGATTTGAGCACATACAGATCCATGGTCTCAGCGCATATAAAGCATAGAAGGACATACGTTATAAATGAAACATCGACGAATAAGTGAAAAAGAAATGAGCACGGAGGAAAGAGACTCAAAAGTGTTGGAAAGAAAAAAGAAAAAATAATCTAGGTGCAAATTCAGAAAATAAGGCAAGTAATTATCAGCCCGTAACAAGTAGAAATTAAACAAAGCACGTCCAATTGGGCTCAGAATTAAAAGACAGAGTAAAAGACGTTCACAAACATTGGGGCTCTACACATGCAGAGCAGATTAAGAAAGCAGAGCATTCGAAAGGTTAAAAAAAAAAATGTATGCGCGATTCAAATGTGGAGAAAGTTAAAGAATATGAAAGTAGGAAAAGTATAAAAAAAGAAAGTAAAGATCGCAGTAGCGCAAACAAACGGAAATTAATGCTCGAAAAAGGAAAGATAATCACCACAGACCAGGTGTCAATTGAAAAAAAAGCAGGACAAAGTGAGGTCAGAGGTAAAAAAAGAGTAGAAAACAAAGTGAAAAGTCATAAAGAGGTTAAAAAACAAAAGGGCCAAACACCAGGTTAGAGATAATTCAGGATAAGTTTCTCTGTTTGGAATTTCAGCACAGACAAAGCAATCTACATCATCAGCAGTTAATTATTTTTTTGCAAAGTAACCAATAATTGCATGTGAGGTAAAACACGTTTTTGAAATTCTTTGACGTAAACTTCAAAGCCTTACAATATTTACATACTTCTGACATATCATCTATGTCCATATATTCAATCTCTATTCGCCTTTTTGTTATTTCTCCGAGTAATAATTTCTGTTTTTTAGCGCTAATGTGAAATTTTGTTTTTTTTTGGACACTTTCGTTTTTTTGCTGCTTTCATATTTTGTATCTTTCTCTGCATGTGTTTTGCGCCTACGTTTTTTTGGGGTCTTTTGAATTCCTGTTTTCATTACCTCTAGCCTGACAAAGTCATTAAACACATGTCTCACTGACCTTATTTAAAAGATTCAGCATATTTGGACTCGAAAGATTCCAAATATTGTTTTTACAGAAGTTCTGAAATAAAAGTGAATCTAACGAAATAGCAAACATTCAAAGAAAAAAAAATCTTAAAAGTGTGTCCGGAAAACTAAACATGGGGGTTGGCGAGTGAAGCGAGTAGGGGGACGAAGCCCCCTAGTCTTCTACAAGTTAAAGAAGACAGCCATGGACCTATTGTTGATGAGTTTGTACAATGGTGTGATCAATGTAAATTACAATTTAATATTTCTAAGGCAAAAGATATGGTTGTAGATTTCAGGTCCTCTCCAACATCCACTATCTCAACCTTAATGAAAGTGGAGACAGTGGAGATGGTAGAGCAATATAAATATCTGGGAACAATCAATGATAACAAACTACACTTTGATCTTAACATAGCTCAAATCTTTGAAAAAGGGCTGTCACAACTTTTCTTTCTTTGGAAAGTCAACTGTTCTAAAGTGGACAAAATAATAATGACACTTTTTGTAAGTCCTGTATTAAATCCATTTTCATATTTGTTTTATCTGTTGCTTTGGCAACCATAGCAATAAGAATATAAATTATCTTAACAACATTATAAAAAATTTGTAGTAAAATTATTGGTTCACAGTAGACCTGTGTCTCTGCAATGCATTGCAGAAAGGTTAGAAAGAAAGCTAACTCAGTTCTGACAGACAGTAGCCATCTTCTTTGCTCTAAATTCCAGCTGTTGCCATCAGGGTACAGATTTAGGTTACCAAATATAAAAAGCAAAAGATTTAAGAATTCTTTTTTTCCCAGAACTATAAGCATGTTAACTTCTGCATTATTATTTTAATAATAATTGAAATGTATAAATATTATATTAATTAATTATTTATTAATTAATAATGTTGAAAGTAATTATTCTTCTTGTATTGATCTTGAGTGTGTGTTTATGCAATAGTATTGGTTGTCAAAATGTTGTGTCTTGGTTTATCATTTGGATCTTTGTAACAATGTTTTTGTACTTTCCTGCTGCAAACAAGTTTCCTTCTGGGATAGTAAAGTCTACCTAACCTAACCTAACTTAACCTAAACCTACTCTGTTTATAATTTAAGCAACTTAGAACTGTATTTTAAATAATTCTCACAAATACAGTGAAAACATGTTAGTGTTACTCAAGTACTTCAGTACTTGATATATGATAGATAATAGATAATAGCCTGTAAACACTAGGGGCACCACTGAACCCCAAACCACAGACACATTAAATCCCAACACAATCCCAGGTTCAAATAAATAATTTATATTTGACAAAAAGCCTTTGACATACAATTAGCAGCTAAATAAACCATTCATAAATCCTCCTTTCTCCTCCAAAAGAGTGTTGCCCACTGCCTTCTGATACTGAATCAATTTAAGTGAGGCAGTGGGCTTCCTTTTAAGCTAAAAGTCATCTGAAGAACTTCCGGGTGTATGAAAACCATTGCAGTCCTCCCCTGGCAGTGCCCTCTGGCAGTCCCCAAAGACCCTGACAGGGCTGCATCTGAAAACTCCAATGCCACACTGTTAGTTTCCTGATAAGGTTTAGCTCTGAGGAATACTGTCATCTACTGTACAGGGGAATGAACTGCTCCTGGTGAGTCTGTTCACCTGATCCTTCCACTATGACCTCCTGGCAGGGTATGAATCCTTCCTTTATTTAATTAATGTTTTCTATCCTCTAAGTACTTTATCCTTAATTGTTTTATTTTCAAACAAAATGGTTAGGTGAAGTAAGTACTGCTTTTAGGTTTTGCTGGATTCTTACCTCCCAACTATAATTTTCTGCATTGTACACGAGATAGGGAAAGTGGGAGTGATGCTACCACTATTTTTATTTTTAATTTAAGGAATGCACACAGGGTAATTTTTCAACTTTTGAACATTTAATATTTAGTTGTCAGTACCCGGTGCTCATTTTAATTCATTTACCCACCCTGTGCTAGAAATGGAGTCTGTACAATTGTATTTGACATGATTGACTCTGAGCTCCTTCATGTTGTGTTTATGTTTCTTAAGCCTAGCACATATTTTCTGGATTCTGGCCCAACAAAATTTTTAAAGCTGTTTTTAGTTGCATAGCAATTGTTATTTTATTTATTGTCAACCATTTGCTGTGTCTTGCCATATTTAGTCAGCTATTGGTAAGCCTACTCTGGAAAAAAAACAACCTTGAGCTGTTTATTTTAAGTAACTTCAGACCAATATCATAAGTTCCTCAGTAAAGTGCTTGAAAAATGAGATCTCAAACAGTTGAGTATTCATCTTGCCAGAATCAATATTCTGGAAAAATGTTATTTCAGGCTTTGTGCTTGTCAACTTGTTCTTCTTAAAGTTACCAATAATCTTCATTTAAGTTTAGACTTAAAGATGCCTTCCATTTTACTGTTACTGAATTTTAAGTGCAGCATTTAATACAATCAATCATGTGGCAACTTCAGACAGGCTACATACTTGGGGTAGGCTATCAGGTCATATTTCATCTTGGTCCAGTAGCTTCCTTACTGGCAGATATTATCTCTCCTTCATTAGAGATTTTTCCTCTACAAAAATCCCCAACTCTTGTGGTCTTCCTCAGCAGTCTATCTTGGGTCCAGCTCTGCTTTTTCTGTATAAGCTTCCATTTGGTGATGTCACCAGGCAGCATGGCATTGACTTTCATAGCTATGCGGATGATACTCAGTTGTATACCACAGTTTCTCCTGTCTTAATAAACTAATTCCCTGTGTTAATGACATTAACCGTTGGACAAATCAAAAATTTGTATAATTAAAGAAGAGAAAACTCATCAGTGGGTAAATGATGTTATATACTATTTGAAATGGAAAAAATCTAATTCTCACTTAGAACATCTTAAAGGATCTGTTCAAAACTTTTTTAAAACCTGGCAGGACCTAATCAATTACATTTTAGAATAAGCATTTATATGGGGGGAAAAGATTCCTTTCTCATTTTACTACTCTTAATAGTTTTACTCCTTCCTCTCTCATGGGTGAGGGTTGATTTGATTTTAGTTTTGTTAAGTTTGACTTGATTGTACGAAATGTTATACGCATTTAATATAATCAATAAAAAGAAGAGAAAACTGAGTTATTGATTATTCGGACTTAACCACAGAGGGGATTTCTCAGTGCCCTTTTAAAAACACATACATTTAATAATAAAATTCAGGCTTGATCCTGCCTTACACATTAAGAAACACATTACTCAATCACTATGTCTGCCATTTTGTTTTTAAGAAACAGTGACGATGTGCAACATTTTCTTCATTTAACTGGCACGGAACCTTTGGTGTGTGATTTTATTTTCAGCAGACTTGACTGTTACTGCTTTCTTTTGTCCTGTCTGCCTAAGAAAACCCTGGGCAAATTTCTACTAGTCCAGAATGCAGCAGCAGATTTGCTTTTTAAGGATTAAAAGAGAGATGAAATTACTCCTGTGTTTTGATGTGAAAATTTGCATACAAGTTGATAAATATTTTGTATGTCTTTATTTGTAACTTAGGCAAATCAATGTAATATATTAGTGTTACATTAGTGAGAAGCATTCATGTTCACCCCCTGTTTTAGGAATGGGTCTCTTTGAATTTTATGACAGGGATGGGGGAAATGCCTTAAACCAGTTTGGCAAGTGTTTCTCTGCTAAAGTCTCGCACTCAACCCCCGTAGGAAAGCCAGGCTGCCTAACTGCCAAACTTTACCTTAACATATAGTTTGGAGGGCAGGTGTGAAGGTCTTCTATTCCCCCATTGGTCTGAAGTATGGCTGTTTGGAACTGGCTTGTATCACAAGCCTTTAAGTACCACGACGTCCTATTGGCTCTAGAGGTTGGACAGAAAACCTATAAATTTGCTTGCTTTACCTCACACTCTCTCTCTTACCAGACTGATGGAAGACCATCACACACCATGAACTGAAAAGGACAACACAATGAAGAGCACAGCTTGGCAGTCAAATTGAGACAGGCATGTGGCCTATTCTCAAGAAAGCTGACCACAAAAGGAGGACTTAACTAACATTTTAAGTAACTAAAAATTCTGTGTGCCGCCTGAAACTACACATCACCATTTATCAGGTTGTATAGTTGCCAGTATTCAAATGTACTTTGCATTTTGTTATTATTTATGAATATTATCAATAATACATTATTTAAATTGTAAATTAACTCCGGCTTCTCTTTTACTACACCTATTGCCTGATGGTATACATGTAGAAGGGAAGGTGGAGAGAAGTTAAATGGTACAGTACCTTATAAACAGTGGTAAGTCTGGGAGATTTGAGGCATTCTGATAAAGACTACATATTAGTAATACAAAAGGGGAAAGCAGAGTAAAATATTACTCTATCAAGACAAAACACTCCTGTTTTAAGGTCTTTACTAAGGCTATTGATTAAGTTTAATCTGGATCTTAAAATCCTTTTAATTTTCTTTAAATATGTTAATGGCCTATTACCAAATTGCTTGTGAAATATATTAATCAAGCCCCCAGCACACATAAATCATGCTAATTCTAGAGTCATGTATTGCAGAGACGGTCAACCCAAACATTTACCCAGGGCATAGGACATAGACCCCAATTAGTGGAGGAATTCTTATGAATTCGCTGAATTCGCAGCGGCGAAGTAGTGTGTTGAAGAAGCAATGAAAAAGAAAAGGAAACATTTTGAAAATAACGTAACATGATTGTCAATGTAATTGTTTTGTCACTGTTGTGAGTGATGAGTGTTGCTGTCATATATATATATATATATTTACACACACACATAAACATATATATACATATCTATACATATACACATACATACACACACACATATATAAACATATATATACATATACATACATATCTACATATATACACACACAGCTATTTCGTATCAGTGCAATACGCTGCTTGTTAAAACGGATAACTCCCGGTCTTACGTGCAAGTCTGCGTGGATATTATGAACTATCGTATTTGTTTAAGTTCTATTTAAATTTTAAATAGAAGGAATTTTTATTTAGTCGACAGAAATATCTTTGGTAGGAATGGTAAAAACAGACAGGAATATTATTCGTGAATAAATCAACTCAATCCTTAAATAACTTAAAAGAACAAACATTCAAATTTCTTTACTCTTATGTAAATTTATATAAAAAATAAACTTAGATTTTAAATATCCCAAAAGATTTTGCTCTCCATAAAAATATATCCTTTCAAAATTATACAAATTCAAATATGAACATGCTGCATAACAAAACCTAGAAATATAAATAAAATGTGTTCCTTTCAGCAATAACAAATCAAATCATTCAGTTGTCTTTGCTCATATGTCATTTTAGAGCTGGACGCCTGGCATCTTTTTTGGCAACAGGTTCGTTTATGTTTGGTGTGAGGTTCTGTGTTGTGGAGATTCTCAGGATGGATTGCAGGTGCTCATCAGTGAGGCGACTCCTGTGTGCTGTTTTGTTAGTCTTTATCACTGAGAAGAGCTTCTCACACAGATATGTGCTACCAAACATGCACAAGGTTCGAGCCGCATGTAGACGGACTTTTTGTTCTTCAAAGTCACCAAAGCGCCGTGCAAACTCAGTGCGCTCAGTTTATCAGCAAAGTGCGATTTGGGAACACCGTAGTGACGACTTGGTTTAACATTACTTGGCAACAGGGAAAGTTGCACTGGTGCATTTGTGTCTCCCATAAAAGCAGCTTCACTTGAAATCACTTTGTGATTGTGCACGGGTAAAATGTCCGCTGAAGTGTCAGATTCTTATTTAATTCTTCTGCTTTCTGTATCTTCTGCAGTGCATTCAGGTTACCCTGATGTTTTGTCTCATAGTGCCGTCTTAGATTAAATTCTGTAATTACAGCCACATTAGCTCCACAAGTTCAGTAAACATATACTCAGCCTCCCATCGGTTTTTAAAGGCTCTATTTTCAGAATCAACTTTTCTCTTCAGCATCGTGTGAGCTAGCTTCGCAATAACTTGCAGCATCATAAGCTAGACATGATTAACGCGTAAGTGTTCGGCAAGGCAGCTGAAGCGCTGCATTATGGGATCTGTAGTTTATTGTGTTACCAGCGCTTCATATACCCGGGCTTTAATAACAATAATACAGTATATAAAATGATCTCGGGCTGGATATAATTACACGGGCTGGATGTGGCCCGCCCTTGAGTTTGACACATATGGACTAAATAGAACTTGAAAAGATATATTTTTTCAAATGTGATCGCGAATTCAGATAGAGTTGACGCACTACAGCCTGCATCCTCCCCTCGCTCTTACTTTTTTACCGTTCATCTAATGAATACACTGAGTATGGCTTTACCAAAACAATCATTGATGGCGAATAAAGTATCCATTATTCGAGTATGTAGATCGGGATATATATATATACATATATATATATACCCGCGTATCGCAGCGGAGAAGTAGTGTGTTAAAAAGCTAGAAAAGAAAAGGGAACATTTTAAAAATAACGTAACATGACTGTCAATATACAGTATTTGTTTTGTGAGTGTTACTGAGTGTTGCTGTCATCAAGGATTTGATTATCATTATTTCTTTCAATCAGGTTCGTATTTGTAGGATGTGTTGTGTTCAAGTTACATTCCGTGTTTGTCAATCGTTGTAAAGATGACAGGTTTCATTCATCGATTCGTTTCTTACTGCATCAATAAACAGCTCATCTTCTTCTTTATCTGAGACCTGACACACTGCATGCACGGGTTTTTTACACTGTCTTCCTTTAGCGGACATTGACTTTTTCCACCGTGTGCTTTGTTTCCACAGTAGCTAGATTTATGAATATGCTTGTAAGTATGAGACGCTTCATATTTTTGCTGCCTTTTCAATTGTGTAATTCGGTTTTGTTCAGCTCTTTGGAACTGTTGCCTTTTATCTGTGCACTGCGTCAGTTCACGTGAGCCGCTCGGTGTACATGCATCGAAGGTTCCCAGCTGTGCTGGTGCCATCTCGTGCTATGTCCATGGCTGTATTTAATGTTACCTTAGTCCTGGCACTTAAAACTTTCTCTCGCAGTTTCTCTGAGTTTGTACCAAACACCACCCTGACCATCTCATCTTCCTCTGCATAAGCACAGTCCTTAACCCGTGAATATTTAGTGGCAGTTTGCTATTGGATTGCCGCTGACGGACGGCCTTATATGGGCAGGCACTAAATTACAAACGCCAGCGGCAGCCTGTCTATGAACTTAATTTAAAGTGTAGGTTTACATCGTGCTTTGTTTCCAGTAGCAGAACTCATGAATATGGTTGTATATGTCACTCGGCTTCTTATTGTTTCGCTGCCTTCTCAATTATATAATGCATGTTTTCTTCAGCGCTTTTTTGAGGTCTTCCTGGTTTTCTATGTACTGCGTGATTACGTGAGGCGTGATGATGTCACACGAAACTCCGCCCCACGGCATTCAAGCTCATCTCCATTACAGTAAATGGAGAAAACAGCTTCCAGTTATGACCATTACGTAGAATTTCGAATGAAACCTGCCCAACTTTTGTAAGGAAGCTGTAAGGAATGAACCTGCCAAATTTCAGCCTTCCACCCACACGGGAAGTTGGAGAATTAGTGATGAGTGAGTGAGTGAGTGAGTGAGTGAGGGCTTTGCCTTTTATTAGTATAGATATATATATATATATATATATATTTATATATATATTGTGATAGTAGAGGGCGCTGTCGCTCCTCTAAACCCAAAGACAACACATCTAGACACCAGGTAAAAGTCCCAGAAATTAATTTATTTTCTGCAATACTGTGCACAAAGCACCACCACCTCCACAATACACAACAATTATCAATAATCAATATAATAAATCCTCCTCTACACCCAGCAGCTCCGTCACACTCCCTGCCAACTCTGGCTCAGTCTACTGGGTTTACCACAGTCCTTAAACTAGTCCTTGACCTGGAACTTCTGGCTCAAATGAAAACTCTTATTTTTCTTCAGTCCGGAAGTACTTCATTTCTTCTGTCCCCGTAACTAGGGAGAACATCCGGGCTATAATAGAAAAAATCGTGTCTCCCTGCAGCGTCCCCTAGCGGCCCCCATGGTATGTGAAGCCGAACTCCAATGTCCATGATGCCCTGTGGAAATTCAGGGCACCTCCATGTTGCAGGGAGGACTTCATTTAGTGGCCTGGGGCTGCTGGCTGGGATAAACTGCCAGCCACCTCTCACAATATATATTTTTTCTTTCAGAATATATTGTTGGGATATTGTGACTGTTGGGATGTTGTGACTGTTGTGAACTGCACCCATTGCTGGTAGAAGCCACGCTTATTTAATGCACATTAATTTTTCTGCGCTGATGTTCATGTCAGTGCACACACATGTATACCGCATTTGCTTGTCCACTGCTCGGTCCATTTAAATACATAATTTGAGGTATGATACAAGGTACAACGTGAATAATGCATAGCAAGCTGTATTAAGCTAGCACATGCATTGAATGATGTAGAGGTACCAAACATACCTGTACGTAAGTGGTTCTCAACCTGTGGGGTGGACCCCCTAGGGGGGTGCAAAGTAACAAAAAGGGTGGCGCGAAAATGTGAAAAAAACATCTGTTAAAACCAAAACAAATTAACTTAAACTACATACTGATACTAGAACAATAAATATAGAGTTAGATAAATGTTGATAAAAGTTAAGTAGGTAAAATAAAATATGCATCTACATTTCAAAAAAAATGTTAGAGGGGGCACGATTAAAACTGTTATGAAAACTCAGGTCGCAAATACTTAAAGGTTGAGAAACGCTGCTGTACGTGCATACTGACCCAGCAAAACTGGCCCATAAAGGAAAAGATTTTTAGTTTTACTTATTTTGGCCTCACAGGCAACATTTGAGTTTTGCTGAATAACATCCTGCAGAGACCACAACTGATGTATGTAGGATCTGATTGATAGGTGGCAGGCATACGGTACTTATTTTCACAGGTAAACTGTCACATAAAGGATTTGATTCCTAAAAGATCTCTTTGATCATTTGGCTTGTGCCCTTTATCCATTCTGAGGTTAAAAAGAAAGACATTGCTTTTAGTGTTTATAGCTTTCACTTTTGAAACAGTTTGCCCAGGAACTAACAAATTCCTAATACAAGAAGAAACAAGAAACTAGAAACAAAAGCAAAAAAAAAAAAGGTAGAGTGGTAGCTCTGGAAGGTAGCTGGTTCAAATCTGCCAGAAGGGATCCTATTCTGCTGGGCCCTTGAGGAAGGCCCTTAACCTGCAATTGCTCCAGGGGCGCTGTACAATGGCTGACCCTGTGCTCAGACCCCAAGGGGTATGCAAAAACTAATAAATTCCTAATACAAGCAATTATAAGAAATACAATCTGTAGATATTATTAATTGGAATCTTAAAACATACATCTACTTTGGTTAGTATGCTGTATTCATTATTTTATTGTTTTTATTTGCTTATTTATTTATTTGATGTTATTATTTACTGTTGATTTTATATTTGTGTTTCTTTCTTGTTTTATTTTATGTGAAGTACTCTGAAATGATTCTTTGAATGAACAGTGATATATAAATACATACATACAACATTTAGAATTAATGTATGCATTCATTGATTCAATAGATAATGATATTAAACATAAATTGCTCAGCAGTCATACTACTATTATTAATATTGATATTTATTAAGATGATTTTGTTTTTGGTCTTAAAGCAAATTTTCTCACTTCCATTGTCCAGGATATGCTTTTTATGGTATATGGTTAGACATGCATTATGATCAAGTTAAATTTTTGAAATATGTAATACCGTCTTTGACACCACTAGGAGGTTTTCCTATTGCCAGCAATTTGGGTACTCTGTTGTTAGGGCCATGTCCCACGTTTCTAGGGGCATGACCTACGAAGTTGTGACCTCCCCTTCACTAGTGTGTCGGAATGGAAGGTCAGTTAGGCATTTGTCATATTTGTGGATAAAATACCTTAAACTGAAAATGCTCTAATTGCTACTCCTTTCCATTTTTCTTTGTTTTGACTCTTGCCTGGTTTTTGTCGTCAATTCCTGCCTTTTGTCTGGTTTCGGTTGCTATTTTTATTTGTTTTGTTTGGAGTTTTATGCTTATCTCCTGGTTAGTATGGTTTGCCTGTCTGTCTGTTCATCTGTCTCTTTGGAGTCAGAACACGCAGTAAGAATTTCACCGTACTCTTTATACATGGCAGTGCTGATAATACAAACATCCATCCATTATCCAACCCACTATATACTAACTACAGGGTCACGGAGGTCCAATCCCAGCCAACACAGAGCGCAAGGCAGGAAACAAACCCCGGGCAGGGCACCAGCCCACCGCAGTAATACAAACATATAACTTTTTAAAAATGAAATTGAACATCAGTCCTTATTGGCAGAAAACAAAGCTTTGAATATCAGAGGAATTTTTTTTTGTCAAGTTCAGCTCCAGAAACTTAATTTTCAGTTCTGTTAAAGAGTAAATTTTTTAAAATTTTTGTATCAGTATACTGCTGCTGGATTATGTGAATTTCCCCTTGGGATTAATAAAGTATCTATCTATCTATCTATCTATCTATCTATCTATCTATCTATCTATCTATCTATCTATCTATCTATCTATCTAATTTTTGGCATATTGGTGTCTTCTGTAATGATTTAGTGATACAGTAAGTGTGTTTGCCTGTTAATCTGCAGAATTTTATTAACCAAAGAAAATAATGGCCATCACAATACAATAACAGCTGTGGTTCTCATTTGTTTCATGACTAATTGCATGTTTTGGCACAAGATACAGTTGTTAAGTTAAAAATGTAGGTCAGATATTACAAAGTAAAAAGAAATAAAATTATAGTTATATTTTTACGTGGCTTCCATTTTAGCTGGCTAATCAGATTTATTTAAATTGACGGAAACTCCTTTGATGTTTGTGCATATTATTTCAACAACATCGGGCAAGCAACCCTTGCAACCAGACTAAGCAGAAATGCAATTGAACTCAATCATTGTTGTGCATATTTCTCACAGCAGTCAAACAGAGAAGAGGAGATAATCTCCAGAGAGTAATGTTCTGAAAAAATCCACAACTTAGACAGTTGTAGAGTAACCCAGAAGTCTGTTACAATTGTTAACCCCTCAAGAGAGCAGGGTGTGGTAGGTGTTTATGCTCGTCCTACTAGAGACTTAATATTTCAGAGATTTGATGACCTCTGCTGGGCACTTCTCTCAATGCCACATTGAACTCAAGATGTTGAAGAGATCTCAATCTGGTTTACTTACATATTAAATTCAGTCAGTCATCGTCCAACCCGCTATATCCTAACACAGGGTCACGGGGGTCTGCTGGGACCAATCCCAGCCAATCACAGGGTGCAAGATAGGAACAAATCCCGGGCAGGGCACAAGCCCACCACATGACACACACACACTCAGACACCAAGCACACACTAGGGACAATTTAGGATCACCAATACACCTAACCTGCATGTCTTTGGACTGTGGGAGGAAACCGGAGCAACCGGAGGAAACTCACACAGACATGGTGAGAACATGCAAACTCCACGCAGGGAGGACCAGGAAAACAAACCCAGGTCTCCTTACTGCAAGGCAGCAGTGCTACCACTGTGCCACCGTGCTGCCCACGTAATAAATTCAGTTTGGTAATTGTATATTTTCAGTATAGTACAGAGTCATCCCTATAATTTGACCTTGCTAAAGGCATTTTCTGTTAATTTAACAATTTCATATTTTGAGGATATTTTGACTGTATGTCTTATGTATAATTTGATGAAGATGAGAACAATAGAGGATTATGCCTTTCACAGCCACTCAAATATGATAAACAGTTATAAAATGGTAAACTTGAACTTGAGAGCATTTTCCCAACTTGTAATTAAGTTATAAATATCTGGCAAATATCCCAGATAAGATTATCTAATAACTCACAGAAGGACACAGAAACCAATAAAGGAATATTTGTTAAACTCATTCCAATTGTAGCCATACAACCACAGTTAAGCTCTTAAGCGGCCAGACTACATATTGGTATTGTACAGTAAAGTGTTGTTAAGTGTGAACTCCCTCTAATTAAAGGTCCATCTTGTAATGTGGCTTGTATATAAGTCATCTTGTCTTATCTTAAATGAATTGCCTAATACAATATTCTTACTCGTGGCCTTTTAGGCTGTCTGTGAAGAATAGTGCAAGTTATTCAGGCTCACTTCAAATTATTTCATTTTTAGCTTTTATCATTAGCTTTTAGCATTGTTTAAAGAACAGAACCTGAAAGAGTTCATTTTATGTAGCGTTTATATCTTCAGTTTGAACGCTATTTTTGATACAATCATGCAACCGTTTCAGACTGACTACATAATTGGGTATTCTGTCAGGTCCTATTTTTCTCTTGGAGTTTAATTTTTTTGAAGAAGAAGAAGCAAAATGTTTACAAAAAGATGAAAAACATCAATGCAATGTAATGAAAGTCTGAAGTATGTTAGAACTTTTAAATATCTCTTTGTTCATTTAACAAATAGTAAAAGTGACATTTTAAAGTTTGAGTCTTCACTTACCGTATATATTTGCAGAGAAGTTCTCCCGTGGATAAGTCGGGACTTGATTTTACAGTATAATTTCTGGTATTTTATAATGTTGGTTGTATAAGTCGATTGTGGAAAAATCACGCTATTGGTACAAGGGATTATGATATGCTAACGCCCACCTGAGAGCGTAATCATGGAGCACACTGCCTTTTTTTTCTATGTGGGTGCTGCAATGCGCTGTATCAGAGGGTAGTCCTAACCTCTCTGTCTCTCTCTCTATTGTGCCTATGTGACCACACGGTAATACCCGAACTATTCCGAAGCAATGTTTGCACTGATTTGTGTTTTTTGTATCTCACACCCTCCTACACCTTTATCGTAAGAGCATCCCTTATCTACGATGGAGCGTTCGATCAGAAGAAAGTATGAAGCTGGTTTTAAATTGAACGTCATTGAAGTAGAGAAAGAAATTGGCAACTCTGCTGCTGAAACAAAATTTGATGTGTCTGAGAAACTGATGTGAGATTGGAGGAGGCAAAAAGATGTAAAAAAAAAATTAAGTGTTGCATTTTTGAACGGGCGTACAAGTCGGGTCTGATTTTATGATCGATTTTTCGGGTTTCAAGCCACGTCTTATACGTGAGTATATACAGTAATTATGTGTGAGTTATGCAGTTTGTTGGTATGCTAATGTGTTATGATTTTTGTGCAAAGTGTGTTCTAATTTTATGAAACTTGATTATCTATTTATGTCATTCCACTGATATGAGTAAATGCCCTTAACAAAACAGTTGCACGGTTTCCAGAAATGAATTTGAAGGGATATTATGTGGACTCATATACTGAGTTTGGGGCCAGTGCCATTTTTTTATGGTGTATACAAAAATGAGTGCAATGAATGATTCAGTTGCTTAAACAATGCCTCTACTTTTCCCTGCTTCTTTCCGTAAATCCAATTGTTGGTTATATAGAAGAATCTTATGCCTAACCTTCACCAGTATTTTGAAGTTGTTTACATCTCAAGAGGACCTTTTTGTTGAGTCCAAAATTACTCTCTCATAACACCTAACTTCAGGCTAAAATGCTATTCTAAACAGTGTTTATTGATTTTATTTATTTGAATTTTATTTACTCACAGAGCACTGCTTTTTCTGTAGATTATTTATTGAAGAAACTGCGCTGCACTTTGTTTTGGACACGCCAATTACTGGAAAGGTACTAATCAATTTTGCACCATTCTTGTCTATGAGTTCTCATTTGTCCTAGGCCATTTTGGTTCTTTGATTCCCAGGTTTTAGAGAATATTATGCCAGCTACAGGCAACCTGGGCATCCCAATTATCAAAATCACACCATCCCCACCATGAAGCAAAGTGGTGGACGTATCATGCTGTGGGGATGCTTCTCTGCAATAGGCCCTGGAATGCTTGTGATGGCAGAGTGTAAAATGAATGCAGCAAATACAGGGAAATCCTACAGGAAAACCTGCTCAGTGGGAGAAAATTGTCCTTCCAGCAAGACATCAACCCCAAGTATAAAGCAAAAGCTACATAGAAATGGCTTAAAAACAATGTTAATGTCTTGGATTGGCTGACTCAGAGTCCAGATGTCAATCCAACGGAGAAATGTGGATAGACTTGAAAATGGCTTCTTCTTCATGAGCTCCATGCAACATGATAGAGGTTGAGTAGTTTTGCAAAGAATGGGCACAAATCGGCTCTGTCATGGCTATCAAACGTGCATCTATTAAACACTTAGCAACCATTTATTTTGTTTTATATTTGTAATTAATTTAGACTTTGAAGAGATCTGTTTCCACTTTGATATTAAAGAGTCTTTTTCTGTTAAGCGTCAAAAAAGCCAAATTAAAGCCACTGTGATTCAATGCTGTATGTTAAAAACTCCAAGGGTGTATGTGTTTCTATAGGCACTGTAGACATGTATCATTGAAAGCTAATCCATGTTAAAATATACTGAAAAGCTGCATATGTCTGCCTAATTAAAGCATAAATTACAGTGATGATTTCATTATTGAGTACTCTAAGAAGACACAGGGAGAACACTAAAAAATACTTTCAGACAAAAACTGATGTGTGATTTGAACCCAGGACTCGGGAGCATTACCTACTTTGCTTCTATTCTGATAACTGAAAATGTGGGGTGTGTGTGTGTGTATTTTTTCCTTATGCAAAGTGTATTCATATGTGCTGTAATATCCATCTTCAGCCTTCCCAAGTGTATAACTCCTCAGTCAATGTTTGTGATTTTATTGGTTTACTGTCACATCTTCAATTTTTTACATTCTGTGCCTCAGGCTTCCACCCTTCTACCTCCCATTTTAACATACACATACTAGAACATATTGAGTTGGAAAGAATACAATTTTCTGATTATGGACATGTGTCAAAGGCCACATAGAATCACAGAGGTTGAGAGCATGTTCTGATAGAGAATTGCCGCACCCACCACACGACGAACCATCTGGATTGGGAGTGCAGTGGATGACAACCTCAGCAACACAATGGAACGGTGTGAGGGTTTTTATGGTGGCTGGAGTGCCAAAACTTTCACCAACCCCAAAGTTTTCACTGTAAGTTGGAGGACCTTTTGCAGGGCTGGATTCAGATTAGCGTCATACCCAGGATGGAACAACTGCAGGTTAAGGGCCTTGCTCAAGGGCCCAACAGAGTGGAATCACTTCTGGCATTAAGGGATTTGAACCAGGGTTGCTGGGACAGATCCCCAGCCTCAGAGCCACCATAGAAACACAGATAGTAATACAATTCAATTTATTAATCTGAACATCAAATAACTATAAGTCATGTGTGTGTATGTTTTCACTCAAACATCATGCAGATAGATAGTATGATTATTGAAACATTTCCACAATGATATCTTTCATAATTCTTTTAACTAAAGATATAATTCACTATTATGTCTATGAATACAGGTGACTGACACCTTGAGATAGTGTCATGTAAGACTAGCCTTACTGTGTATGATCAGGTTTTCTTTAACCAAAGAGCTTACTGCTGCCAAGGATGCACACCATAGCATAATAATAGAGAGGAGGCCATGATACCCCAAGGATTTTATACTCTGTGATTAATACTATATTAACCTATATCTGGCCGAATCACCTCATCCACAGAAGAATGTAAAAAAAATCCTTTACTCTTAAAGTGATAAAATTACAAACCTAAAAAAATTAAAGTAATACAAATCCATCCTCCTTTTATATTTTTCCCAGTCTTGTCTATCCACCCAGCTTCTTTTCCAAGAAGCTCTGTAAGATGAGACCTACTCCTTGTGTACTGGACCCCAACACCATCACACTTGTCCTATCCTGCTTTTATGCCATAATCCCAACTTTTATGACAATAATAACTACAACTGTTGAAATTGGCTTTGTGTCGGCTACTTTGAAAATCGCCTCTGTAACCACAACATTAAAAAAAAAGAACAATCTAATCTTAATGCTGACAAGCTGAAGGATGTTTGAGCTCTTTCTCTCTCATCTACCATTTTTTGTCTAAAATTCTTCAGAATGTTGTGGTCTCCCAACTCACGAGTTACTTCATTTGTAATAAAAAGATGGAACCATTTCAGTCTGCTTTCAGAGCACTGCAGAGTTATGAAACTGCTCTGCTTCAGGTAACTAATGGTTTGCTTATGGCAACAGACTCTGGGCAGACCAGCATATTAATTCTGTTAGTCATTAGTGCAGCATTTGATACTGTCAAGCATGACATTCTGCCATCTGGAATGGAGCAAATTCTGGTTATCTCTGGCACTGCCCTCCAGTGGTTTAAGACCTATGTGACTGATAGGGAAGAGTTTGTTAGTGTGGGTGACAGCAGGTCTAACTCTGTGCCAGTCACACAAGGAGTCCCTCAAGGGTCTGTCATTGGCCCTCTGCTGTTCTGTATCCCTTGGCCATATTATTCATCACTTTGGACTGAGTTATCATTTTTATGAAGATGATACTCTAATCTATTTCAGCGTTAAAAGTGAAAGTTCCCAAGAGCTTTTTCAGCTCACAACTTGCCTCATTGAAATCAAAACCTAGATGGAATATAACTAAACTTGAATTATAACAAAACTGAAGTCATGCTAACTGTCACCAAAGCTCAGCTTAAGAAAAAGAGCTCCTTCTCAGTCACCTTTCCCTTGATGATAATGTCATCAAATCTTCTTCTGCTAGGAATCTTGTCATTTTAGATTCCTCTGTTTTTATTCTACCTGCATTTATCACATTAATAAGCTTTTTTCCACTTCATTTCTCTGTAACACATCCTGTGTTTGTTCATTCCTCCCAGTTTCAAAAGCTGAGAAACTTGTCCATGCTTTTATTGCGTTGTACATCCCACATGGATTATTTTAATTTCACACTGGAAGGTGACTCTCTAATTTGTTATCACAGCTCCATTTGGCTCCAAACTCTGCTGCAAGAAGTCTTACAACAACAACAACAGTGAGCACATAACACCCATCAAACTGTGCCTTCACGGCTCCCTGGTCTTACAGGACTGAGTATAAAAGTATACCTCTAACGTATAAAGCTTTAAATAGCCTTGCACCAGACTACATCAGTAAACTATACTCCTCTCCGCCAACAAAGGTCCACTGGTTCTGGAAATCTCATTGTGTCCCAAATGAACCTGTGCTCTATGAGTGAAAGAGCCTTCAGCTTAATAGCACCCATACTTTGAAAACACTTCACTAAATTCATAAGATCAACCATATCGATTCATTTTTTTCAACAAAAAAAAAAAAAAACACTTAAAACTCATGTGTTATGGATGTCATTAAACTGACCCTGATATCCGGATTCTTCTTTTTGCTTACCCTCTTTGTGCAAAGGCCCAGGAATATTTGTGTTTGTACCACAAATTAAATTGTTTGCTCAGGGTTTTCTTGTAGTATTTGTATTTTATTCTGTTTTTTTCTCTTATTCTATTTCAGGGCTTTGCATAACCTATATTTATCTTTATTTAGTGATTTATGCAATATTTTTTGTATCCAATATTGCATATGCCTTGTTCTTTTAGAATTTCTGTGAAGCATTTTGAGCATGGGAAAGATGCTATATAAAGGTATTATTAAGGTGTATCTTTTATAAATACATAGCTTCTTCAAAAGCTGTGATCTTACTTGAAAAGCTTTTAAAAATAGATACCTAGTCATAAGGCTAAGTAATATATGCACTGATGAAGTTCCTTGAGAAAACCATATTATTTGTTTTCTGCATTTGATTTGATCATTTTTCATTGGCTGCCTGAATGCACAATAGATAACAGGTCTGCATGTGGGGCTAATGTTTCACACCTGCAAAACAGAACTTAAAGCATAACTTCACAGCTTGAGAAGACTCCGTCAGAGGGAAAACAGTAGGTTGGAGTAGTGGAGTGGTTTGATTTAATTTTATTTCTTCTAGAGAAACAGGGATTGGATGCACTGCTAGTAGTGTGTATCTAGTGTTTAGAATTCTTTTCACTGTCCTGGGAGGTAGCTGTTACAGCTAAGATTATTTCAATATATATCTAAGAAGTGAACAATGCACAATTTTTTTTATTAAATTGGATTTATGAAGTCTGTGGTGGGCTGGCGCACTGCCCAGGGTTTGTTTCCTGCCTTGTGCTCTGTGTTGCCTGGGATTGGCTCCAGCAGACCCCCGTGACCCTGTAGTTAGGATATAGCGGGTTAGATAATGGTTGGATGGATGGATTTATGAAGTAAGGGTACAAGTGAGACATGGACACTTAACCAAAAAAGCCGTTTAGTGAATATCTTTGTATTGCATGTATTTAAACTTCAACATTATTGTCATATGCACTCGGTACAATATCATTCAGCAATAAACAAGAATACACAACAATAAACAAACACTTGGGTGAAAAAGAAATGCAAAAACAAACAGAAGTAAAAGTAAATGTGCAAATAAATAAATGATTCAATGTAAGCTCTGCTGGAATATGTTCTCAAGATGGCCTCCAGACATGCAGTAGCCTGCAATGCTGAGAAGAGGGGCAGTGAAAGGGTTTTATTTGCGAACCTGATAGCATAAGGGAGAAAACTGTCTTTTGGATTTGTTGTTCTCACTGTTATGCTCTTGTAGCATCTCCCTGATGGTAGCAGTATGAACAGTTCATTTTGTGAGTGGGTTGTGTCCTTAATAATGTTATGGGCCCTCTTGAGAACTCTGGTGTTATGGATGTCCTCTAGTGCACTGTTCTAATGATATTTTGTGCTGATTTTACCACCCGTTGTAGAGCCTTGCAGTCCATGCTGTACTGTTCTCAAACTGGACTCTGATGGAATAGGTGAGGAAACTCTCAATTGTGCATCTGTAGAAGTTGCTGAGGATGGTGCTTGGCATGTCAAACTCACTCAGTCTTCTCAGAAAATACAAATGCTACCAGGCTTTTCTCACCAGCTCTGTGACATGGTAGGTCCAAGTGAGATCCTCAGAGATGTCAATGCCAAAAAATTTAAATGTACAGTGGTGGGTGCTGATCTCTTTCACTCCTTGTATCAATATTTGTCTTCTTCATTTTGCTACTGTTAAGAAAGAGATTATTATCTTGACACCACTTTACAAGGCTAACCACCTCCCTCCTGTACACTGACTCATCAAATGTAATAATATTGGTGTTATGCTGGGAAGTGACGCAGTTAAGGGTAAAGAGCGTGTACAGCATGGGACTCAAAACACATCCTTGTGGGGTTCCTGTAATTATGGTTATTGTTTTGGAAATGATGTTCCCCAGCATAACTGACTGGAGTCTGCCTGGTAAAAAGTCCAATACGCATTTGCAGCAGAGTGGGTGGCACACCTAGAGTGGAGAGCTTGTTGGTACCACAGTATTACAAACCATGCTATAATCAATAAACAGCAAATGGGCATAGCAGTCCTTGTTCTCCAGGGGTATAGGAACTGTATGTAATGTTGTGCTAACTGCTGTCTCTTTTGACCTGTTTGGTATATGTACAAACTGTAGAGAGTCC
The DNA here is from genome assembly GCF_016835505.1 of Polypterus senegalus. NCBI lineage: Eukaryota > Metazoa > Chordata > Cladistia > Polypteriformes > Polypteridae > Polypterus > Polypterus senegalus. The sequence continues at coordinate 124,806,851 of NC_053164.1, read as the reverse complement.
TTTGTGTCGGGTATTAATGTCTGAATGTGGCTCATACTGATTCCCTCAAAGTAAATGCAATAGGCCAGTAGTCATTCCGACAGTTAGCTTTGCCCTTTTTGGCAGTGGAATAATGGTGGTTGTTTTTAAGCACTGCTGATTGCACTTTCCATCACCCCTCTTGACTCCTTCCCAAATACACTCCTTCTTGGTCATCTCCAAGAAGTTCCCAGCTCATGGGGTCAATTCCTCTGAGTATCAGGTCACATTTACAGACTTCTTTATAGCACATTGTTGGTCAGCCCAGCTGGCAGTGTCCATTACCATTAATGTGCTGTACATTAGCAGATGAAACATGTATATTATGATACAGTTTTATGGGTGGTCACTGTTGCATCTTTCAATTGTGAGCCAGTCCCTTGTTCCCCCATCTAGTCTGTGAATGGGAGTGATACTACAAAAATAAAACAAAAAGAAAATATGCTGTTATACTGGGCATTTGGACCAAAATGGAATGTGAGGTGACATTATGACATTACTTAGCAAGACGGTGTTTCTTCAGTGACAGAAAAGAAGTATGCTTCTATATAAAAGCGGTCGGGATTGTCCTTCCGTCCCGTGAGTGCTACGCAGGCGTGGAGTTTTACACACGCCCTGTCCATTTTGCAATGCACGATGGGATTTGTAGTTTCGTTTTTCCAGGTAAAAGATGATTTTCTACTCCAGACTGTGCGATATCTTCTTCTTTCTTACAATATAAAAGCGGTCGGGATTGTCCTTCCGTCCCATGATTGGAAAGCGTAGCGGTATTCCGCTTATCACAGACTTACTACTTGCAGCTTGCGGTACGAAGCGACATGATGTGAGCAGAGTTCTGGTGCTCCCATTGTTCCCTTGCTTTTGTGCACGATGCGCTGGAAAAATAGACAAAATTATGTCTCTGGAAATAATTAATGTTGATGGAGTACAAATGCCTCACCGCGTAGTAAATATCAGGGGGGTTCAAAAGGGCAACCTCAGTATAGAAAAAAAGTTTACATTTCATCACAAAAATAACAGAAACTACGAGTATTAAAGTAATACTGCTCAAATGCATTATAACCAAATTAATGAGTTTGTATAAAATATCAAATTGACCTACATATTGAATTGCCTTAAGAAGTTGTCAACTTAAAAGTCGGTCACCTTAAAAGGCGGGTCAGCCTAGTATATTTATATTGTTTGTGAAATTCAGTTTGCTTCAGCATGAAAACAGCTAATAAAAAAGAAGAATCCCTGAAGGGCAGAAGGCTGACAAGCCTGAAGATAGCCAGTCTTCTGAGAATTATGCCAGGCAATTCGTAAATCAACATCAGCCATCATCCTACCATGTCTGCAGCAACTTAAATATTAAACTCGCATATACTTTTATGGTATTGATGTATAGTTAGAATTAAGGCATCAGAAGGCTGGGCACATTCTCATGGGCAGTAATCGATTTCCCTCTATAATAACCACTGACTCAGTATGAGATTTTTTTTCACCCTGAAACAAGAAAGTGAAGGGAAGAACCAATTAAATTTGCTTTCTCAGTAAAACAGGTGCTGCACACTGTAAGGACATTGCAGTTACAGAGGGAATAAAAAATGAACACGTAGAGCCAACTTTTTTACTTATTCTTCTTGTAGAGGCAACCTTTATTTAGTTATCATTTTATCTTTTTCATTGCAATTTGCTGCCCTTAAACTATATTTACTTAAACTGGAATAAAATCTGTCCATTCATTTTTCTCAGACAGTCCAAGATTCCATATGTGGAAGCTTATCGTTGCAGCAGCAGCAGGGGATTTCAATAGCCCACCCTAAATTGGACCATAGACTGTTGCTTATCACGCTTATCCTGAAATGGCCATTCCAGTGTCGACAGTAAATCAAACAGTACTGTATGCTTTTGGGTTGTTGAAGCAGGTGAATATGAACATCAAGAAAACATGCAAGAAAACACAGATTATATTCTAGCTGGAAACCAGAGCCCAGTGAGGATGCATTGCTACATGACGCACCATTGTTTCATCTTTCAGAAAGTCATATACAGAGTTACATATTCTCTTGCCACATCTAATATATGCACAAAAGTAGTCTGGAAAACAAATCCTAAGAAATCTAAAGAATGTGTAGGATGATCTTAGAATTAAACATAATCTAATGAACCTTCTCTCCATATACCAAACACAGTAGTTTGCTAACTAGAAGCTTTCGAGGCAACTCAGGCCCCTTCTTCAGGCAAGATGGTGTGAAAGAAAGAGAGTGGGAAGGGCAAGGTGACTGAATTTATACATATTCTGTCCAAAACTTAAGACCAATAGAGTGCCATGGCACAGAATGGCTTCTGATTCAAAACCAATTCCAAATAGCCATAATTCAGACCAATAGCCGCACACAATGCCTTTCACACCTGCTCCCCAAAACCATTTGTTGAGCTGATTCTTGCCAGCTAGATAGTTTAGCCTCCATGTGGAGGTTGGTTGAAAGATTATGTCCTGCAGAGAATCATTCCTAAACTGGTTTTAGGCAATTTCCCCAACCTTGCCATAAAATTAACAACATGGGTCGGCCCTAAAGACTTTTCGGGGCTGGGCACTGCTGTTTTCATCAATGATCCTGAAACACTAATACCACATTTACTTTGTCTGATTTACAAATAAAGACACAAAATATTTATCAACTTATATAATGAGAAGTCAAAGAAAATGACACATTTTTTTTGGCTAACTGCACCAATTACAGCAAGCTTTTGAGGCAACTTCATGCCAGAAGAAGGGGTCTCAATTGCCTCGAATGCTTGCATATTGCAATCGGTTCAGTTAGCCAATAAAAGGCATCATTTTGCTTGACTTCTTAATGCATCCACAATGGCTAACCAGGTACAACTATCAACTTACAGTATATACAAAATTTCTTTCTACAACACTAGTAAACAAAGCTAATGTTAAGTATTTGCTTAACAAAAATAGAATGTTTGTTTGGCATAGCTACATAGATACTGCAAAGTTCAATTTTATCCCAATAAGTCAATATGTTAAAGGAACATTCCCATCACTTTGGTGTAACTGGTTCAGCTTGAGAAAACTACTACTCATCCATTCAGAAATATAAGTAAGACATTTGATCAGATAGCCCAACACATCAGTGTCCTTAGGTGCTATAGATAAGTAATGTTGCGTCTCATCTGCAAAACTGTGACAGTTCCCCTTGTGTCTTAACATAATCTTGCCTAACGGAAGTATGTAGATTGAAAAAATTGGCAAGCCCAAGTACACTATAAATAATATTCATGGACCTCTGAACTACATGCACCATAACTAGCAAAGAATTTTCTTCCTGTTAAATATGACTGAAATCTATTTAAGACACTGCCAATTGATTCCAAGATGATTTATAAGAATACTGTGATCTATGATGTTAAATGCTGTGCTTAGGTCTAGTAAAACAACAACAGATATGAGACCTCTCTCCACATTAACCCAAGTCACGTGTGTGTGACAGACTGAGATAATGTGTGTATATATTTATAGCAAAAATATTTCAGGTTTAAGAATAGTCTTAAGTATTATATACTGTCTGCGGTGGGTTGGCGCCATTGGTTCGTACCTTGTGCCCTGTGTTGGCTGGGATTGGCTCCAGTAGATCCCCATGACCCTGTGTTCAGATTGTAAAACGGATGGATGGATGGATTACATAGTGTTACATTAGTTCAGTTGGAATTCATGTCCAAAGTTTGTATTTTGGGTAGATGAGTAAAAGTCCTAAATATTGACAATCAAATACTTTTTTTGTGTGAGTAGTTTGGAAATCAACATGACAGTTCTAGCGTGATAGGTGATTACATAGTTGATTGGGACTGTCTGCCAGATGCGATATGCGGGTGCTCTTCCTGTTTTCCTCACTCATCATACATACACTGCTGAGGAAACAGTGTGTTGATTCTGATTTATTAAGCATCACATTTTATGGCAGGGGTGTAACAGATGCGCATTAGATGGTTACACTCACAGTTCCTCCCAGGTATGTGGTACCATCCCAGACTGAGAGGGGGCACTGCCGCTAACTGTCTTGTTTTCTTACTCCACAGTTCAGAGAAACTGCCCAGTGGACTCCACCTCTCCTGGTATCCAGGCCATAAAAGCATGACCAAGAAGGAGGCATCACTTCTTACACAAAGTGACCAGAGCAATGGAGCTCCTCAATCACCTGATGATAGATGAAGAAGTTATATGCGTTCTAGCTGTATTAATTTGGTGGTGACATTTGTGTTTCATTTTTCACATCAGTGAGCATTTAGTTTTGTTTGAAACTTCAAGTAATTGGGGAGGGCCAGGTTGATGCCCCAAAATTTATTTTCTGTTGATCCTGTCATTTCCTCAGATGACCACACCTGGATCTCATTTACTACTATAAAAGAGGAGATGGGATGCTAAAAAAGGTTTAGGGCACAGCCATACCCCATATAATGTGGAGCAAAGGAAAAAATAAATCTCTTAACAGACATATGAGTAACATATTTTTAGAAAAGAGCCCAACAAAGAACTAAATTGAGATGGCAGGTGCCGATTTATAAGGGCTGTTGGCACAAAGGGGAAGGTCTAGGTAGGCAGACAACAGCAGTGACGTTAGTAGTGAAGTGGCCATTAGTACTCTGTTCTGCAGAGAAAGGAAGACAAAAGGCATTAGATCACAAGGGCAACACGCTTAGGTAGAGTGCAACAAAGTTGCAGGTCTTCCAGACTGTATGGCCAGAGAGTGCTAAAAAGTGCAAATAAGCTTACAAATTATAGACCCATTTCAAATTTACCCTTTCTCTGTAAAATACTTTTTAAAAGTGGTTGCCACTTAGCCTTAGTCTCAACCCATGCATCAGCATTTTTGAGAAATTCCATCCTGGCTTCTGCATTGGGTCATAGAATACAAACAACACTAACCTGTGTTATGAACAACATTCTTATATCATCTGATAAAGGAAACTTCACAATGATTATGTTGTTTGATACCTCTGGCCATTCTATTTTTTTAAATGGGCTGAAAAATTACATTGGGCTCTTAGGCACTGTCCTTGCTTGGTTTGGTTTTCACATCGTATGCTTCAATTAGGAATTATCACCAGAAAATATAAAATTATTTTTCACTCATATGCAGATGATGTACAATTATACCTTTCTTTTAGACCAAATTAAATTTCTTTACTGCTGTCCTTAATTGTGTCAGTGAGTTTACGGAGAGAATGGATAAGAATTGATTGTATCTGAATCCAATAAAAAACAAATGATTTTTGGGGGAAATGATGCAGACCCAACAGTATTCTGTCAATTATTAAACTCAGTTGGAATGACTATTAGTTTTATCGAATAAATACAGAATTTAAGAAATTACCCTAGTACATTATTTATAACACACATTACAAAACATCCACAACATGTTTTTCCCATGTTAAAAATGTTGGATTTTAAAGGTGTTTTCCAGATATGGAGGATGCTGAAAAAATAATGAATATTTATTTTTCTAGTAGAACTGACTACTCCAATACATTATTTATTTGCTGTTCAAATAATCCTTATGCAGTTTTCAGTTAAATCAAAATGCTGCTGCGAGAATTATTACATCAACCAGAAAATAAACTGTACATACTTTAACTCCAATTCTCAAGCCTTTGCACTGACTCCCAGTTAAGCTTAGAGCTGATTTCAAATTTCTCTTTTTAACATATAATGCCTTAAATGGCCAAGGCCTTGATTACTTAATCTGAATTTATTATTACTTATAAACTTTAGTGCATATTGGCATCTCAGGTTGCTGACAAACTTACACTTACTGGTATGCTCTGCCTACTAGTACGAGAAATGCCTCGTGTCTCAGCTTTTAAATCCAGGATGAAGACTTGCTGGTTTAGTGTAGCACACCCTAACTAGAGTTACTGATTAACTGTTCATAATGTATCCCTATTTGGTAGTTATTTGTACAAAAATATATGTAATACAATTTATAAACTCTTACCCCTCATCTATTCTTTTTCTCTTCTTGGTATTTTTTGTGACAATTGGTGTCACTGCTGTACTGTTCTCCTCCATATGGAAAAGTCATCTCAGATAAAGGAGTATTGGAGTCTTTGGATGGATAGATTATGTTGTTGGATTTTACACTATAGCATTCCCAGAAGAAGGTGGTTTGCTAGATGGCCTATGTTTTTAGGATTGGGACTGACTTTGTGTTTGACTTTCTCTCTTAAAATTGAACCTTCTTGAAACATTCTTCCTACTGACTTTGGTGTCTCACGTGTGCCTTCTAACAAATTCTGACCAAGATGTCATTGGTAAATTTATTCATTTATTTTTTTTAAGCATAGGCTTTCTCTTTGCTACATTCCCATAAAGCTGTAACTGGTGAAGCACATGAGCAACATTGTATGTGCAGTGTCTCTACTCTCATCCATTGAAGTTTGTAACTCCTTCAGAGTTTTCATTGGTTTTATGTTGGCCTCCCTCACTAGTGGTTTTCTTGCACAATTGCTCAGATTTTGTACATGGCCTACTCTAGGCAGATTTACAGCTGTGCCATAATCTTTATATTTCTTAATGATTGATTTAAGCGGACTCATTGTAAGGGATATTCAGGGACTTGGATATTTTTTATCTCCTCCTCCTAACATGTGCTTTTCAGTCATTTTTTCATGGAGTTGCATGGAGAGTTCTTTTTTTCTTCATTGTTTAGGAAAGGCTTAAATATTGAGTTGCCACAAATTGGACCTTCCATATACAAGTGCATTTACATTACATTTGATTGAAACCCCTTAACTACAGACAGGTGATCCTTTAACTAATTATGTGACTTCTAAAGCCAACTGGCTGCACCAGTGGTTATTTATTTTTGTCATATTAAAGAGGGTGAACAGTTGTGTGAACAATTACTTTATGTTGCATTACAATAGAATGTGAAAGCTTCCACTTTTTATATTCACTGCTGTGACTCCCCAGTTATCAATGAGTCCTCTTGAATATACTCGCCTTGAATGTCCTCACACTTTGTTCTTTCCTGGTTAGCAACTATAGACTAACGTCTCTGCCGACTGTTCGGTCCTATTTTATAACCACCCGGATCACTTACCCTAAAGAGGCAGCTTTCTCCTAATTGACAGCCTTTTTATAACAAGAAAAATTAGTAAGCAGAAATTAGAAACAGGATGTGTTGTGAATTGTTTTTCAACAAAGAATTCACGGTGTCATAAATAAACATTCCACAATGGAAAAGAGTTGGGGACTGTCCCCGTATAATGTCCGATGGACAAAGTAAAGAAACGGATGCAAAATAAAGATTAAAAAACAGCAATTGACAATTAATGATACAGTCATGGCGTTTTCATACTGGAAAAAATGGCGGGCAGAAATGATGTGGCAGGAAATGACATTGTAACTGCAAGACGGATGTGACGTAATCAAAAGGAGACCGGAAGTGATGTTATGGCCAAAGCCACATCATCTTTAGGAGACCAGAAGTGACTTCATTATGATGGAGCTGGAAGTGACATCATCATTGGGAGCTGGATAAGGAAGTGACATTTGGCAGCCATCTTGAGAACCCGGAAGTTTGTGAGGTAAGTTATTTTTCTTCTATTGGTGTGATGCAAAAGAGAAAGAGGCGTTAGTACTGCAAATCAACCCTTCATCTCGCGATGTTTCACTCACCTCAGGGCTTGTTGACTGCCTCCTAAGCACACGTGTGTGAAAACAGTTTAGTATGTAGTGCTACTGAAGAAGATAGGAAGGCCCTTGGATGGAAGAAAAGGATTGGGAGATGAACATTAGTCAGGAAATGATCATGTGTCAAAGCTGTAAAACGTTAACCAAAAATGAAGTCTTGAGAATTTAGCAAATTTGTCAAAAAACTGGAGAATCCTTTAAGCATACTCTATGAAAAAGTCTTTTGAAGTATCCATAAACTTACATTGTCTAATCTTTGACACAGGCTTAAACATCATCACACCAATGATGCCACATGATGTTACTGTGGGGGGATTGTTTTTGACAATTGAGGTTAGTATCTAGGCAATGGGAAACAAAATGGTGGCACCTAAAAGCAATACAAAATGGAGCAATGGAAAATAACAAAATATGACACTACAACATAAATAATCTACAATGAAAGTAACAAAAGTGAAACTATGTTCAGCAAGTCTGAATGTATAGGGGATATCAGGGCCGGTGCATTAAATAATGACATTTGAGGCAAGGAACATTTTTTCCATGCAAACACCAAATATTCATACCAGGCATACACTTAATCCAAATACAATAAGTATTGAGATACAGATTTCACAATACAATACCTGCACAATACAGCTCCTTGGAACAGCAGTTTTTTCAATTGCAAAATTAATAAACCCGCAAGGTGCAAACATAATAATTCTTTGCATTTATATGGCACTTTTCTCAATAGTCAAAGTGCGCAGCAATTGCAAGTTAAGGGCCTTGCTCAAGGGCCCAACAGAGCAGTGTCATTTTTGGCATTTACGGGATTTGAACCGGCATCCTTCCGATTGCCAGTGCAGATCCCTAGCCTCAGAGCCACCACTCCGCCTTGAAAGATATTTGTCATACATATATATTTTGCACCTGACTTACACCTTAATACCATTCCATAAATCAACAAAATTGTATAAAATGACAGCTAATATACACATGTATACAGAATACATTATGTTAAAAATCAGGAAAAAAAAACCAATATGAGAGACAAGCATGAAGCTTCAAAATGCACATGGACTGTTTTGATACTCAGGGCCTTCCAGTGTGGTGAAGTGGTACAAATTGCAGTTCTAAGAAATTTTTAATATTTCTTACTCTTTTAAAGATTTTATAATTTTTTTAAATGAAGCACTCAACATGTATGTAATGCTTATGATTAATACTTGACTTACATTTTTTGTATTATTATTTCGTATTGTTAAATATTCTTTTATATTAATGCTACTCTGACCAAAGCCCTGCCTGAGGTGATCACCTTGTTGCCATATTGTTTCACTCCACGCACCGGTCCTGGGAAATAATTTACCTTTTCAGCTGATAGATTCAGGCGATAGACTGTAAACATGAAGGTCTTGTCAAGTTGAACAGGAGTGCAGTGTATTTTGGGATAGCTGAAAGGCAAAGCAGGATTCATTGTATTTTGCTTAGTTAGAAAGTGCAGCTTATGATTCCCATGGGAAAATACACGGTGACTTGGTTGGGAGGATTCTGTAACATTTTCTGTGTTTTGAGAAAATGAAAAACATCATGGTGTGCTTTGCTAATAGAGATGAAATCAAGAAAGCCAGGCGTTTCGTGCATGCAAGAAGAGAGATATTTTTCAAAAAGACATTACTTTCTTATCCCATGTTTGAAAGTGGACACTTTTAGTAGTTGTTGCTTGTTTGTAAAGAGTTCAGCCCAGTTACTGCTTATATACACTTTAATGGAACTGCTATTCACAAATTGTAAGAGTCTCTCTTTCTTCAGCAAGAATTTTTTTTCTTTTAATTTCTTCATTGAGGATGTGTAATCTATAATTAAGGAACTGGACTGTCTGAAAAGGTATCATTTTATGTTCTTCCTGTTACAAATTGGACTGAATGATGGCTGCACAAACCCACCAGGGCTGTAATGTTCCTTGTATTGCTTATATTTGTTGGTTTTGGTTTTGAAGGAAATAAGTATAATTTTTAAGTGAAAGTTTAAAAGCCTTGTCTCTACCTGATCCAGAGAGTGTGAAAGGAAGCACAAAGAACAAGAAAAAGGTTTGGGGTTCCACCCTGTATATTAGCAATTTTGGCTTTGAATAAATAGGAGGTGCAATAATTCACGGAATAATCTCAAAAGACTGAGTCCAGGATGGGACTGACTGGGGAAGGAAATGGGCTGGCTTTATAAACAGAGGGAAGAAAGAGGAGTGTCCAAGGGGATGCAGGAGAAAGTGAGGTCAGGAGCAGGGCATGGACTGGAGCCAGAAGTGGAATCTGATTGGTTCTTTGGAAGTCTTTCCTTCTAATGATCTGAAAAGGATGGAGAAAAGACATTAGTGCACTTTTTCAACCCCTGACCTGGCCTTTTACATTTAGTTGAGCTCATTGGCTGCCTCCCATGCACGTGTCACCATATCCAACAAGTTGAACTACTAAAACACCAAGGTTGAATTCTAGGATGCTAAAATGAAAAAGAAGGCATACCCCCTTTAAATTACTATGTAACAAAGCCAAATGTATTTAGAATTAAATTTAAACAAAAAAAATAAAGTGCAGAAATATAAAAATAAAAGAATAAGTTAGAATAAACTAAAAAAATGAGTCTATTATTTTAACCCTTCATCCAAACAAGGGATTTGTTTCTGTTTTCTTTATTAAATAAGATTGAGCTCACCCATCCAATGGAACATTTTTTGCTTCATAAATGCTGATTGCTTTTTCTTTTTTACAGTTTGGGAATATCCAGTGAGTATAACCCATTAAAGGAATTATCTAGAAACTTCTCCATTCCACTTAGAATTCACCACCATGTAGTAATCCTTATCAAGAGGTTTACTTTGCAAGCATGATTCCTAAGATGGAGGATCTCTCTTTCTTCCCAGTGACTTCATTTTCTTTTCCAGTTCTTTTATCTTTTCACAAGATAACCTTCCTGTAATACCTTGTTTCACTATAAAGGTCCTTCGTGTCTTCACACTACTTCACCTAGACACTCTTTTCAAAATAAAAGCTTAGCAAGTAATTCAGGTTCTGTAACACCCAAACCCTTCTCAGTGAAAAATGTTAGCTTACTGTGGCACAGTGAGACCAGTAAGGGGTTACTGATAACAGTTATCCCCCATTAGGAAAAGAACCTATGGATTTATCTGGTAGATTTTGTGCTAGGTGCATTTTACAGGTGATCTAATGACACAATAAAACACTTAAAAATCTAAAAAAGAAATACATTTCTAAGAGAAATGTACTCAGCTCAGAAAAATTAATAAAAAATAAGTGTCATAACATGCAGGGTGCAAAACAAAATTTCATTCTTCTTCTTTCGAACTGCTAGGTGTTCCCAAAACAGATCATCTTCTTCCATATCTTCCTGTCCTCTGCATCTTGTTCTGTTACACCCATCACCTGCATGTCCTCTCTCACCACATCCATAAACCTTCTCTTAGGCCTTCCTCTTTTCCTCTTCCCTGGCAGCTCTAACCTTAGCAACCTTCTCCCAATATGCAGTACTCAGCATCTCTCCTCTGCACATGTCCAGACCAACACAATCTTGCCTCTCTGACTTTGTCTCCCAACCATCCAACTTGAGCTGACCATCTGATGTACTAATTTCTAAATCCTGTCCATCCTTGTCACACCCAGTGCAAATCTTAGCATATTTAACTCTGCCACCTCCAGCTCTGTCTCCTGGTTTCTGGTCAGTGCCACCGTCTCCAACCCTGATAACATAGCTGGTCTTACTACCATCCTATAGCCCTTCCCTTTCACTCTTGCTGATGCCCGTCTGTCAGAAATCACTCCTGACACTCTTCTCCACCCACTCCACCCTGTCTGCACTCCCTTTTTCACCTCTCTTCCACAATTCCCGTTACTCTGAATTGTTGATCCCAAGTATTTAAACTCATCCACCTTCATAAACTCTACTCCCTGCATCCTCACCATTCCTTTGACCTCTACCTCTTTCACACACTATTGGCGCTTTTCCATTGCATAGTACGGCACGACACGGTTCAGTTCAGCTCACTTTTGGGGGGTTTTCCACTGGGAACAGTACCTGGTACCTGGTCCTTTTTTTAGTACCACCTCAGCCGAGGTTCCAAGCGCGCCGAACCGTTACCAAAACGTGACGTGTAAACTCTGCTGGTCACTGATTGACCGGAGAAATCGTCATTACTGCATCACTGAACTTGCGACACGAGACACAACAGACCCGCTAGATTGTCTGCGTGTTGTTGTAAAAGTTCCAAAACTCTCGTTTTTTTTAGCTGTGTTTTCTTTGGCTGCCATCAGCCTCTTTTGAAACAAACTCCTTCGTCTTGCTGTTGAAAACATCCACATGCCGAGAATGAAGAACACCATTCCGTCGATATGCTCCATTGTTGTGTGTTTGTTTGTGGCGCGTTTACGATGATGTCACGGCAGTAGAGGCGGCGCACTACAACGACACATGAATAATCCCACCCACTCTAAAGCGGTACTAAACTGCAGTCAAAACGCAAACCGAGCCGAACTGAGCCGAACCAAGGTGAGCTGTACTGAACCGTGCTGTGCCGTACTATGCAGTGGAAAAGCGCCTATATATTCTGTCTTGTTCCTACTGACCTCCTCTCTAGAGCAAACCTCCAACTCTCCAGGCAAAACAAAGATTCATAAACAGGAAAAAAACAAAACTCAACGTCAGAAATCTTAAATTGATTATTTGAAATATTTAATTTAGGGATTGTCTCTTCTTATTGGTTGTAAGTTTCATACAAGGGCAAATAGCAACCAAACTTACTACATAACCAAATGACATATGAAATAATATGTATGGTCAACTCTGTCACAAGCCTTTACACTACTTTTTGGCAGCAGGGCTTTTCCAGGAAGATACCATCATAGGAAAGTTTAGCAAATGTTTGTGGCCAGGCTTTGTGATAGATATTTTTATTTCAAAGGCCAGAAAAAGTGTTTCTTTTCACCTTTGAAATACTTCAGACAGATTTCAGCTTTGGCATATTACGAAATTCCTATGCAATCATCTGAATGTCTACAGTCTACTCTGCTTAGATTCACCAGCATTTGATCTTGTAATAAATGCATATTTGTTCATTACGTATTTGCACTAGTCTCTGCAGGAATCTCTTTGCTGATCATGAATGAGGAAAGTAGATAGTTGAAGAAAAACCTCTCTATCTTTTCTTTCCCCCGATAATTCTTAAATAAAATTATCATTTATAGTTCAGAACTAGGCATACTACTTTACTCTAAATGATTTTTGATCTCTGACCTGCTGCTGAATGTCCAGTTGATTGCTCAATAGTCTCTTGTTATGCTTAATTTACTAAATTAAGCCCTTTCTAATAAAAGGCTGCATACTCAAGCTCTTTGATGTCAGTCTGAATCTTTTTTTATCATTAACTCATTTTAGTTAATGGTATCTTTCATGCTTCCCTCAAATTCTCCAAAGAAAAGTGTGAGTCCTCAATTACAAAATCATTCTGAAGAAGCTTTGAAGTGATGAAGTGCCAGTCAGAAGGCATCCACTGAGATTCATTATTTTGAAAATTTCTAAAGCTGAGGTCCATGAAACCTGTAGGGTAGAAGACTGACAGAACTAATTTAAGTTTAAATGAGAGAATGCAGCCTGTCCATTCTGACGAAGCTACTATTGTTAGTGATGTTTTTCACATCATGATATGTGATAATCTTGCCCAAAGTGCTGGTCCAGAAGAGGTAACTACTGCACCTCTTAATAGCTCAAGGGATGTGCTGGAATTGTCCTGCCTTACAAAATACGCCTAAGAGGTAAAGGTGAGGCATGTGGAAAGTAGTAACTCGTGTTTATGCTTTTCCACTTCTCTGTCATTGTTACAGTCATTGGAACACAAGAAGAATGCTGAAAGGCCAGCATTAGGTACGTCTTGATATTAGACAGTAGATTTGAATTTCAGATGATTTATTGAAGCAAAATAACGTAATCAAAAAGTTGAAGAAGCATGTGCATCACGTGGAGGTTCCACTCACAATGAGCTATACATATATAGTAACTCTCACCAGTAAAAGCAGATGGGAAGCTGAGATGAAATTAGCTCAAAGCAGATCTATGACTCATTAGTGATAGTTCATCAATCCCAACATTTTTAAATTAAAAACAGCAGAAAATATCAACTACTAAAGTAATATGAGGCATTTACACAGACTGTCATAGCTACAAAAATGATCAGGGTTTATTTTTAAGTACATAAAATGGGTTTTGATTTTGGATGAGTTTCTAGTTGGAATAAGTACAGAACTTTGAGTTTTTTATAGCAAATAGTTTTAGGTAAAATTGAAACATGGGTTAAGGTTTTGTCACAGGTCCTGGTAAAGCGTTAAAAAGTGAGTTAAAGAGTGAGTTTTCTCTTTAATAAAAAAAATAAAATTTTTCATTTTGCTTCAGCTAATTGGCATCCTGTCCAGAGTTTACTTCTGAATTGCACTCAATGTTACACTGAATTGAATTAAATACTGTAGGTCGCATTACTGTATTTCATGTTACCTTGTACAATATATTCATCCTGTTTATAGATCACCTATCTGATTATGTTGTCACATGTCTTAGTTCCCTTCTACAAACACACACTTTTGGCACATTACTTTCTCTATAATTAAGCAACCAACCCTGCATGCAAGCTATTGCAGGTCCCACTCACACTCACCATGGCATCAGAGCTGTTTAATTGAACCTGTAACAGGACATTTCTTTTGTATCACAATCTGGCAAGGCAATTGTTCAAATTCTGAAAGTGAAGTTTTAAAGCAGGGGTCCTCAATCATGTTCCTGGAGGGCTGCAGTGGCTACGGGCTTTCATTCCAGCCAGTGTCCTAATTAGAACTCAGTCCTTGCTGATAAAGATAGTTGGTGTTTAACTCTATGGCTTGTTAGTGTCTTTATTCATCAAAGACAAATTTTAGTTACTTTGTAGATCAGAGGTAATTAATTGCAGTCCTGGCAGTCTGCTATGGCTATAGGTTTTCACTTTAACCAATTTCTTAATTAGAACCCTTTAGATAGATAGATAGATAGATAGATAGATAGATAGATAGATAGATAGATAGATAGATAGATAGATAGATAGATACTTTATTAATCCCACTTTAATTTACTACTAAAGCAATACATTTTTTGGGCTTAATTTTAGTACTCTTGCCTGTTACCATTCAGAACCCTTAATTGGCTATTTTAGATTTTAGCAGCTGCATTTAAATTTTAATTATTGCCTGTTTTCTTAATCAGACATTAGTTAATAATGAGATGCAGATAACCAATAAACCAGCAGCTCTCCAGCTCACGTGCTTACCATGAAGTATATGTGATAAAAAATGTTTAGAAATAAATGAGAGGAGAATTGGAAGGACCATTAAGTTTAAATCTACTCTGGTCCACAAAACACATGGATCATGTTCTCACAGAAGGAAACTCTACAGTGCAATTAAAACTGCTCTTGGATGAATGCAAGCATTAACAAGCTAAATAGTTCAATACCAAGTTTCATTGGACTGCTTTCTAATTAGGAAACTAGTTGGAATGAAAACCTGCAGCCCTCCGGGACTGTGATTGAGGACCCCTGCTTTAAAGCATAGGTTTTTAAATTATGGGTTATGACTCATTTTATGTCACATGTTGTTTAAATTTGGGTCGCCCAGAGTCATGATTTGCAATTCTACTCAATGGGAAAGGGTCACATACAGTTTGTGGAATGTCTTGTGATGGGTTCCTGCAGCAATTTAAGCAGATACCATTGCAAACTCGCAACGGCTGCCAGAGGAGATTCTCCAAGGGGTTAGGGATTGGGTTGAGAAAAAACATTTCAGAAACACTGTTTTAAAGAATTAAATAAAGGCACATTGTATAAACTGTAGAAGAAAAAAAGATTCACTGACTGAGAACATGAGCTTTAGTCCCAGAAAAACAAGTCAAGAACCAAAGATTACAGTCACACAGGTCATAAGTTTTTTTCTTTCTCCTGCAATGTAGGAATGTTAAAATAATTGGATGACACTTGAAAAACACCCTTATGTCATGCAATGATTGTTTAGCTATGCATTCACTTTGCTGTAAGTTTGTGAATTGTCTGTTAAATTTTGTAATATTGTTAACATTACATGTGTTTTTCTTTTGTTTTACTTGCTTATACTTTACTTGGTGTTTATGAGGATGCAGACAAGTAAACATGTCATTGTATTGTTGCATATTGACACTAAAGTGAATTTTCCAACCTAAACTGTAGTATTTTAACAAAATGCTCCCTAAAAAGATAAGGCACTGCAGTCTCCTTCCTTTTCAATAATCGTACACCCTAAACCTTCTACTTTCAGTGTAAATTTTAAAAAGGTCTTAAACTACTCAAAATATTTACTTGAATAATTGATTTTGTGACATTTTGGGTTTAGCACAAAAAGAATGTGTCTTCTTTTGTTCATGTAAAACCATTTTAACTAAAGATCTTTGCATGCATTAAGTGTCTGAAAACCTTGTTTACTGACGATGAAGAAATTCACTGGTGAAAGTAAGTTGTGAATATGAATTTTATAGACTTTTCTCTGTCATTATTCCACTGATGTGTTTTGTTTTCTTTGTTCCTCTGGTTTTAGAGGATTTGGAATATGTGGAATCCATTTCTGTGACTTTTTTTTTTTTTTTAAAAATGTTCGAGTTCTTGAAGAGCAGCCATTTTTTTTTTTGTCCCTTAAGGCTGCCACTATTTTGGGTTGCATTGTTTTGCCCTTTTTTTGTTACTATGCCCATTGCTTTCATATGACAATGGAAGGCTATGACTTGTGATGTCACTCTTGCAACAGTGTAAGGGATCAGTGTTGCACATCTCCCATTTTCAAATTTTTCACAGTGGCCACCTCCTTGTTCCTGTAACAGATTGTCTAGTTTGTTTATTTCAATCCACAATAAGCCAGACTCTGAAAAGAAGGTAGGAAATCCATTCTAATTTCTTCATCTTTTCACAAAAAAGCTGAACACAAACAGATAACATTATGGCTATCCATCAATAATGTAATGTGATAATATAAATTACTCACATCACAGGTGAAGACTTCAAGCATTGCTTCCAAAATTTCAGAATTTCTGGTACAACTGGCAGAAGGGGATTACCTTGAAAGGCAAAAGCTTACTGTATAATAGTAATGTTTGAACATTATTTTTAAATCTTAAAGCCTTAGAACTGTTTAATAAATGTAACACTCCACGTACAGTATACAAATAGGTAAATACTATAAAAACTAATAATAGTAAATAAAAGCTATAAAAATTTACAGTACTTACAGGTGGCAGGTAAATGTAAGGGGTATACCTATAAAACTGACACCAAGCATCATGATGAGGAGTTTCAAATGTATACACATAGCCAAAGTGAAACCCAGTTATGGTGTTCTTTTATTGTCATAGTCTGTCTGTAATGGTGAAATATTCCAATCTGGCTTTAAAGGTCACCATAGAACTGCATCTATTCTTTTAAAGGTCTTTAATAGTCTCTTACTAATAGCTGATTCTAAGAATTCTACACTCTTTATTGTCTTATACCTAACTGCAGTTGTTGGCATGGTGGACCATGACATCCTTATTTCCCACCTTGAGAAAGGTATCAGAATTCAAGGTACAGCCCTTGCTCTGTTTAGGTCCTATTTGATGGACAGAAGTTTCTCTGCATGCTTTGGGGGCTCCTCCTCTTCCTCTGCCCCTGTCACTTGTAGTATCTTCTGAGGGTTTATTCTAGGTTCCTTGTTATTTTCATTGCACATGTTCCCCTTAGAGTATATCTTTAAAAAATATGGCATCTGTTTCCGCTGTTACCCTAATGATGCACAAATCTTTTTACCATTGAAACAGGGTCACTACCTAAAGTCCTTATTGAGCTGTATGGAAGACATTAAGTCTTGGATTTTGTTAAAAAGAAAACCAAGATTGTGATGTTTGGACTCTCTGTCCTCCATAGTATCTTTGGTTGTAATCTCAGTCCACTAGCACCATACAATTACCCCTGTGCTAGGAACTTAGGTGTGGTATTTAGTTAACTCAGATCAGATAAACATATGAATTCTGTTGTTAAGGTCTGTTTTTATTTTTCCTTCTACAAGAGTTAGTTTGTCTGTTGCTGAACTTGAAAAGGTGACTCATGCCTTTATTTCTTTACGATTGGACTACTGTAACATAGCAAACACTGGAGTTACCCAGTAATTCCTTTCTTGTCTACAACTGGTCCACAATGCTGCTGTTAGACTTTTGATGGGCACATGTAAGCACGACCATGTTTCTACCTTATTAGACTCTCTTCATCTGTTTCAGAATTTATTTTATGGTGCTATTGTTTGTTCGTACTGTATGTACCTAAATGGATTATCACTTTCCTATCTTTCCAAACTCTTACATTCCATCTCACCAATTTTGGCTCTCTAATGAGACACTCTTGGTGTTAATTTATAAATCCAGGCTGAAAGCACATATTTTCTTTTTGGCTATTTGAATATCCTTATGTAGCTGTATACCTTTTTATGTCTTTTGTTGAACTTTATCCTGTCCTAGAATGTAATGCTTCTTAGCTTATTTATTTTAATGTGCAGCACATAGGTCATTGCTTTATTAATAAACCTAACTAACTTGATCTATGCAACTTTTACATCAAGTGAAATAATATGCTTTTTGGATTTTATATATACAGTATATATATTTATATAGTTGTATTGGAAAGCTATTGTCACTATACACATTGTCCACATTTATTGTAAACTAGCAAAATACCCGCGCTTCGCAGCGGAGAAGTAGTGTGTTAAAGAAGCAATGAAAAAGAAAAGGAAACATTTTGAAAATAACGTAACCTGATTGTCAATGTAATTGTTTTGTCACTGTTGTGAGTGATGAGTGTTGTTGTCATATATATATATATATATTTTTACACACACACACATAAACATATATATATATATACATATCTATACATATACACATATATACATACATATATATATCTACTTATATACACACACATATATACACACACATACATACATACACACACATATATACACACAAATACATATATATATATATACATACATACACACACACATATATAAACATATATATACATATACATACATATCTACATATATACACAGACAGCTATTTCATATCAGTGCAATACGCTGTTTGTTAAAACGGTTGACTCCCGCTCTTACGTGCAATAACAAATCAAATCATTCAGTTGTCTTTGCTCATATGTCATTTTAGAGCTGGACGCCTGGCATCTTTTTGGTCACAAGTTCGTTTCTGTTTGGTGTGAGGTTCTGTGTTGTGGAGATTCTCAGGATGGATTGCAGGTGCTCATCAGTGAGGCGACTCCTGTGTGCTGTTTTGTTAGTCTTTATCACTGAGAAGAGCTTCTCACACAGATATGTGCTACCAAACATGCACAAGGTTCGAGCCGCATGTAGACGGACTTTTTTTGTTCTTCAAAGTCACCAAAGCGCCGTGCAAACTCAGTGCGCAATAACTCTAGCTTCTCAATAACTTGCAGCATCATAAGGTAGACTTGATTAACGCGGTAAGTGTTCGGCAAGGCAGCTGAAGCGCTGCATTATGGGATCTGTAGTTTATTGTGTTACCAGCGCTTCATATACCCGGGCCATTAATAACAATAATACAGTATATAAAATGATCTCGCGGGCCGGATATAATTACACGCCGGGCGGATGTGGCCCGCCCTTGAGTTTGACACATATGGACTAAATAGAACTTGAAAAGATATATTTTTTCAAATGTGATCACGCAATTCAGATAGAGTTGACGCACACTACAGCCTGCATGCCTCAATGAGTCATCCTCCCCTCGCTCTTACTTTTTACCGTTCATCTAATGAATACACGAGTATGGCTTTACCAAAACAATCATTGATGGCTAATAAAGTATCCATTATTCGAGTATGTAGATCGGGATATATATATACATATATATATACCCGCGATCGCAGCGGAGAAGTAGTGTGTTAAAAAGCTAGAAAAGAAAAGGGAACATTTTAAAAATAACGTAACATGACTGTCAATATACAGTATTTGTTTTGTGAGTGTTACTGAGTGTTGCTGTCATCAAGGATTTGATTATCATTATTTCTTTCAATCAGGTTCGTATTTGTAGGATGTGTTGTGTTCAAGTTACATTCCGTGTTTGTCAATCGTTGTAAAGATGACAGGTTTCATTCATCGATTCGTTTCTTACTGCATCAATAAACAGCTCGTCTTCTTGTTTATCTGAGACCTGACACACTGCATGCACGGTTTTTTACACTGTCTTCCTTTAGCGGACGTTGACTTTTTCCAACGTGTGCTTTGTTTCCGCAGTAGTTGGATTTATGAATATGCTTGTATGTATCAGACGCTTCATATTTTTGCTGCCTTTTCAATTGTGTAATTCGGTTTTGTTCAGCTTTTGGAACTGTTGCTTTTTATCTGTGCACTGCGTCAGTTAACGTGAGCCACTCGGTGTACATGCATCGAAGGTTCCCAGCTGTGCTGGTGCCATCTCGTGCTATGTCCATGGCTGTATTTAATGTTACCTTAGTCCTGGCACTTAAAACTTTCTCTCGCAGTTTCGCTGAGTTTGTGTCAAACACCACCCTGTCCATCTCATCTTCCTCTCCATAAGCACAGTCCTTCACCCGTGAATATTTACCCGTGGCAGTTTGCTATTGGAATTGCCGCTGACGGACGGCCTTATATGGGCAGGCACTAAATTACAAACGCCAGCGGCAGCCTGTCTATGAACTTAATTTAAAGTGTAGGTTTACATCGTGCTTTGTTTCCGAAGTAGCAAAACTCATGAACATGGTTGTATATGTCACTCGCTCGCTTCTTATTGTTTCGCTGCCTTCTCAATTATATAATGCATGTTTTCTTCAGCGCTTTTTGGAGGTCTTCCTGGTTTTCTATGTACTGCGTGATTACGTGGGAGGCGTGATGATGTCACACGAAACTCCGCCCCCACGGCGTTGAAGCTCATCTCCATTAAAGTAAATGGAGAAAAACAGCTTCCAGTTATGACCATTACGCGTAGAATTTCGATATAAAACCTGCCCAACTTTTGTAAGGAAGCTGTAAGGAATGAACCTGCCAAATTTCAGCCTTCCACCCACACGGGAAGTTGGAGAATTAGTGATGAGTCAGTGAGTGAGTGAGTGAGTGAGTGAGTGAGTAAGGGCTTTGCCTTTTATTAGTATAGATTAGATCTACATTGAAAGACACAATATTATTTCAAAACACATTTTGTTCCTGCTATTTAAAATATCCTAACCATGCCATGTGAGTCTCTCTGTGTGAGGCCAGCTAGCAGCTGTTCTGCTCTTTTCTTTTTTTCTAATTAAGCGACAGCTCAAATAGCACTCTTGCTCATCGCTCACCTGCAAAAGTTCCTTTTGGTGCTTTAAACTTGAATCAACATTCTGCTAAAGTTCACTGTTAACATTTTTTTTTCATTACATGTACCAACTATGACTTTTATGATGACAAAGGTGCTCATTATAAAATCATGTTCTAACTTTTTGGTCAACTCATTTTCCTCAACTCATGTCTCATAATTAGCAAACTTGTCAGTGTAATATGATATTCATCTATTGCTTTTTTCATGGTGTTTTTTTCATCTTGTAACTTCCAAAGTCACTCCGATTTGCCCTACTGTGTCCAAACCTTTATTTCTGATAGGTGCAAATGGTGGCCTTGCCACGTGAACCTAGTATGCTTTTTAGTTGGTCCACTTCACATTGGCTTATGTAGCCAGTGTGATTTATTGTGTACACCCAGAGCAATGTCAGTAAATATTGAAAATGCGAAGATGAATTTTAATTTAGTTAATCAATTATCAGTCTTGCCTTTGTTAAAAATGGTAATTTAATCAAATAATTCAGCAAGGCTCCTAGTTTATTTACCTTCCCTTTCTCTGTATAAGGTGATTTCCAGCCTTTAGACGTGTACCAAGGTAACTGAAGCACACTCATTTTAAGAAACAGAATAATGCAATTTATTGATAAACAAAAAGATTACAGAAATATGATGACTGCATATACTGTATATGTTGACATATAAGACAGGATGCAGACAGAATAGACAGGCAAACATATCACATAAAGGGGCTGGCTATTAAGTTGCTATTTACTGTTCTAATTTGTTTTAGCACAGATAAATAGTTTTACTATACTCAGTTTTTAAAGGTGAAGTCCGACATTGTGTAGAGTTGTTGCTTTCTGCTCCAGGTTCAAGTGGAGGTTTCTTCTTGGAGTGCACTTTTTCTCTTTGCAGCATATTCATTTATGTGTGCTGCGCGGTGCTTTCCTTAGCTAGTTCTTTGTGGTGTTGTCTACATCTTCATAGGAATAGCTTTACTTTTTGTGGCACAAGAAGTTGAAGTTCCCTACTTGAAGTAATGGATGCTTCTTAGCAGACTTCAACTACTGGCACAGAGCTTTGGCTTGACAATGTGAATTGAGCTTTCAGGTCCACAAAGAGAAGGGAATTGTCAAGTTCAGCTATCCCCAGAGAGGGAACTGTTTATCTGCTTTTTTAGTTTCGGAGAGAAGGTCTCAGAAGGTCATCTTGCAGATTTCCCCCCTCCCTTAAAGAATTCCAGAAATGGGGGCCTGAGAGAAACCCCAGGGAGTTTAGTGAGTATCCAGAGTATAATGGATGTGATGACTGAAATTAGTTTTAAGGAGATGTATAACTTCTGACTGGATTAAAGTTTCTTCCAGTTACAAAATCTGTGTGTCCTCATAGGTGGGTTCTTCTGTCCATCAGAGTTGTGATTCATTTATTTACAGCTGTTTGTTCTTCCTTGAGTCTATTTTGTGTGTTTTGGATCAAGATGTCTGCAGGGGGACCTTGTGGTAAAGTGAGGTCCGTGGCTCATTGCCTTTTAAAATAAAGAATTGCTGCATTTGTGGATTAATGAGGGGGCGTGATAGTGTGGCTGGAGCGGTTTGCTGACTGAAGTGCACAGGTGAGGAATCGTCAATGTCTGTAATTGATGCTGGGAACTGCTAATTGCCACACCTGTGCTATGTCCCCATATATAAAAGGAGAAGTGTGAGTGGGAGAAGGAGGAAAAATTGGAATAAAATGGAACAGAGGTTAAAAGGCGGCTGAAGAGCAGTCTTGGGTAGGACAATCCGGCCACCTAGAGTGGCAAGGCAGCACAAACAGGGGCCCCACGAAGGAGCATAGGTTGTGGCACTCTAGGAGCTGGTTCACCCCACTTAACAATAGTGTGGAGTGGGGCAAGCATGGCAGATGACCTCCCCAGGGATCCGAGGTATGAGAGCAGGTGTGTGAAGGAAGACGGGAGGAGTGCCAACCTCGGACATTCTGGCTACGCTGTGAGGAGGCAGCCAAGACAGGTGTCAGGGGATAAAGTTCGTGGCTGCTGAGTCTCCGCCGGCTGTGTGAATTATTGGTGAGCCAGGGAAATGAAGAAGAATGTGGGCTGAGATCTGAATGTGCCAGTGACTGCATTTTTAACCTCTGCTTTTAATGGATTTAATTATTGTATTTTTATCCCCCACTATTCACTTGTTTTGAGCACTGCACTGTGGACGCTGTTTTTGGTTTTGTTTTGATTCTTTTTAATAAAAGTATGGAACACTTTTTACACTATCCATTTGTGATTTGTTCACATCTGTCAGCTCATTTGGTCATAACTATCGACGGTGTTGGGATCGAGAGGCTCCTAAATGTGAAGGGGAACATGGAGAGGACTGGCATCGTCGCAGACCTCTGGAAAGATGTCAGCTCAACATTTGATTTTACACCCTTATCAGAAGACCTACAGACGGATCCTGGTACAAGCTGGATTTCAGTCACTTAGTTTGGAATATAAGTTGAGGAAGGTGCAGCTGCATGTCTGTTAAGTCTGCTTTCTTAATAGGACTTGTGTACCACTAAAGCCTTCCAGAACGGGCAATGGCCAATTTGTTCTGCACTATCATAAAGTTTCCCCAGTAGTGATCTGTCTCAGTTCCATTTGTCTGTATCTCCAAAACTTTAACTTTTCCACAATTTGCCCAACCCTGGTTCCATGTATAGGGCAGAAAAGCTGGTGGTACAGCTTAACCTCCTTAGCTTTACATTTTTTTTCTTGAATAAAAATGTAAAAAGCATTGTATGGTTTGGCTTGAAAAATTACATAGTTATTAAATCTGATTTTTGCACTGTAAAATGAGCAAAACACTAAAAGTACCAAGTCAGAAGTGTAGGAAGTATAATAATGATACAAATAATAATAATATATAATAATAATTTTAAATAATGTTAATACCATATATATTGTCAAAACGTCTCATTTGTGTTGTATATCCTGAAGCACGGTGAAATACACAGTCGGGACAATAGTAATGTGATTCCTTCCAGATTTTCTTTCCAAACTGATCAGCTTTTGAAGAGCAAACTGCACGTGTGCAATTATCATGAGCATCAGAATCACTTTCGGTTTCACTGTCCGTTTCAATTTCATCTCCCTGAGAACTGATTCACTTGTTCATCACTGCTCGTGTCACTATGAAGAGCGTGCAACACCTGGGCTGCTGAAAAACGTTTTTAATGAGACGCCATTATGAGACTTGGAGAAGATGTGTCTGCCCCATTGCACTCCAGCCTGTTGCTTATGCAAGAAACCCCTATATCGTTTCCCGAGCAATACTGGTGGCCATTGATACCAGATCTATAATTATGTTAGTTTAGGTGGCGCTTTTTTCCAGGTACAAAGGCTTAACTGGATGTAGGCTCAACACAATTTAAAGTAGGGCATTCTTATTAGAAGAACGTGCCTCATTTTGGACTGAAGAATGTTGTTGACAACAGTATACTTGATGTGGTATTTTCTGGCAGCAGTATAAGTTGATATCAATTTTGTGCTTCCAAAGCTTAAGTTAGGAGGAAAGTAGGTCTAACTCCACTACACTTGACAGTGACCACCGTCTGAGGTGTTGCTACAACACCCAACACTGAAAAGCACAACTATGACAAATGGTGAAGGATATATGAAGTAGACCACGTTCCTATGTGTGAAATGGAATGTGATGGGGGGGTGCTTCATTAGATCACAAAAGGGCCAGCAAAGCATCAGCAGCAGGAAGAGAAAAAAATACTAATGGAATATGAGGGCCTTTTCATTACAGGTCATCAAGTGTGCCTCAAACAAATTTATGTATGAGTCAGTCATCTTAGAATGCTCAGCCCATTTTTGATAACATTTATGAACCCCAGAAAGTTTAGATCAACAAAAAAGATTGATTCTGACAGTTCAGGGTAGTTTAAAATTTCCTGACTGCTCAATTTAGTTCAGTTTATTTTTGTGTAGTGCTCTTCACTGAGTGTAACAAATTCACAGGTAAAATTCAATTACAAACTTTTCTAATTACATCATGTATACACATAGAGAAACAGATTTTTTAAATGTTTTAAACAAAGTACAGTGGACCCTTGACTTACAAATTCAATTTGTTCATGAGGGTTCATTGTAACTCAAGTTGGTTGTAAGTCAAGGCTATTTTTCCCATAAGAAATAATGGAAATACCTATAATGCGTTAAATACCTCCCACAGCAACACTTACTTAACCTTTTCATAATAAAAAAGGGTTATATAATGTGCATAATTTACCAAAAACACCAATAATTTTTCTAATGTCCTCACCAAAAAGTTATAAAAAGTGCCTAGCCTACCAGAAACAACAATTTCATACTTTAGTCACCATTTAAGTTTACATCTTTGGCTTGCAGGAAGGGAGGAGGAGGAAAATGATTTGGAAGGTGGTTATTGTTTGGAAGGAGCTTCCTTATACAAATCTTTTCTTTGTAAAATTGTTGAGATGGTGGATTTCAACATGCTGTACATATTAGCGAGATCGGTCACATGAACAGCACTTTCATATTTCCACACGGTTTCCTTCTTTGTTTCGATTGTGACTGCTTTCTTTACCTTCGTTACCTTCTTTTCCTTCCTTAGAAATTAAAAATATAATCGAGATAAATTATATAAAGCACTGCACTGACAGAAATTACGTCCACAAACACATGTATCTGGGCTCCGACTGACGCTTCCGAACAGTCTCGGCTGTTTGTTTACAATTGCACAAGCGCATACACATGACCGCATTCCGGTCGTAACGCAAGATGTTGGTCGTAATTCAAAACAAAAATTTTGGTCGTAAACCAAGTTATTCTCATGTCAGGCTAGTCGTTGTGGTACCCGGCCGGGCTCCAGCCCCAGACCGCGAGAGGGCGTCCGCCCTGGTTATGTTGGGGGCCTCGGGTAAAGGGCTTAGAAGCCCAGCCCTGTAGGGACCCGTGGCCACCGCCAGGCGGCGCCCCAGTGCCTGAATATCCTGGGAATACTTCCTGGTGTGGCGGAAGTGCTGGGGGGAAGACGACAGGGGACACCCGGACAGCTTCCGGGTGCGCAGCCGGCACTTCCACCACACTGGGGCGTGACTCTGGAGGAATGCCGGGAAGCAGCTGGAGCCCATCCGGGTTCCTATTTAAGGGGCCGCCTCCCTCCAGTCATTGGTGGATGTTGGGTGGAAGCGGACAGAGCTGAAGAGAGGACTGGAGGCAGCCAGGAGAGAGGCACAGAGACTGTGAGGCCTGGACATTGGGGGAGTCGGTGCTGGAGGCACTGGGGTGTGTCGTGCACGTAAAACTGTAAATAATATTGTAAATAAACAGTGTGTTGGGTGAAACGACGATGTCCGTCTGTGTGTGTCCGGGCCAGCGTCCACATTGTATATTGAGTGTCGACTGTAGTTCCAATTAATTAACATACAGCAAATGTAATTTAACAATATGTATCGATTAACACTGAGTTAAGGCCAGTTAACAAAGGAGGAGAGGAAATCAGAAACTTCAGTTCATGAAGAAAATAAAACTCTGGAGAATTCATGGTCAATTGTTAAAAGAGAAAATTAAAGACAAAGTCTGACACAGTCCCAGTCTCAGTGAACTCTGAGAACTAGCCGCCCTCCCCCTAAAGGGGAATTTTACTTAAATTGATTCCAGGACTCCCATTATCACTGATGTCTTTCCATGAACAACAAAACAATTTGGAAGTGGAGCAGTGGCACCAACTTCTACCACAAGATACCGAGAAGACAAACAGTATAGAGTGGTTAATAATGGTTAATTAATTACTGTGTTACTTATGTTTTTGCACAAAAGACAACCAAACAGAGGTTCAATATGCACAGCTAATCAGCAGCTCTAGACTGGATGTGCTAGACTGAAGTAGTGAGTCTTCAGCTTGGATTTTAAAACTGAGACTAGAGAAGCATCTCTTGTAAAAGCAGGCAGATCACTCCACACCCTGTAACTAAAAACTCAACCTTGCACTGTTATTTTATTAATCCTTGGAATCATACCGTAAGTAGTCTGGCATCTTGAAAACTTAATGTGCGCTCAGGTTTGTAAGTAATGATAAGTTTAGATAAGTAAGCAGAGCACTGGCCATTTAAAGCTATATATGTATGAAGGAGGATTTTGAAATCATCCCTAAGCTTAATTGGGAGCCAGTGTAATGACTTGAAGTCTGTAGTTATGTACTTATACTTTGTAGTTCTTGTAATGCTTCTTGCAGCTGGATAAAGAATGACTTGAATGGCCAGTGAATAATGCCTTTAAGGAGTCAATCTGACAAGCAATAAATGTATGCATTAATTCCTCTCTATCAACCATATTAAACCATTTTAATTTTTCAATATTTTTAAGCTGGATTATACATGTTTTAGATTGTTATGTAATATGAGGTTTTAAAGACATGATAGTGCCTAAATTGCATCCTGATTCGGTAAAATGAATGTTTAGACTAGCTAAGTTAAAGTGACAGAACATTGTTTTCCCCTATAACTAACATTCCTTTTTTTTCTGTTCAGAGACAAGTAATTTTCATTGATTCATGTTTTTGATGATAATTGAGGACGACTCAATTAATTAAGGATACCATCAGAGAAATGTTAGTTGAACTAAAAGAAAGGGATCTTCTTGGGTATCTTCTGAATACAACTGAATATTCTTATGATAGTTCTCAACAAAAGCCTGTAAATTGAGAATGTTAAAGGTTAAAGTATTGAGCCCGGTGGGGCACCATATTTAACATCCGAGTATAATGACTGAGCTCTGTCAGCACATTTCTGCACAAACTGAAATTGATAAATATGAACTAAATCCTGCAAGGACAGTGCCTGTATGCCCAATGTAATATTCAAAGTAATAGAACAGACTCTTCGATTGCATCAAATTTCCTTCATCGGAGGATGTTAGAATGTCATTTACAGCACAAGTTAGTGCTACCACAAAAGCCAGAGCGGAATTTCTCAAATAAACTATGATATGTGACGTGATGCTATGATTTGGGCTCTGTTAATTTTTTGTGATCTTTTGTGCATAGTTATACTTGTTCTTGGACTTGATTAGGGTTTTTTCTAAGCCAACGAAGAGTAATATGGCATTTGTTTGTGGTTCTCCTAATGTTTTAGGAGTTAAGTAATTTTTGGATCATTTTGTCCACCATTCTGAATTCTTAATGATCACTGCTATTTTTCTAAACAATTGCTATGTCCGTATCGCAGATTGTCAGTGGAATGGTCTCAGAGATTGTGACCAGTTGGTGATTGGTGTGACACGTTAAAAGTTTGGCTACAAGTGCACTTCCTCATCTGATATAGATTTAAAATCTCTTTCAAGCTTATTGCTAAAATACTTTCTAGTATATTGCTTTTGGTACAGACCTCTTGCTTCATTTTTTTGACTTTGATTTTGTTTCACGCTCTGGTTTTGTTGCTGTTCTTTTGATACCGTGGTTCTGAAGCTCCTTTGCTTGATTGTACTTTTTCTGGTTCCCTCAAAAATATTTTAGTCAGTTTTCTAACATAACAGGAGAGAATTAAGCTGTGTGGTGAGTAATTGTTCAAGTATTTTACAAAGAGAAGGTAAACTAATCCATAATTGATAAGCATATGTGGGTCTAGCTGTGATTTTTGTCAGTAATGGTCTCCTAACTGACCACGGGTAAATGAACCTGTGCCATTCACTAATGAACTATTGAAAATGCTAATGGGTGCTACCAGATTATCCATTGAGCTGTTCACTAGTTTAGTTGGGACTGCTTCTAAGAAGCGGGTAGTAGGGTTAATTTCAGAAAATAAAGTTATGACTTCCTTTTCTGTTACCAAGTTAAAATTACTGAAGTGATGTGTACAAGGACAATGCAATATTTAGCTTGCATTGTGGCACTGAAATCTGTGATCATATCTGGTGAATTCTATCATACAGATTGAAGTGCTTACAATCTGCACTGGTAATGGCTTTAGTTATTTTAAATTGCAGTTCAGAATTCCCAGTTGTTAGACTACCCACTGTTCTAAACAAGTATGAGGGTTATTACTGTTGCTATCTATGATTCCTGAGTAGTAATCCCAGCAGGCTATAAAGAAAGTTTTTTGACACTTTTTAGCACTCTCTGTCCATCCAGTTCAAAAGACCTGCAGGTTTTCCTGCTCACCACCCAAGATGATACTGATGTATTACTCTGACATTATTTTCTTGGTGTTTATTTGTTCAAGTTTGCTTTTGTGTGCTATCAAGTTATATTGTGGCTTTGTATTTTATTCCTGGTTTTCATGTGTTAGCTTGATTTTGTGTGAGTGGCAGTGATGACCGTTTGTAAAATACTTGTGTATTAGACAGTGCATACATGTCCAAGTCATGTTTTTTGGTATTTATAGCCTCTCCTTTGTTGCCTGCTTGATAACACTGTTTACTGTAAGGCAAGGCCTAATGGCATTATTGATTAACTGCCATAATGGACATGACTCCAGTGTACAGAGTGTATGGCATTTTTGGACAGCTTTTTGGAAAATGCTATTAATTTGATACTGGCTGTCCAGCAAGTCTGCAGTGAATTGGAGTATAATAAGCAAAACAAGCTGAAGCTTTAGATGCGGTGCAGCTATTTGGTATGTTTGGGGAAGAGATTTTTTCCAGAAATACTGTGTCCTTATAACCCCAAAGGCCTCTACTTTCTGGATTGTATCAGATATTTCCTGTGTTTTGCTGACATGTGATAGGATTGTAAGAAATATTTACAGCTTCTCAGGCAAAAACTGTCAGTTTCTAACTGGATTGCTATGACACCCCAAGTATCTAAAAATTCATTGTGAACGCAGATGCAAGATTCATGAATGGGTGCCATTCTGTCACCCAAGTGTACATGTGTATTACAGGAGAGCTCTTAGCTTCAGGATGTGTAGTTATTTTGTGATGGTGTTGAATCTCAGCTGTGCACAGACCATGAATCTGAATGACCAATGGCTCACTGGATTTAGATTCTGCATTTGTTCAAATATGAGATCAAGTAGATGCCATGAAAGATCATGATAATGCTAATGTGCCATCAACGAGACCCTGTAGCATGCCACAGTGAGCAATGAAAGGAGAAATGACAAACTGTGTCTGCTTGTGTGTGTTTAATTTAATGGTCATCTGAGTATTGAGAATATTGTAGATATGAAGTCCTAGGAACAGCTGCATGGGACACTCAGCATCAAACAAAAATCTGTGCCTTAAGAAGTAACGATAATATATTTAATACTGGTGCCCAGCATACCTAACCAGTCTTTTCTAAATCTTTTTTTTAAACTACAAACAGTCTTAGAAGGTATATTTGAGGTACTGTAAACTCTGGAGGCAGCTTTATAGTGTTCACCCCAACAGCTAAAGATATATTCCAATGCTTAGCTGATACCAGTTAGCTGAGGAGTAAAATCAAGAAATATCTAGTGATCCCTTCAGCAGGACAAAACCTGGCCACTTGTAGAGTATGGTTATGATCAACTTTGTTTACATAACCTTTTCCTTGGTTTTAAAATATGTTTCATATTATGCTGTTTGTTCTATGTTTGTTTATTGTTTGTACAGTATTGGTTTAATTGAGTGTTTTTTTTTTCAATGTTGTATTATGTTAACATTAAATGTGTTAGTGTGTAGCAATGCTACTAATAGTTAGAACTGCATCTCCCAGCAGTCCTTTCAGGGGCTGTTGGAGTCAAAGGTAGCCAGAGGGGTTTAAAAGGAGGGCAGGTGTCAAATAGACGGTGTGAATCTTAGCAGCCCCTGACTGCTACAAGTGTTCTTTGTTCTGTGCCCTCTCTGTGTAGCCAAAGGGGACAGGGCCATCTTACTGTGTATCTGGGTTACTTGCCCCAGCAGTATTTAAGCTGAAGGATTGTTTTTGATTGTTGAATCCTGATTTGGTGAATTTTAGTGTATTGGGTTTATTGTCCTAAACTCTGTCTTCTATTGTGTTTATTGGATTTACTTTTTTAGGCAAAACCAATTGTTCTGCCTTATCTTTTGTACTGTGATGTCAGTGGGGAGCTATGCAGTACAGTGGGTGCTAGGCAAGAGAGTGAAAGCACGGCCTACATCATCAAGAAGCACACTACTCCACTTACAGGCTGTAAGAAATAAAAGTGTTTCTCCTTTAGCTTATGAGGCTGATGAAGAGGGCTGTTAGAATCTAGAGGTAGCTGGACACTGGCAGTTGCCACTCTACAAATCTGCAAACTGAGAAGGCTTGTTGTTTGTGTGTTTGAAGCCATAAGAGAGCAAGCTCTCTATGTACTATAGATAGATAGCACTTTATTTGTCCCCAGGGGAAATCTTTGGGTTTTTTTTGCAAAAGTTCAATAAAAAATATAACAAACTTTAACCCCCTCTAAATTAACATCAGAATGTTTAAATTGAAAGAAACCAAAAAAAATGACTTGGCTAAAGATAAAAAGAGTTGTCATAGTGAGGAACTGTATTATGCAGGTGTTTTGCCATTGGCATAAAGGAGCTCCAGTGTTGTTTCTTCAGATACTTTGTGCTGAGAAATTTGTTGAAGGAAGGTACTCAGAGTTAGTCTGTCCTTCACTACTACCTCCAGGGTATCCCATGTATGCCCCATAACTGATCCTGCCTTTTTAAATAACCTTGATCATTTGATGGGCCGCTTTTGAAGTGATGTTACTGGATCAACATATCACTCGTGAGATTCTTCAGTCTACTTTCTATATATAAAATCCTAAGCCTAAAAGTGCAACGAGTTTATGTGACGTTTTTTGTCACGCTTTAATTGGGCCCTATTTTAAAACCTACATTTGCATGTTTGGTATCATTCTTTTCAGAATTTATCTAACTTTAATGTGATGTTGTTAGATTTTCAGATTTTTATTTTTAAATTATAAACTAAAAAATATCAAGAACCCCTGTCCCGCGAGATGAGACTTTGTGCCAATAGATTTAACCAAACCAAGACAAAGAGTAGATGACAAAGACAGCTGCTGTACAGGCTTTTAAATGTTCAAAGCAACACGCAAGATGCAGATCACACGGCATGGCAGCAGCAGCAAGCCAGCAGCTGATCAAGCACAGAGGAAGTAAAAAAAAATACTGTATTTGTTTCCCATTGTATCACCGTTTAAGAGGGGGTTTTGGACGAGCGACCACGTCCCCTTGAGGTGCGTTCAGCCCCACTCTTCACAACACGAGTCACAGAGATGTGAAGTGTCTGGTGCGTAGCTCAGGCCAGGGAGATTGGCGAGTGAAGCAAGCAGGGGGGAACCCACTAGTAAATCTATAAACACAAAGAAACATGTTTGCTCATGGACTAGAGGTTTATAGTGTCCCTCTTCTCCTTTTTGAATATTTTAGAAAATATGAACTGAAAACTTTTAGTCCTATTGTCTGGACCTCTGCAGGCTGTAAGTCTACCACTAGGTTGTAAAGGTGTGAGGCATATCTAGTGGTCCCAGACCTATTTTAAGAGCAGATGTGGCTTTTTGTGGTTGTTTCTGAGGCCTGCACCCTTTTTGGATTGTTGTTATGGCAGGATTCACAGCAAGAGAAGTCGTCATGCATAAAGGAAAATTCTGATATGGCCCCACAAGAAGTTTTATGCCACATTTTCTTGATACAGCTACATGTTAACAGATGGCAGCACTTGTTCTTGTACATTTAAGATATGGATTGCAACTTGAGAAAATAATTCTAAACTTTTGCGAATTAGATTAGGTTAGGGAAAAAACACAGACTAGGAACATGGCTTTGCTGTTTATATACACAATTGCTCGTTCTTATTATGCCATTAACTGAGTGATCTCTTTATTTTTTGGCTTTTGGCATTGGCTTGTTTTCTTACCATAGTTTCTCTTTATCCCTGGATAAGATTTTTCTGTCTCTGGCTTTTTGTCAAGTCTTTTCTAAAATGTTTGTGGTTCATAACAATAACATCCATAGCAAACAGCACCATGTATTATTATTTGACACCTGTTCTAGTTTTGAAGATAAATGCATCAATAGATTGGTAGGTAAAATGTCTAGAAATTAAGTTGCTTGTCCATGTAAAAATGGTTAGTAATTCAACTTTAACAGCTTAATAACAATACTGCAATTATATGCAAAATATTTATAGTAATTCCTTAGAATGTTTTATTTGACATTGACATTATTTGTTAGAAATGTCCAGTTTACCCATGAATTGTACACTGGAGTAGTCTACAATGTGGAAAGGTGTATCAGTGATTGACCTTAGAGGGCAAGTGTCATTGTGTCTGTCCGGTTGCTATGTCAATGCAAAAGATTTGCAGTAAAGTATTTTTTTACAAAATAATTTCCAATTCACGGTGCATAGCAAACCTTAATGCTGAGGTCTGCGTTGAATTCTTAGATTTCAAACCTGCAAAGCTGTTTTGTGGTGCACTTGTAGACACTACCACCTACATACCATACAAAAGTACAGTGGAACCCAAAGTAATTTCCCCCATAGGACTGTATATAAATTAATCCACTCCGGACCATACAAACTTTATATAAATATATATTTTTTAAGATTTTTAAGCACAAAAATAGTTTATTATACCATAGAATGCACAGTGTAATAGTAAATTAAATGTAAAAACATTGAATAACCCTGAGAAAACCTTGAAGAGAGAAAACTAACATTGCAAGAGTTCACACTACAGCCTTACGAACCGCTCCCTGTAAACACTTTTTTAATGAGTTTTAAGTACAGGGAAAAAAATGAACATTTGAAAAATCCATAAATTATACAAAAACTAACCATAAATAACCAAGAAAACTAACCTTGCAGTCTATTTAAAGACAAGCCCGGTGCATTCTTTAACTGCCTTCTCACACTCGCTCTCTCACACTCACTCGCTGCACAGGGAGAAACTGAACACGTGTGGAAATCATCAGCACGTACGAACCGGAAGGGAAACTGGCTTGTTTGTCACCCGAGTGTGCGGTCATGAACAGATGCAAAAGTCTGGCGAGCTTTTTGGTTGTAACCCGATTTGTATGTGTTCCGAGACATTCGTGACCCGAGGTTCCACTGTATTTGGTTTAATCAATTTTGAATTTGAAATTACAATGACATTGAAAGTAAATATAATTAATATATGTATTGCAGTCTACTTATGTCTGAATAAAAAGACACTTTGTACCACTCTCCAGGAATGTGGTTATACCCCAAAGCATCAGCATGATTATAAACTGATGTATCAATTACAGCAAGAAGTAATGAAAAAGAAATAATAAACAAATGTTCAGAGCTCAATGACCAGCACTCATCCGTATCGACCCACTCACTAATAATCCCAGACCAGCTCTCAGCAATCAATGATATAAAAAAAGAAAGTAGTTGAAGTAAATCACAAAAATCACAATTACTTTACAACACAAACTCCTTAAACAACAAATACATTTCCCAAAACAAAGCATGAGGATGACAAATTATGTTAGTGAATAAAATCAGAAATACTAAACTAATTCAACGTATGCAAAGTTTGAAAATAATAGTCCAGATTAAATGTTTTACAGACCAGGATGAGGACAAGGGTACCAGAATGATATCACCAGTAAACTGCCACAAATGCAAGGAAAACTGTTTACCCTACCAGAAAAAAAGTTGAGTGCTCCAGACCAATACAACAGAAAAAAATTCTTCTTCAAAGACATTTCTGTTTTGTACCTGGTGCTGCCCATTTATATTTAATGAATGGGTTAAGGAAAGAAAGCACAGGTTTTTGTGTTTTAAATGGTGATCCTGTTGTTCTTGCTATCGTTGTCATCTGTCATCCACCCTGCCTCTCGATTCTTCTTCAAAGACATTTCTGTTTTGTACATCCGAGCTAAACATCCAGCTTCCTATAGCTGGGATCTGTTCTGTATTTCTTGCACTTACCGGTTTACCCTAAACTCCTGCAGAGAATCCCATCTCTCTCCTCTCAGTTTTTACATTTCCAGGTTACAAACACTTTTGGAAACTGTCCATTCCATTCTGTGTCTTCTCCTTAAAGGTGTACTTCGCAAGTTTTCCCCATTAACAGGCAAAAACAAAAGAAACCATTTTATGAAGTATACTGTACATTAAAGAGGGCAAAATCTGACCAAATGTCGGTACAACTTCAAATCTGTTTCAATGATTAAAAATTGTGTAGTATTTTATAGAGGCAAATCTTTTAGTTTCCCGAATATAACACTTGAAATAGTGCCTAGTGATTTTACCTTTACACTAGAAAGAACAATATGTTAAACCTGTTCTTAGGGTGGTCTACATTAGTATGCCACTTTAGTGCCCTCTAGAGGTTGTATGCCAGTTTTTAATCTGCTGCTAATAATCCACTAAAAGTACTTTGCACTGGGGCCACACCAATGTTAATTCATACTGACACTGAATCATTTTGAAATGATCTTCCGCTGACTGCACATTGCATCTTTAGGTACCTTTCTATTGTTGAGTAAGTTTTAAAGTACAGATGAACAACAGTTACAAATCTGTACTTACTGACTAGTTGTAAGCTGAGAAAGCCAAGATATAAACATCAGTAGATCAAATCAGTAAATTAAAAATAGTTCTGGCAAGTATGTAAGAAATTATGAAAGTTTGATATTTCTCATATAGTACAGTAGTTGTTATCTGGGGGGCTGTGGCCCATTAGGGGGGCCCAGTAAACTTGCAGGGGAGCCACAAGATGACTGAAGAAAATAATAAATAGTGGAAAAATACTTAAATTACTAGAAATCAAGCTACAACAGGAGCTTAGAATTTAAAGCCAGCAGACCAGATCTGGCCCTGGGGTCATTTTAAAAGCAGCCTGTTTCATCAATATTCAAAAGGTGTTACATATGTCTGACAATGACTGTTAGTTTTCTCAAAGACCCCTTTAAAGTGTGTTTCATATGTTGCTTGTATACATAGTTGAATCACATTTACCCCTGACATTAAAATATATTTCCATTGTCTGCATTATGTTCAGATAGAGATTGGATGGACTCCCTACATGCACCTAACAATTCTGAATTTAGTGGTCATTCATGTTTACCTTTGTGGCACAGCACACTGCAGCTAATACCCTGTAGTTAGAATGGGAATGGGTCACTCGTAAAGAGCCAAAAAGGAAAAAAGAGAAGAAAGTGACATTCCACACTCCCATGACGAACTTTAAGTGTTTTTTGCAAGATGCCAAAGACGTAACATGAAGGAGATTGTAGGTAAACTTCAGATATGCTGCTGCCAATCACTGTGCTCACTTTTTTGAAGCTGCACATGTGTTGGGACCCTTCAGTAACATAGTTAACTACTGCTGCAGTCCTACACAAAGCTTTTGTCTTTTCTGCTGACTCTACTGTTCTATGTGGACAGAAAATGCATTTATATTTCCCCTTATTTTAAATGTGGCTGCTGCTGATGGAAACATTCCAGTGCTCAATCAAGAAGATAATGAAGTAACTTTTGTAATTAAGCTATGAAGAAATGCTGCAGCAACTAATTCTGAGTTTTTAAAATTACTTTTGTTACTTTCAGTCCCCCAGAGGGGACTGTGCAGTCTCATGGTCTGGAATCCCTACAGAGTTTATTTTTTTCTCCAGCGGTCTGGAGTTGTTTTTTTTTTGTTTTTTCTGTCCACCCTGGCCATTGGACCTTACTCTTATTCTATGTTAATTAATGTTGACTTATTTTATTTTCTTATTGTGTCTTTTATTTTTCAGTTCTTTATTATGTAAAGCACTTTGAGCTACTGTTTGTATGAAAATGTGCTATATAAATAAATGTTGTTGTTGTTAATTTCCAATATGCTGTATTATTTTATACTTAATGTAAGCTTAGTGAGGAGGTTGTCATCAAAAATATCTGCAGTGGCAAATTCGGTATTTTCAAAATTACTGATTATGGTTTATCCCTAAAAAATGTTTATTTATGATTGAGAAATTCAGGGACCAGCAAAATGACTTTTATTTAATAAAAAAAACACTGGCTGGTTTTGAAATGGCCTATTAATTTTAATATATGCTTTAAAACATAGAGAGTGTAATAGTGTTAGCAGAAAAAAATGTTCTTCTTAATAAATGAAAGTTCAAAAACAATCTCCTTTGTCAGCACAGCAGCAAAAGTATAGAAGGGTAAATGTTATCGCCGGGGCGGATGGGGGTCTCACACATTCACACGGTATACTGGGGAACCTTACAGAAATAAAGGATGTGAACCATTAATATAGTGCTTTAAAAGTGAAAGGTAAATATCTAATCTGCTGACAATGTGAACAATTACATTGAATTTTGTGTATTGCTTAGCTTGATCCTTTTGTGTATTGAGAATCAAGCATGTGAATATTTCACTTTTTGGAGTTTACATATAGTTTGCTTTAGAAGATCAATATAAAAGCATTATAGGAACCCAGATGTGGAAAAAAAGCATAATGTGTACTTTAACTGAATCTGGGAGGCATATTTACAAGTACATAATACTAGCCAAAGTACCTGGTGCTACCCGTTTATATTTAATGAATGGGTTAAGGAAAGAAAGCAAAGGTTTTTGTGTTTTAAATGGTGATCCTGTTGTTCTTGCTATCGTTGTCATCTGTCATCCACCCTGCCTCTCTATTAATATCTGTGCTATTGTAAATTTGTTCCTTTTGGTTATTATTGGTTTCCAGAATTGCAGTAACTGCTTGCTTGCTGGGTTGTAACAATAAACACTATCATATCTGACTCATCTTCTTAATTCAAGGTGGACAGTTTATAGTGCCTAAATTATGACAAAAAGCCAACACAGTAGGAAATTTGCAAAAAACCCTTTAATTTTCCTTTCTGTTCCATTCCACTTCAAATCTCGATCAAGCCTCACCCAACACTCCCATGCAAAAGTGCAAGATACTCTGTTTTATATCACAGTAGATAGAAGCAGCACATGCCATTTCAAAAATGTGTTCTTTCCAGATTAGATTCCAGAATTGTGGTAACTCCTTGCTGAAAGGTAC
This sequence comes from Polypterus senegalus, assembly GCF_016835505.1. Taxonomy (NCBI): domain Eukaryota; kingdom Metazoa; phylum Chordata; class Cladistia; order Polypteriformes; family Polypteridae; genus Polypterus; species Polypterus senegalus. Next base: position 124,768,766 of record NC_053164.1, on the reverse strand, counting down.
CTATGAACAGTGTCATGTCTAACTTGTCCTCTTAGTTCCAAGAGAACAGTTTGTAGTGCTTAAATGATGAATAAAAGCCAAAACATCAGGAGTTAACCAACATCCCTTTAAATCTATCTTTGTATTGCACCTCACTTCCACTTTAAATCACGTCTCACCCAACACCCCCCTTCAAAAGCACATGATACTCCTTATTATATTACAGTAGACAGCAGCAGAACACAGTGTTGATTGGGTAAGTAATGTTAAGCTCTGGTCATTTTGTCTGCTAGTCTGGGTTCAGTCTGTTCAGAATAGTTACTTGCACTGACCCAGCAGGTGGCACTGGTATGCAAACTGTAAAACACAGGGTTCAAATTTTGGGGTTCAAAGTAGTCTATCTTATCCATATGGTTCTAGAAAGTGAAAATGCAAAGTTTGTTTTTCCATCCATTATCCAACCCGCTATATCCTAACCACAGGGCCACGGGGGTCTGGTAGAGCCAATCCCAGCCAACACAGGGCGCAAGGCAGGAAAACAACCCCGGGCAGGGTGCCAGTCCACCACAGGACACACACACACGGGACAATTTAAGATCACCAGTGCATCTAACCTGCATGTCTTTGGACTGTGGGAGGAAACCAGAGCACCCGGAGAAAACCCACACAGACACGGGGAGAACATACAAACTCCACGCAGGGAGGACCCGGGAAGAGAACCCAGGTCTCTTTACTGCGAGGCAGCAGCGCTACCCACTGTGCCACCGTGTCGCCTATAGAAAACATACATATACTATATATATACTGTATATGTATATATATATATATATATATATATATATATATATATATATATATATATATATATTGTCACACACATGTGCATGGGAGGTAGCTAAAGGGCTTGAATGAGGGTAATTCGAATTAGACTGGGATGTGGCAGAGTGCAATGATTCTTTTTCTTGCTTTCCTGCAAACCATTTATGGGAAATTCTGCCTGGCCCTGTTGACATCACTTCCGGGTCCAAACCTATGAATGAAGACCTTTCCGGCACTGGCTTCCTTGAGTTCATATCCAGGCCCGAGCCTATGGTTGAAGATCCTTCTGGTCCAGGCCGCTTTTATGTCACTTCCTATCCTGACCTTTAAAAGCCTCCACCTATCCCCTGTTCCCTCAGTTCTGTTTTGGACCCTGGTTTGTGCACACCACTGCTACCATTTGTTTGCAATTTTGCAGCCATGAAAACAATATATGGATGGCTGCCCAAAACCTAGCTATAGCTCATATTCAAGTCTGTGACAATATATATACATACACAAACCGGATTCCAAAAAAGTTGGGACACTAAACAAATTGTGAATAAAAACTGAATGCAATGATGTGGAGATGGCAAATGTCAATATTTTATTTGTAATAGAACGTAGATGACAGATCAAACGTTCATCATTTTAAAGGAAAAATATGTTGATTCAAAATTTCACGGTATCAACAAATCCCAAAAAAGTTGGGACAAGTAGCAATAAGAGGCTGGAAAAAGTAAATTTGAGCATAACGAGGAGCTGGAAGACCAATAAACACTAATTAGGTCAATTGGAAACATGATTGGGTATAAAAAGAGCTTCTCAGAGTGGCAGTGTCTCTCAGAAGCCAAGATGGGTGGAGGATCACCAATTCCCACAATGTTGCGCAGAAAAATAGTGGAGCAATATCAGAAAGGTGTTACCGTAAAACCATACTGGATGCCCGTGATATCCGGGCCCTTAAACGACACTGCACCACAAACAGGAATGCAACTGTAAAGGAAATCACAGAATGGACTCAGGAATACTTCCAGAAACCATTGTCAGTGAACACAATCCACCGTGCCATCCGCCGTTGCCAGCTGAAACTCTACAGTGCAAAGAAGAAGCCATTTCTAAGCAAGATCCACAAGCTCAGGCGTTGTCACTGGGCCAGGGATCATTTAAAATGGAGTGTGGCAAAATGGAAGACTGTTCTGTGATCAGACGAGTCACGATTCGAAGTTCTTTTTGGAAATCTGGGACGCCATGTCATCAGGACCAAAGAGGACAAGGACAACCCAAGTTGTTATCAACGCTCAGTTCAGAAGCCTGCATCTCTGATGGTATGGGTTTGCATGAGTGCGTGTGGCATGGGCAGCTTGCATGTCTGGAAAGGCACCATCAATGCAGAAAAATATATTCAGGTTCTAGAACAACATATGCTCCCATCCAGACGTCATCTCTTTCAGGGAAGACCCTGCATTTTTCAACAAGATAATGCCAGACCACATTCTGCATCAATCACAACATCATGGCTGCGTAGGAGAAGGATCCGGGTACTGAAATGGCCAGTCTGCAGTCCAGATCTTTCACCTATAGAGAACATTTGGCGCATCATAAAGAGGAAGGTGCGACAAAAAAGGCCCAAGACGATTGAACAGTTAGAGGCCTGTATTAGGCAAGAATGGGAGAGCATTCCTATTTCTAAACTTGAGAAACTGGTCTCCTCGGTCCCCAGACGTCTGTTGAGTGTTGTAAGAAGAAGGGGAGATGCCACACAGTGGTGAAAATGGCCTTGTCCCAACTTTTTGGGATTTGTTGACACCATGAAATTCTGAATCAACATATTTTTCCCTTAAAATGATACATTTTCTCAGTTTAAACTGTTGTTCCGTGATTTATGTTCTATTCTGAATAAAATATTAGAAGTTGGCACCTCCACATCATTGCATTCAGTTTTTATTCACGATTTGTATAGTGTCCCAACTTTTTTGGAATCCGGTTTGTATATATACAGTATATATATATATATATATTTCTATATATTTTTATATATATATGCAAATATATATTTGCATATGTGTATATATATATATATATATATATTGTCAGGGATGCCAGGGGCAACGACCCGGCCGGGCGCCGTGAGGGACGGAAGAGTGTCAGAGCCCACCCTGGATCACATGGGGGCTGCCTTCCTGGTTGCTCTGGGGGCCACGGGTACAGGGCATGGAAGCTCCACCCTGTAGGGGCCCGTGGTCACCGCCAGGAGGCGCCCCAATGCCTTGGGGACCTGTTACCCCAGCACTTCCGCCACACCAGGAAGTGCTGGGGGGAAGATTTAGGACGGCACCCGGAGAGCTGCCGGGAGGACAGCCGGCACTTCCGCCACGCTGGGGTGTGGCCAGAGGTGGAATGCCGAGAACACCTGGGGCTCATCCGGGGACTGTATAAAAGGGGCCGTCTCCATTCATTCAGCGCTGGACTTGGGAGGAGGCAGGACGAAGCACAGAGGAGGTGTGGAGACGGCCCGAAGAGAGGCATTTGTGGGCAGGACAGAGTATTGGGGTGTTTTTGTGCACATTTGACTGGGTCTTAGTGACCATAAGTATTGTATACATTTGTAAATAAACGTGTGGTGGTTGAAGAACAACATGTCCGCCTGTCTGTGTCCAGGTCGGCTCCACAATATATATATACATATATACTAGCTGTGTAAGTCTGTGCTGTAAAAAATCATCGGAAAAAAAACTGAAATGTAGAGTAGAGTTTTGTTTTGCCGCCATGCTCGACCCCCTTGTCTATCAGCGGTTAAGTGAGTTACTCTCTCCTCTGAGGTTTCGTTTTTCCAATGTGCTCGCCTCGCTTGTGTTTTAGTGGCTAAGCGAGTTTGTTTCTCTTTCTTTCAACTTCCTTGCACTTCTTTCTTTATCCGACTTGTTAACTTGAGGCTGCCTTGCCGACTCTTTGAGCTTCTGGGCTGTAGCCTCGCACTTCCAGGCTGAAGAGACAGACACACACACTTCCATGCGTAGATGTTTATATATAAGATATATAAATATATATATTGTCACTCATGTGTGCATAGAAGGAAGTTGGATGGACCAAATGAAGGTAATTCCACGCCAGGCCAAAGGGTGGTGGGAATGCAGTAAACCTTCCTTTGTTGTTTCTGCAGACCAAATATGGGAAATTCTGCCTGAGGCAACTCTGAGGACACTACTTCCGGTTCCGGCCCCAAGAGTAACCTCATTTCCGCTTCCAGAAATCAATGACATCACTTCCCATTCCCTGCTTTAAAAGACCGGACAACATCAGTATACCTCGGTTCAATCCTGGACTCCAATCTATACACTTCAGTGTGACTTTTCATAGCTTTTTGCAGAAAAGGGATAATATACGGGTGGATACCCCAAATCTTTTTGTGTGTGTTGAGGCTGATTATTTCACAATATATACAGTATATAACACCTGTCTAATAATAACAACAGTACACAACATGTGTTTCGCCCTAAACTACTCAGAAAAATATAATAATATTGTTCAATTAATGTTTTCAAAATGATGTATGTGGCCACCTTTTAGAACACCATTTTTATTTATTTATTTCTTAATTTCTTTTTGTATAAGCACATTTTTGGATGAACCTTATAAGCCTAATAGACACTAAAAGGCTTCTGTCGAAATTAACATAAGCATTATTCAAAAAGTAAATATTTCTTTCACCAAAACAAGTAAAATGACAAGCACAGAAATTAGAGAATATTTGATTGAACTAGACCATTTAATTTGTGAATTTTCCCAACTTTCCCTTGATCTAAATCGTATGTTGAGGAAAATCTGTGCAGAATTCTTGCATTTATCTAGGCCATTAATACACACATTTTCGACAATACAAAACACATGTCTCTTTTTGAATTCCAGAATGAGAGGGTGCACAACAGTTATAATTTTGCCTGGTTTGCAACATAATAAAAAAGAGATTGGCCAAAGTAATTTATTATTATTATACAATCATTGGAGGCTGACAAAGACCTGGGGTCTATCCCTTTTTGCTCTCAGTGTGTATATATTGTGACAATTGTTGTGCATTGGTTTTGTCTAGATTCTCTGAAGTTTGTTAACATCTCAAAGATGTTCACATAAAGTCAATCGATCATAATAAACTGCCTTCATACGAGTGTGTCCTGCGATGGACACGATGCATGAATTTCGATTATCATTACTTATTATTTGGCTGGTAACTTTGTCTAAGGTTACTTACAACATGATAGATGTAAAAGGTTATATTTGTTTTATTTATGCATTTTTTCTTTTTTAACTTGCAGCATAGGCAGGTGATGTAACTTTCTCATGGTTACACATGGCCTTAACCACTAAGCCACACTACCTGCATGATCAAGTTGAATTTTAATTTTGGTGTTTTCAAATGAGTAGCTGCAGGAAGCTTCAAAAATACATTGGAGGGAGCTATTAACTTAATTCAATATTCTTAAACTCACATAATACAAATCAAGGTGGCGGAGGCACGAGCCACACCATAGCTGGGAACAGTTAGAATATACAGTAGCTTTGGATGGGAAACCAGTACATCACAGAACCCACCTATACACACCCACGCTCACAGTTACACAGAAACAATTTGTTGTACTGTTAAAAATATTATTGAAATGTGGTTTAGGTTCACTAGCAATAGAAAATATATTTAAAAAAATAAATAAATATTTGTAGTCTGTAATCTGGAAATCATTTTGTGTTTAAAGACTCATATTGCTTATAAACATTCAATACATTATTACATGTATTATTTTAATGGTGTTCCAAAAGAATAACTTTTAATATTCCTTCTCCAGATACAACATTAATCCAGCTCATGTCATGTATTTGTAAGATTTAAGATTTTCTTAGACATTGGTTTCAAGAACATTCACACTTTATTCAACTACAGAAAATGACTGGATCTTGCCAACTATGGTAAATACAGTACAATGTCTAATGCAATGTTCGATCAAATAACAATAAAAGTTTTGTCTTCCACACCATATTCTGGAGCAGGTTTGCCAGATTTCCAAAAACACAGATCAGGACAGCCATCATTTTCAGTGACTAGTAAAAAGACTTTAAGGAAGAAAGGCTCAAAAATAGACCATTTTAATTAAATTACAATTATAGATATATAAACATGTATAACCTAAACATATACGTATATGTAAATAAGTGCATATATAGAAAAGAAAATATATAAAATAGTTACAGAATAATCACTATTCACTAGTAGATTTTGAAAGATCAATCTTTATTTTTGCTTATTTAACTTACACAAAGTAATGCAATATTTCAGTGCATGGTAAACTAACATAAATGTGAATATAGGGTAACATTTCATGCAGTTTTGAATATAACCTAACTTTTTTCATCCAAAAATATATATTTCTGCATATCTGCACTCTATTTACATATACGACCTAACTTGTTAGTTGAAAAGTCTTTATTAGTATCACTTAAATTTCAAAACAAATTACACACAAGACCGAGCAACCATGATGAGCATAAGAAATGTACAATGACATGAGCACATAAGCCGCACTAACACACAAGATTCAAACACTTGGATTCAGCTGGCTGTTACAAATTTTATTCATAAAAGGTAAGTACTCTAGGCAGTCTAAAAAAATTTAGTAAACCTCTTTAACTAGATAATTAATTAAAAAATTGAATTAAGATTTTTTTTCTACATACTATTTTTGTTCAATCAGTATTGGAGAATAAGAAAACATCTTGATCTATTTGATCCTGTAGCAAGAGCTCTACAAAGATTTTGTTTTATGTTCTTTTAATACAATATTCGTATACCCAATCAACTTTGGTAAGATAGACTAATTTTTATGAGAAAATTGTTCATTTTAAAACATATGTATATATACTGTATTCATATTTATTATAGGCACTCACAAATTAGGCCCTTAAAAATTCATCTTTCACAATGGTGTTGATGGCTACAGTAGATGCATACCTGCAATGTGCCAACAACAATGAGTCTTTCACTATCCTTCAACCTTTTCAGAATGGTGTAAACAGAATTTAATTACTGAGTCGTGTACATGCAGATGCTGGAAGCGAAAATATTGACGTGGCTCACTTTATGAAAGAGGAGTCAACTGTTGGCAAAGTGTTCATAATCAAAGAACTGCAAGATTGTCATCTGAAATGGACAGATTTTTGTTTTCTTAACTTATAGATATATTTCTTTATACAGTGCATCCGGAAAGTATTCACAGCGCATCAATTTCTCCACATTTTGTTATGTTACAGCCTTATTCAAAAATGAATTAAATTCATTTTTTTCCTCAGAATTCTACACACAACACCCCATAATGACAACATGAAAAAAGTTTACTTGAGGATTTTGCAAATTTATTAAAAATAATAAACATGAGAAATCACATGTACATAAGTATTCACAGCCTTTGCTCAATACTTTGTCGATGCACCTTTGGCAGCAATTACAGCCTCAAGTCTTTTTGAATATGATGCCACAAGCTTGGCACACATATCACTGGCCAGTTTCGCCCATTCCTCTTTGCAGCACCTCTCAAGCTCCATCAGGTTGGATGGGAAGAGTTGGTGCACAGCCATTTTAAGATCTCTCCAGAGATGTTCAATCGGATTCAAGTCTGGGCTCTGGCTGAGCCACTCAAGGACATTCACAGAGTTGTCCTGAAGCCACTCCTTTGATATCTTGGCTGTGTGCTTAGGGTCGTTGTCCTGCTGAAAGATGAACCGTTGCCCCAGTCTGAGGACAGGAGCGCTTTGGAGTAGGTTTTCATCCAGGATGTCTCTGTACATTGCTGCAGTCATTTTTCCCTTTATCCTGACTAGTCTCCCAGTTCCTGCCACTGAAAAACATCCCCACAGCATGATGCTGCCACCACCATGCTTCACTGTAGGGATGGTATTGGCCTGGTGATGAGTGGTGCCTGGTTTCCTCCAAACGTGACGTCTGGCATTCACACCAAAGAGTTCAATCTTTGTCTCATCAGACCAGAGAATATTTGTTTCTCATGGTCTAAGAGTCCTTCAGGTGCCTTTTGGCAAACTCCAGGCAGGCTGCCATGTGCCTTTTACTAAGGAGTGGCTTCCATCTGGCCACTCTACCATACTGGCCTGATTGGTGGATTACTGCAGAGATGGTTGTCCTTCTGGAAGGTTCTCCTCTCTCCACAGAGGAACTCTGGAGGTCTGACAGAGTGACCATTGGGTTCTTGGACACCTCCCTGACTATGGCCCTTCTCCCCCGATCGCTCAGTTTAGATGGCCAGCCAGCTCTAGGAAGAGTCCTGGTGGTTTTGAACTTCTTCCACTTATGGATGATGGAGCCCACTGTGCTCATTGGGACCTTCAAAGCAGCAGAAATTGTTCTGTAACCTTCCCCAGATTTGTGCCTCGAAACAATCCTGTCTTGGAGGTCCACAGACAATTCCTTTGACTTTATGCTTGGTTTGTGCTCAGACATGAACTGTCAACTGTGGGACCTTATATAGACAGGTGTGTGCCTTTACAAATCATGTCCAATCAACTGAATTTACCACAGGTGGACTCCAATGAAGCTGCAGAAACATCTCAAGGATGATCAGGGGAAACAGGATGCACCTGAGCTCACTTTTGAGCTTCATGGCAAAGGCTGTGAATATTTATGTACATGTGCTTTCTCAATTTTTTTATTCTTAATAAATTTGCAAAAATCTCAAGTAAACTTTTTTCACGTTGTCATTATGGGGTGTTGTGTGTAGAATTCTGAGGAAAAAAATGAATTTAATCCATTTTGGAATAAGGCTGTAACATAACAAAATGTGGAAAAAGTGATGCACTGTGAATGCTTTCCAGATGCACTGTATGTAGAACCCTGGTATTTTGGATACCACAAAGTTAAACAATGTGAATTGCATTTTAGTTTCCTATCAAGAATAAATCTAACTTTAGTAGAATTTGTTAACCAGTTGAATCATCACAGTCTTAGTACTAAATACAACTTGTCTGCACTTCGGTTATGGACAACTGGCATATTGCAGCATTCTGAAAATTCAGTTTGTCAAGAATGATTGAATCCAACAATTACAATTATGGTATCTACCTTTTTGGTCCCATGTCAATATTTATGATGGTTTGGAATTTGCATTGTCTGATGATAATAATCATGTGATTTCCTGAAAATTAATGTTCTAGTAATAAAGTTCTAGTAATGATTTACTATAAGTACATACAACTCAAAAAAAAAAATAATGCTAAATTAGTAAAAAGCATTTACATTAATAGTCTATCATTAAAAAGTGAAGTACCTGCAGTTTTGTTATGACAGGTTATTGTTTACTCAAGATATGTACATCCTTACTTAAACAATGAATGTCACACTACTAAATTTACAGTATTTTTTACTTACTGTTATAATTTGTTTATATAATTAAGAAGTTTTAATACCAATGAGAACAATATTTTAACTATCCTTTTTCTTGTGATAAATTAAAAAACACAGCTTGCTTCAGTGCAATTCACTTAAATTAGTAGCTCTAAAAACTCTTGTACACATTTCCAACATCAAACTTTTGGCTTTTTCTTCCTTTTGTACTTTGTAGTTTCTGAACTAAATAACTCTACAAACCATCCCAACCACCTCTTTGTAGTCCATTTTAGCCATGTCACCTGTACTTCAGAACAGGTCATCCACCTGAAGCTAAGCATGTTCGATCCCAGCCAGTACTTGGATGAAAGACCAACTAGGAAAAAATTGGGTTGCTGCTTGAAGGGGTGTTAGCGAGGCCAGCAGGGGGTGTTTACCTTGTAGTCTGTGCGTGGATCCCAATACCCCAGTGCAGTGATGGGGACACTGTGCTGTAAAAATGGCACAGTTCTTCAGATGAAATGTAAAACTAAGGTTCTGACTCTCTGTGGTCATAAAAGATCCCTGGGCATCCTTTATAAAGAGTAGGGTGTATCCTAATGTACAGGCTAAATTGCCAACCACAGACTAGTCATTCTGATCCCCTAATCATCCCCTGTCCTTAATTGTCTAACTATCTTTCCTACCCCTTCAACACATGATAACTAATGTGTGCTGAGCATACTGGCACAAAAATGGTTGCTATCACATCATCCAAGTGGATGCTGCACATTGGTGGATTTTTGTGGTTGATGTGACTCCCCACTCCAAATCGCTTTCAGCATAGAGAAGAGCACTATATACCTGTAAATGTAATGTGTTCTACTTTTTGCATTGTAACAAGATCTGATACTGTGCCTCCTTTATACCCCAAATATTGGTCAATAAATTATTGTAAAGGAAAATAAAATACCTTTAACAATGAAATTTTAATTTTGGTTCAGCCTGTAATGACTTTTTCCACTAAACGGAAAACAATCTATTCCACAATAAAAAAACAGCAAAAGTAAAATACAACCTACTACATTACTTTACCATTCACTTATACACTATCTTGAACTTAACAATAAGGTGTTTAACATATGCCTAAATAACAAGTCCATAAGCAATTCTTTTAGAGAAAACAATGAAAAGTTATATTTTCAATAAACTTAAAAAGTTGTCAATGTCTCATTTCTTAACAATACAAAATTAATTTCTTTCAAATGATATGAACAATAATTAAAAATAGAGTGCAACTTTGTTATTTTTGCAGATAAAACATTCTGACATTTTCAAAAATATACAGATACCATAAAAACTACAAAAGATTGTTTGATTGCATTATGTTTGAAATATAAGCTGAAGAGGTCGATGCCACAAGGCCAGCAGCAGAAGGTGTTAGATATTGTAAAACTCCGTTATCCAAAGAAAAATAAGGAATTTGTGCTGAAACTGAGGAACCGTTTTAGCACACTAGATGCTACCCTTGCAACAGAAGAGCCCTCTGTAAACCACAAATGGAACATCATTAAAAACATATACTTTGAAACAGCAGAAAAATTCATAGGCTATAAAAGGAGAGGAGCCAAAGAATGGATATCTGCTAAGACATGGCAGAAAATTGAGGAGAGAAAACAGATAAATGCAAAGTTATTGAGTCTTAAGTCCCACCGACTCATTGGAAAAGCCAAGGTGTCCCATAAAAACAAGGACAAAGAAGTAAAGAGGTGTGCAAGGAGAGACAAGAGGACCTTTGCAGAAAGCCTAGCAAAGGAAGCAGAGAAGGCCGCAGCCTTGGGGAATCTGGGGACTGTATATAGGATCACAAAGCGTCTCTGTGGAAATCACACAAGCCAAAGTACCCACATTAGAGATAACAACGGCAACATTTGCTCATCAGAGCGAGAGCAAGCAGCCAGATGGGTCCAGCATTTCTAGGAAGTGCTCAATCACCCTGAGCCAGAACAATCTGCCAACATCACAACAACAGACTACACCCTGGATATCAACATCAATCCCCCTGACCTTTCCGAGGTTAAAACTGCCATTGGTTTGGGTGGTAACCGAGAGTTTTAGCCCCTGGTTCTAGTACCCCAGTGGTTCTAGTGCGGGGAAATAAAATGGTACTTGGAGATTTTGCATCGATTATCGCAAGTTGAATGCCGTGACGCACAAAGACGCTTACCCCCTCCCCCGCATTGAAGAGTCCCTCACAGAGTTGAAGAAGGCCGCATGGTATTCTACACTGCATTTAGCAAGTGGCTACTGGCAGGTGGAGGTTCATCCCGACGATAAAGACCGCCTTCGCCACCCCTCTTGGCCTTTTCTAGTTCGAGAGAATGCCCTTTGGACTGTGCAATGCACCCGCGACTTTCCAGCGATTAATGCAACGGTGCTTAGCTCAAGAAGGTCCACAATTATTTGCTCATCTATTTGGATGTATGCGTGTAATTTCAGGTCTCACCAGCAGCATTTAGAGAATGTGTTCCAGCGTTTAGAGACTCACGGACTCCAGTTGCAGCCTGAAAAGTTCCGGTTGTTCCAGCAAACCGTGCGTTACTTCAGGCATGTGGTAAGCCAAGAGGGGGTGATGAGAGACGCAGAGAAGACGGAGGTGGTCCAGAGTTGGCCAAAGCCTGTTACGCTGAGGGATGTAAGGTCGTTTCTTGGCATCGTCGGATATTACAGGTGTTTTTATTCCTGGGATTGCCAAGAAGGCCATGGCACTTCATGGGCTGGAAGGGAGTGGGAGCAGCCTCCAGGCAGAAAGTAGTGTCGACCGAGGAGTGTCAACAGGCATTTGAGGGTCTGAAGAGTGCCTTAGTTGAGGCCCCTGTATTGGCTTATGCAGATTACACCTTGCCATTTCGTCTTTATGCGGATGCCAGCCTACAGGGACTAGGAGCAGTACTCGCCCAATTACAAGAGGAGCAGGAGAGAGTGATTGCTTATGCAAGTCGGAGTCTGCATGATGCCGAAAAGAACGACCAGAACTACAGTGCCTTTAAGTTAGAACTATTAGCACTGAAATGGGCAGTAGTTGAGAAGTTTAAGGACTACTTGTGGAGAGCTAAGTTCGTTGTATACACAGATCATCGCCCTCTCCTGCACCTGAAGATGGCAAAGTTGGAGACTGTGGAGCAACGGTGGGCCGGGCAATTGGCTTCATTTGAGTTCGAGATATGCAATAAGCCTGGCCGTGAACATCGGAATGCTGATGCCCTGTCCCGACGATTTGGGGCACTGCAAGTGGCACAGGTGGGGACTAGAGAAGAGTGGGCGGAACGGCAAAGTCAAGACCCTGATGTGGCCCAAGTACGAGAATGGATGAGGTCTGAGGCCCGACCATCACTGGAAGGAAAGGCAAGCTCTCTCCGGGGCAGGCCGGTGTTTGTGGGAAAAGCACAATGACCTGAGGGTGTTCCAGGGGGTGCTTCAACACCGGTTGTGGCTGGGCAGTGAAGAGCGGTGGAGGATTGTGGTTCCAAAGGAGGAGCGAAAACAAGTGTGGCAGGAGTACCACGAGGCCTTGGGACATGTACGTGGGCGACAGATGACGGGGGCCTTTAAGGAGCACGTGTATTGGCCCGGTTTGCGGCGCGACATTGAGCATTGGCAACAGGGGTGCAATGAGTGTTTGGTGGGTTGCCCCCGAAAAGGTGAATCCCTGCCCCTTGGGACCATTATTACTTCATACCCCTGGGAGGTTCTTGCTGTCGACTTTGTCGCTGGGCCGGCCTGGGGACCCATACCCATATTTGTTAACAGTTGTAGACTTATATTCCGGTTTCTCATTTGCAGTGCCCACCAGAGATCAGATGGCAGAGACGGCGGCCAGGGCAATATGGAAAGAAGTAATCCGAGGATATGGGTGCCCCGAGTGGCTGCTTTCTGATCACGGGCCAGCGTTTGAGTCCCAAGTTCTTCGGGAATTATGTGCGACGTATGGGTGTACCAAGCTGCGAATGACCCGATACTGTCCCCAAGGGAATGGAGCATGTGAGCGCTGGAACCGGACAGTCCTTAGGCTGTTGAGTAAGCTGCCAGTCGTCGAGCATCACCACTGGAGAAAGCATCTACCTGAGCTGGTTCCAGTCTACAACTGCACTCCCCACAGCAGCACCGGTTTGTCACCATTCTGGGTTCTGTTTGGAAGAGAGCCCCACCTGCCAGTAGACCAAAAGTGGGGATTGAGTGACGTGGAGGCCTGCGGACCAGAAGATGGATGGGTGCAGGAGCACCGTTGTCGGTTGTGGCAGGCTCAGGATGCTGTTGAGCAAGGAAGGCAGCAGCATCGGAAAGGAGATCCCCTGCTATAAGGACCATTGCCGGCGGAATTGGGTGCTGGAACCAGGAGAGCTAGTCCTGTGGCGGAACTTCCGCCGACGGGCTGGTGACAAGGTGGCTCCATTTTGGCAGCTCAGCCCGTGGGTGGTCGTGAAGCTGCATGATTGATTCTGCGATCCCAGTGTTTCAGGTCAAGCCAGAGGGCAGGGAAGGCCCCGTCAAGACTATCCATCGCCGGCATTTGCGACCATGCCCTACTGAGTGGAGATTGGTGGCCTCTGAGACAGGGGATGAATGTAGGGATGCTAGCATCGGTCCTCGGCCCGTTCCATCTTTCCCTTTGAGTTGGGCCGGTAGGTGGGTGCAGATGTTGGCGCCCCGGAGCCTCTAAGGTAATGGCTCTCGGGTAGATCTCCCAGTGGTAGGATCTGGGTAAGGTGAACAAGCCAACCAGCCAGTGTTAGGGGCTGGTAAGGAGATTCCAGAGATAGAAGACCCGCAGGGACCAGGGAGGGGGACAGTGAGAGTGAGGAGGATGCTGGGGAGATGGCTCCACCAGCTGAATTGCTGCGCCGATCTTTGTGGCCCAACTTAGGAGTGAAGCCGGCCCGGTATCGAGTCGAGAGTAATGCTCAGGACAAGCATCCATTCAGTGGGGGGATGATGTTGTGTCCCGGTGCAAGGAGCTTTTTTTGTGTATTTTGCTTTAATTTTACACTGGCAGAGCCTTGGGCAGCAATACAGGTCTTGTGTGAGTCCGCCCCTAATGTGATTGATTCGCTGGACAATCACTGACAAGGTAGTTGGGGCGGGGTTGAGACAGGATTTAAGATGGCCGCTACTGTTTGTTTGGTGTGCTCGCTTGGGAGAAAGGTGTCCCGAACTCCTGCAAAGGGACTAAACGTTTGGACTTTTTGTAAAGTGGTTTGCTGCTGGCTGCAAGGGTGACGTCGTCAGGACATGAAGAGAGTGGACTACGGTGTGGTGGTCCATGTCCGGAGGGAAAAGCGGCAGAGGCAGCGGCCACGGGATATTTTGCCCTTTTTTTCTCTTTGTGTCCAGGTATCCGATTGAGGCGAGTGAGCAAGAACACAGAGGCTGATCGGGTGACGCCGAGAGAGATTGGGAGTGGAACCAGGCTGACGGAATGGATGGTGGGTGGACCAGAACGGAGAGAGAGAGCGACTCAGACCCCAGTCAGTCTAAAGGGAAGTGGCTAATGGCTAGTTGAGAGTGTGTGCACTAGCCTTATGGTTGAGGAGAGGGAAAAGAGGGTCTGAGGGTGTTTCTTTTGGCTCTTTGCCGTAGGGTCCATGATGTGACGGAGGAGAGATGGTGACGGAGGTGTGGAGCAGCAACAGTGATTGGCTGGTTGGAAGGATACCATTACTGGATTGCTGCAACTGGACACCGTTGTGGATTATAGGGAAGGTGTTCAGCATTGGAGAATCGGGACTTGTGAGAACTGGGAACTGAGCATCTGAGCACAGGGGACATTGGGCGCTGCCAGAGGTTTTTGGTATTTGGTTATTTTGGTTTAAGTGAGGGCCTCGTGGTGAGAGCACAAAGGCCCAAGAACTGTTTAAGTTTGTTTAGTTTATTTATTTCTTCATGTTCAAGTATTGGGTTATTGTTTGTGGAGTTTAGTTATTCATCCTTTTTTTTTTCCCCCTTTTTATGCTTCCTCCATCCCTTAATAGTATTTATAGTGTGCTGTGTTTCCCCTGAGAGATATAATTTGAGTGTTGTGGGTATAAGAACTGTGTGCTGTGCTTTCCCAGGGTGATATAACTCGAGTGCTGTGTGAAGAAAAACGGAGGGTTGTTTTGGTAATTTTGGACTGCTGTGTTCATCACAGGCGGGTTGGAGGGGGGGCCCGGACCAAGGGGAGAGATTTACCATCTGGATAGAACAACTTGCTCATTCAATAAATGTGTATTTGAACTTGCCGCTACGTGTGGGTGTGGTCCCTCTGTTTTGTTGTGCTCCGGAGGTCCCAAAGGGGTGTAACAAACTTAAACGATAAACCAAAATAAATTGCTGTTGGGGTCTTTTACCCCGGGCCACCACAACTGCATAATAAGCATTCTTCAGGTAGTATTTATAATTGTATGTTCAGGTTCCCAAAATCGAGCAGCTACCGAGTTGGCAAGGTAGGATCAAGCATGAGTCAAATTCGCAACAAAAGAAATGTCTCAGTCCAAACAACGTTCTTTTTAAAACTTTAGTAAAAATTAAAAAGGAACAAATTACGAAAATTTTGAAAA
The DNA here is from genome assembly GCF_016835505.1 of Polypterus senegalus. Lineage (NCBI taxonomy): Eukaryota > Metazoa > Chordata > Cladistia > Polypteriformes > Polypteridae > Polypterus > Polypterus senegalus. The sequence goes on along the minus strand of NC_053164.1, from coordinate 124,753,034 downwards.
AAGTTATTACACATGCCAAATAAAAGGCAAAAAGTCAGTCACTATATAGGCAAACATTTTAACATAATTAAAACATTTTTTATCAATTTGACATAACCTAAATAACTAACAAATGCTTCTTACAATAATTAAATCCATTCGTAAAAATATGGAGAAAAAGGGAGTCTTGTCACCTCCTTCCATTTGTGTGCTGTTTCAACTGAAGAATATTTCATAGTTTGAAAGACTTTGTAACATAAGAAACTAAAAATACACTTTCTCTTACCATTTAAGATTATAGTTCACTGATGCTTTTGTTCTGTAGCATGTAAACAATCCAAGTGTATACCAGTTGAAGCTTCAAAGGTGAATGTACCAAAGATATACCAGTAAAATTATTTTACCCAAGCATGAAATATACTGTAGTTTCATATAAACCCATTGAACCATTTTTTAACATGGCCTGCTTCATTTTAGTATGTTACTCCACTTTTTCAACTTGAAGTCTAATAGCTCGTCTATGAGTGGTTGATGTATAGCTGCAGAGACAAATCCATATTTTTCTACAGAGGAAATGACTGTACAGTATGCCCCTCAGTACATTCATTGACTGTCTCAGTTTGAAAAGGCAAGCGAAAACTTAAATATTAAACCTAACTTTGTTTACTGTTGCATTTAAAGATTTATCATGGAGCTGAAAAATAACTCTTTTTTTAGTATTTTAACTTGACATTGTAAAGCACACTTAATCATGTTAAGGGTCACAGGAAGCCAGGGTCAAACCTGCCACTATCAGTCACCATGCTCGACAATCCCTGGATAGTCAGTCACTCAGTCACAGGGCACAATGCAGCAAGCACCCACAACTCAGAATTGCACAAGGCCGGTTTAGAAATGTCACTTAACTTAAACCATGCAGTAATGGTGAGAACATGAAAATTCACACAGACAACAACAACCTGGCATGGAATTCCACCTCAGAACACTGGATTTGTGAAGTAGCAGTATGCTACTAGGCCACCACTAAAATACAAAATTTCACTGCAAGCAATTCAGCTTCAAATCTGTTGCATCCTTCTTTTGACCTATGAAGCTTGAAAAAGTTGTTCAACCTCAACAGCTGTTATTTTTTTTTCTCCACTTAAATGAAAAGGGATGGACGCTGCTGTGGAAATTACTGCAATGTTGAAAGAACTCCAAAGCTTTGCAATCCTTCTTGAAATCTGTAAAAAAATCATCAGTATAAGCCAATTCCTATAACTACTTCAACATTTAATGTTACATGCACTGTATATTACACTAAAACATTGTAAGTATGAAATTCATATTTGAAATTCACAAAAGTATTCTCAAAGTAGGAAAAGGAATAAATATTTATTTAATTAAATTGATATTGTATACCTTTCAAGTGGAGTTCTTTTTCTCTGTAAAACATACCAGTGTTCCTCATCTTTAACAATAGCTCCTTTATTTTCCAAGGTGATTTTTCTGAAACATCCAGAAAGTCTTATAATGCAGGATGCTTTACTGACAACCACTTGCAATTGTGTATCTGATGACTTTTTGATCTAGAAGGAGACATAACAGCATTGAACTACGTTTTGTTTACGAATTGGACCAAATGTAAACAATGTAATTGTGTGATTGTTACTTACTCTTTCTTTAATAGTGGACTGTAGTATGGATTATTTATTACTAGCAAAATACCCGCACTTCGCAGCCGAGAAGTAGTGTGTTAAAGAAGTTATGAAAAAGAAAAGGAACCATTTTAAAAATAATGTAACATGATTGTCAATGTACTATAATTGTTTTGTCACTGTTATGAGTGTTGCTGTCTATATATATATATATATATATATATATATATATATATATATAGACACACACAGACATATAAACATATATACATAAACATATCTACATATAAACATATCTCTCTCTCTCTCTCTCTCTCTCTCTCTCTCTCTCTATATATATATATATATATATATATATATACATATATCAACATATATACATACATACATACATACAGATAAATATACATATATATGCACACATTCACATATATATATATACACACAGACACATATATACATATATATATACAGATCTACATATAGTATATACACACATATATATACACATATATATACATATCTATATATATATATATATATATATATATATATAGTGGACGCTGGCCCGGACACAGACAGACGGACATAGCTTTTGCACCCAACACACTTTTATTTACAATATTTACAAGGTAATATAGTCACGTGCACTCCCCAGTGCCTCCAGCACCGATCCCCCAATGTCCAGGCCACACAGTCTCTGTGCCTCTCTCTCCTGGCCGCCTCCAGTCCTCACTCTAGCTTTGTCCTCTTCCACCCCTTAAATGGGAACCCGGATGGGCTCCAGCTGCTTCCCGGCATTCCTCCTAAGCCACGCCCCAGTGTGGCGGAAGTGCCGGCTGCGCACCCGGAAGCTGTCCGGGTGTCCCCCGTCCTCTTCCCCCCAGGACTTCCTGGTGTGGAGTGATGGGCTCCCGGGACATTCAGGCACTGGGGCGCCGCCTGGCGGTGGCCACGGGTCCCTACAGGGCTGGGCTTCCAAGCCCTTTACCCGAGGCCCCAACATAACCAGGACGGACGCCTCGGGTCTGGAGGAGGCACAATATATATATATATATATATATATATATATATATATATAAACATACATACATACATATCTACATATATATACTGTATATAGCAAAATCCCCACGCTTCGCAGCAACGAACAACTGCTTTTAAATTTTTATTAAGAAGAAAAGAAAACCTTTTTAAACTGAAGTAAAATATACCAATAACTATCTGTTAAGGATCGCTTTGTATACCACGTTGTCAGTTCAGCAGTCCGGTTGTAATATGACCAAGCTGTGCACTGAGATTACTTTTGAGAATGCAACGTATACTTGTCCAGGAGGAAAGCAATCTTGCCTCAAATCAATGGCAACCTTTTGTAGAGTGTGTCCCTGAGACTTATTAATTGTCATCGCGAAGCAGAGTCTTACTGGAAATTTGAGGCATTTCAATTGAAATAGGAGATCAGAGGGTATAATGGTGATGCCAGGAATGCATTCAGAGTGTGGCGCTCTGCTGTTTTTTTGTGTAGCTGCCTTCACACAGCTTCTCCACTGCTTTATAAATGAATGCCATATAAGGCCATCGTTTCTCCTTGCTTTGCGGTTCTGTACTGTTTTATTGTTCGTTTATTACAATTCTTATAGTTATTGTGCAGCTATTCGAGACTTACTTTACTGTTCAGGTACCCATTTCCTTTATTTAATCCACGGCTTGTACGTTATTTTTTGTTTGTTTATTACGATTATAGATATTTATTGATTCCCTTCTTTAGCTGACTGCCTGCTCATATAAGACGCTCCGCTGGTTTTTTGTGAAACAGCTTTTACACAGCTTCTCCGCTGTTTTATAAGCGAACGACATATAAAGCCATCACCTTGTCAATTGTGTAATGCGTTTTTTGAACAGGTTTCATGCATAAAAGTGATCACTTGTACTGCGTTCAGTCAGTTCACGTGAGCTGCTCTCTTGTGTGATGTTGCGATGTCCACGGCTTTATTTAATGTTAGCTAAGACCCGGCACTTAAAAGTTTCTGGCTGCACTCCGGTTGTAATATAACAAAGCTGTGCGAGCTCACTCTTGAGAATGTGACGTATAGTTGTCCAGGAGAAAAGCAATCTTGCCTGAAATCAATGGCATCGTTTTGTAGGGTCTGTCCTTGAGACTTATTACTTGTCATTGCGCAGCAGAGCCTTACTGAAAATTAGAGGCATCTGAATTGAAATGGGAGATCAGAGAGTATAAAGGGGATGCGAGGAATACATTGAGTGTGGAAAAACTCTAGAGACAGCATGTATATTAACTTGTGGATTTTTCTGTGAGTATTTGGTGGCAGCTTGACAAAGTTGCTTCCATAAGACCACGTTAGCTGTGGAGCTCAATTCGGAGCATATTCTTTTCCTACCTTGTCAATTGTGTAATGCGTTTTTTGAACAGGTTTGATGCATGGAAGTGATCACTCGTACTGTGTTTAGTCAGTTCACGTGAGCTGCTCTCTTGTGTGATGTTGCGATGTCCACGGCTTTATTTAATGTTAGCTAAGACCCGGCAAGGCAGGAAACAAATCCCGGGCAGGGCACCAGCCCACCGCAGGGCACAAAAATACACACCCACACACCAAGCACACACTAGGGACAATTTAGGATCGCCAATGCACCTAACCTGCATGTCTTTGGACTGTGGGAAGAAACCCACGCAGACACGGGGAGAACTTGCACACTCCACGGAGGGAGGACCCTGGGTCTCCTAACTGTAAGGCAGCAGTACTACCACTGTGCCCACCGTTCCGCCCCTTCTGTAAAATGCTCTTGTTAATTGAAACGCAACATGTCAAAACATGAGTGAGCATTTGAAATTGTAGATATGCATAATGTTGTTACATTTATTTTCAGAGCAGTGAGCCACAACTGGAGTACTATGGAATTATTTTGCATCAGTTTGTGAAGGAGCAGAGCTGAACTGATCTTCTGGTTGTTTGAAATATCTCAGACATGTACAAGTATGAAGAAGACTTTGTTCTTGGTGTTGCTTTCACACACTTTTGTTTGAATTTTAATTTTAAGTGCACTTTGCAGTTTTGCCAATGAATAACTAGTTACTGACCTGAACTTGTGACCAATGAATTAAGGAGGTAGGCAGGTCTTCATTTCAAATGCTTTCTCGCATGTGAGTATGTAACATTTTCGTTCATGACAATGTATCCTGGAAGTGGTTTATTTAAAAATATTTTAGAAACAAATACATGTGTGTTTGGGACATTGTGAGCATACGACTAAACGACTTGAAGTGGACTATAAGATTTTTTTTCATATCCAAACAAATCAAATTCTTCTTAGAGACAAATACATCACCTGAGATCTCTGCAGGAATACTCTGGGAAACTCTTAAGGCCTTCTTAAGAGGTCAGATTATCTCATATCTTTCCCACAGAAATAAATCCGAAGCCAAGAAAGTAGCAGAGATAAAAAGCGAAATTACTAAAATAGATGAAGAACACGCCAGACTACCAAGCGAGACTCTACATAGGAGGAGGCAGGCTCTACATTCAGAATTAAACCTCTTGACAACTAAAGAAACGGAACAACTAATCTACAAATCCAGACATCATTATTATGAACATGGAGAGAAAGCTAATAAGCTTTTAGCTCAACAAATTCACAAGCAAGAAGTGCGCAACGCAATCTCGGTAATCACCAACACGAACGGAGATAAAATCGTCGAACACAAAAATATAATGCACACTTTCAGAGACTACTATAAATCCCTATATACTACTGAGTTTAAAGAAGACAATACACACTCTAATACATTTCTAGATACATTACAGATACCACAAATAGACGCTTTTAGTGCGGAGGAACTTGATAAACCACTGGCGTTATCAGAATTACTAGATGCTATAAAGTCACTCCAAGGCGGGAAAGCAGCAGGCCCTGATGGCTACCCTGCAGAATTTTACAAGAAATTCTCCGCTCAGCTAGCTCCCCTCCTATTAGCAACATTTACAGAAGCTAGAGATAACCAATCTCTTCCACAAACCTTTCGCCAAGCACTAATCACTGTTTTTCCAAAACAAAATAAGGACTTATTACAATGTGCATCATACAGACCAATTTCACTTCTGAATAACGACGTTAAAATACTCTCTAAAATCATAGCCAGAAGGATGGAGAAAGTGCTCCCTCGTAATATCACAAGACCAAACTGGATTTATTAGGGGCCGGCACTTATCTTCAAATCTTCGACGCCTGTTTAACATAATATACTCACCAACTAAATCAAACACCCCAGAAATATTATTATTATTGGATGCAGAAAAAGCATTCGACATGATTGAATGGAAATACCTTTTTACTACATTGGAGAAGTTTGGGTTTGGCCCAAACATTTGTGCATGGATTAAATTACTGTATACTAACCCAGAAGCTTCAGTTTGCATCAATAACATTTGCTCAGACTACTTTTTTTTTTTTTTTTTTTATTAATTTTATTACAATCAATACATAGCAATCACATTTTACAAAAAAAAAAGAAAAAAAGAATTATGCTAAGAACAGATCGATCCCCACCCTTGAGAGAGAGCAAGCCAAACGGTGTAAAATTTAAGGCTTTTAAAAAATACCTAAATCAACAAATTCTCTGTGCTTTATAAACTTATTTCAAAATATTACTGATTAGATCCTGCCATGTTTTGAAAAAAGTCTGCACAGATCCTCTAACTGAGTATTTGATTTTTTCCAATTTTAAATAATATAACACATCAGTTTCCCACTGACTTAAAGAGGAGAGTTTGGGTTCTTCCAGTTTATCAGAATAAGTCTGCGTGCCAAAAGTGTAGTGAATGCAATCACAATTTGTTTGTCCTTCTCCACTTTAAGACCCTCTGGAAGAACCCCAAACACAGCTGTTAATGGGTTAGGAGGGATTGTGAGTCCAAGACTGTCTGAGAGGTAATTAAAAATTTTTGTCCAGAATAATGTTAATTTGGTGCAGGCCCAGAACATGTGACCTAGTGAGGCTGGAGCTAATTTGCAGCGTTCACAGGTTGGATCATGTCCTGGAAACATTTTGGAGAGTTTTAGTCGAGACAGATGTGCTCGATATATAATTTTGAGCTGTATAATTGTATGCTTTGCACATATGGAGCTCGAGTGAATTCTCTGCATTGCTACTTTCCACTCCTTTTCTGATATATTAATTGAGAGATCATTTTCCCAGTGTCCTCTTGGATCTTTGAAAGGAAGGGATTGTAAAAGGATTTTATATATTGTAGAGATGGAGTCTAACTCCTTTAAATTGAGCAATAAATTTTCCAGCGTGGATGAGGGTGCCAGATGAGGAAAATCTGGAAGGTTCTGTTTAACAAAGTTCCTGATTTGAAGATAGTAAAAGAAATTTGTAGCTGGAATGTTAAATTTGGAATGTAATTGTTCATAGGATGCAAAGACGTTGTCTATATAAAGATCCCTAAGCAAGTTAATTCCAAAATTTTTCCAGATATTAAAACTGCACATGTTTGTGAGGGTTGAAAGAGGTGGTTCTTTTGCAGGGGTGCCACAGAAAGAAGCTTCTCCGTCTTAAAATGCTTTCTACATTGGTTCCAGATTCTAAGTGAGTGGAGCACAATTGGATTATTAGTGTATTGCCGATAACGTGTGTTTATTGGTGCACAAAGCAAGGAATACAAAGAAGTACTGCAGGATTTTACTTCTATTGCGGTCCATGCCTGTGCTCAGACTACTTTAAACTAGAACGTGGCACTAGACAAGGATGCCCCTTGTCACCGCTGCTGTTTGCGATTGCCATTGAACCACTGGCAATACATTGTCGAAATACTGATCAGATAAAGGGGATTAGCAGAGAAGGACTGGAACAGAAAATCTCATTATATGCAGATGATATGGTACTGTATATATTGGACCCAGAAAATTCTGTGCCTGCAGTCTTAGCAGCACTCACAGAATTTCAAAAGATCTCTGGTCTCAGAATTAATCTGAATAAAAGTGTACTCTTTCCAGTGAATTCTCAAGCATATAATATTAGATTAGACACCCTACCTTTTATCATTGCAGAACAGTTTAAATACCTCGGGGTAAACATCACAAGTAAACACGAAGCTCTTTATCAACAAAATTTCGCCGTCTGCATGGAAAAAATTAAACAAGACTTGCATAGATGGTCAACCCTTCATCTCACACTAGCTGGAAGAATTAACACTGTTAAGATGAATATTCTTCCTAAACTCCTTTTTTTATTTCAAAACATCCCAATATACATTAATAAATCATTCTTTAGGCAATTAGATTCAACAATAACCTCATTTATTTGGAATTCAAAACATCCACGCATCAAAAGAGCGACCTTACAAAGACAAAAGGCAGAAGGCGGCATGGCTCTACCTAACTTCCAGTTTTATTACTGGGCAGCAAATATACAGTCGATAAGAACCTGGACACAAATAGAAGAACATATACAGGCATGGACCACAATAGAAGTAAAATCCTGCAGTACTTCTTTGTATTCCCTGCTATGCGCTCCAATAAACACACGCTATCGGCAATATACAAATAACCCAATTGTGCTCCACTCACTTAGAATCTGGAACCAATGTAGAAAGCATTTTAAGACGGAGAAGCTTCTATCTGTGGCACCTCTGCAAGAGAACCATCCCTTTCAACCTTCACAAACATATGCAGTTTTTAATATCTGGAAAAATTTGGAATTAACTTGCTTAGAGATCTTTATATAGACAACGTCTTTGCTTCCTATGAACAATTACATTCCAAATTTAACATTCCAGCTACACATTTTTTCACTATCTTCAAATCAGGAACTTTGTTAAACAGAACCTTCCAGATTTTCCTCATCTTGCACCCTCATCCATGCTGGAAAAAATATTGCTCAATCTCAAGGATTTAGACTCCATCTCTACAATATATAAAATCATTTTACAATCCCTCCCTTTCAAAGATCCAAGAGGACACTGGGAAAAAGATCTCTCAATATATCAGAAGAGGAGTGGAAAGTAGCAATGCAGAGAATTCACTCGAGCTCCATATGCGCAAAGCATACAATTATACAACTTAAAATTATTTATCGAGCACATCTGTCTCGACTAAAACTCTCCAAAATGTATCCAGGGCATGATCCAACCTGTGAACGCTGCAAACTAGTTCCAGCCTCACTAGGTCACATGTTCTGGGCCTGCACCAAATTAACATTATTCTGGACAAAATTTTTAATTACCTTTTAGGTAGCCTTGGACTCACAATCCCTCCTAACCCATTAACAGCTGTGTTTGGGGTTCTTCCAGAGGGGCTTAAAGTGGAGAAAGACAAACAAATTGTGATTGCATTCACTACATTTTTGGCACTCAGACTTATTCTGATAAACTGGAAGAATCCAAACTCTCCTCTTTTAAGTCAGTGGGAAACTGATGTGTTATATTATTTGAAATTGGAAAAAATCAAATACTCAGTTAGAGGATCTGTACAGACGTTTTTCAAAACATGGCAGGATCTAATCAGTAATATTTTAAAATAAGTTCATGAAGCATAGAGAATTTATTAATTTAGGTATGTTTAAAAGCTGTAAAATTTTTACGCCGTTTGGCTTGCTCTCTCTCTCAAGGGTGGGGATCGATCTGTTCTTGACTCTATTTTTCTTTTTGTAAAAACTTGATTGCTTTGTATGGAGTGAAATAAAATTAATAAAAATAATAAAAAAAAAAAAAAAAAAGATTTTTTTCCTGGACGTGTTTAGTACTTTTTGCTATTGTTCGGAATTGGCCCCCACACACACCTTTTCTATTAGAAATGAAAAAAAAAAAAAAAACACATGAAATTAAAAATGCTTTAATAGCAATCACTACAAACTACATGGGTCGAATAACATAGAAATATATTTTTGGTTGGAGTATTCTTTTAACATACATTATATGAACAAAAGTATTGGGACGCCTGACCATTACACCAAAAGGGAGTTTGATGACATTGGATTCAAATACATAGACTTTAATATGGAGTTGGTCTCCCCTTTGCAGCTATACAGCTTACACTTTTATTGGAAGGCTTTCCACAAGATTTTGGGGTGTTTCTGTGTGAATTTTGGTCCATTCTTTCTTTAGAGCATTTATGAGGTGAGACACTGATGTTGAACGAGAAGGCCTGGCACACAATCTCCATTCCAGTTCACCCCAAAGGTGTTCGATGAAGTTGAGGTCAGGGCTCTGTGCAGGCCAGTCAAGTTCTTCCACACCAGACTCATCAAATCATGTATTTATGGACCTTGCTTTGTGCACTAGGGCACAGTCATACGGAATAGACAAGGGCTTTCTCCAAACTGTTTCCACAGCAAAGTTGTCCAAAATGTTTTGGTAAGCTGAAGCATTAAGATTGCCCTTCACTGGAAGTAAGGGGCCTAGCCCAAATGCTGAAAACCAGCCACTCACTACTATCCCTCCACCAAAGTTCACAGTTGGCACAATGCAGTCAGGCAGGCAACGTTCTCCCGGCATTCAACAAACCCAGACTCACTCATCTAACTGCCAAACAGAGAAGCCTGAATCATCACTCCATAGAACATATTTCCTCTGCACCACAGTCCAATGGCGGTGTGCTTTACACCACTCCATCTAACATTTGGCATTGGACTTGGTGATGTGAGCCTTGCGTGCAGCTGCTTGGCTATAGAAACCCATTTCATGAGGCTCCCGATGCTCAGTTAATGCCAGTGAAAGTTTGGAACTCTTCAGCTCTGGAATCAGCAGAGTGTTGGCAACTTTTATGTGCCATGTACCTTAGCAGTCATTGACTCCACTCTGTGACATTATGTGGTCTTCTGCTTTGTGGTTGAGTTGCTGTTGATCCCAAATGTATCCACTTTTCAATAATACCCCTTATTGTTAACCGTAAAATATCCAGCAGGGATGAAATTTCATGAACCGTCTTATTGCAAATGTGGTATCCTATCACATTACCACGCTTGAAGTCACTAAGCTCTTCAGAATAAGTAATTTTGTTTTACAAATGTTTGTAAATGGAGACTGTATGGATAGGTGCTTGAATTTATACACCTGTGGCAATGAGTCTGATTGAAACACCTGAATTCAATAAAAAAGAGGTGAGCCCCAATACTTTTGTCCATATAATATATCATAATAGCTTAAGATTTTTACATTTCACGACACATGCAGTATACACATCCTAGTGAATAAATGTGCTGTTGTGTTATACACACCTCTATAAGTTGATTACGAATATTGATATCATCCTAAAGTTGTGCTTCAGTATTGTCTGTACCTTTGGCGAAGGATTAATATAGAATTGGGGAGAAAGAGCATGGCGATTGCCTTCCCCGTCCCCATGCTCCAGCAAAAATAGCCATATCCTTTAATAGTGCATGAAAGGTTAATAAAAAAAAAAACAGTCACAAAAACAAAACATTTAGTTGTGTGAAAATTCATTAGAAGGATAACTTATTCAAGCAGTTAAGGCTTTGAATGTCAAACCGTGAGGTTGTGGGTATAAATCACACTACTGCCACTGTCTGAACATATCACTTCACCTACCTGTGCTCCAATTGAAAAAGAAATGCAATCAACTGTATATCAAGTGTTTTCACCTTGGATAAAAGTGTCAGCCAAATATTAACTAATAAAATAAAAAGAATTTTGCGCACATACCTGCCAAATTGCAGCCTAGAAGTTTGCTCCCTGAAGGACCCTCAAACATCCTCCACTGTAATCCTTCAGATATTTCAGGCATAAGAGAAAAAAAATCATGTTTTGAAGCACCAAGGTCTACTGCTCCTTCAGAAATGCCAAGATTGTCAGTAAATTTTACATCAATTCTTTTTGGTGGAGTAAAGTTTGGTCTACTCATTGCTTTCACTGTGCCATCCCAAACATTTCTATGCATTATCCTGAACCGAGTAATTTCATGTTCATTTATTACAGTAGTAGGTGGCATCAGTATTTGCTCAACTGACAATGAAGTATCTCTGTGAAGTTTAAATATTGCTCAGTTAGTATTCCAAATAAGGAGTTATGCTGAAATATCCAGTTGCAACTGCATTTCAGTAAGTCATATACATTCACAGGCTTGCAACTAACTTTTGCTGTGACTAGAATTCTACTGAAAATTCCAAAGATACATTTGTTGAAGACATCATGACATTAACAGTTAAGCAATACATTTAAACTGTCTGTGAAAAAAATTAAAGAATATTTGGGGTTCAGCCCAGTGTTAATTTAAACTACATACAACTAGCTTTTCAGTGTCTTCCATCAATGATCTGTAAACCACCTCCTGAATGTCAGAATCTTCAGACCTGTGTTATTCATTTTCAAGAAAGTTAATGTAGTTGCTATATGGAAAGAAAGAAAGTTCACAGAATTATTTTCACAATATCAATTATTCTCATTTAAAGTAAAACTTTAGCTTTACTTTGTAGGATTCTAAAAGTAATACAGAAAGTATCCCTGTATATTGAGAATCTGTCATTTTTATCAAATTGTGAAATATTTCCACAAACAATTGTTAGACTGTGTGCATTTTTTTTTTTAGCTTATGTTTAGTTTACGATTTCTTCAAAATGTTATGACAAATCTAAACAACCTCATAACAAGTTTAAAGGATATCAGAATGTTATTTGAAATTGCCAATATACAGTACATTTGTTGCCTATTGTATTATAAATGAGGTTAAGTAAATATATATTGTGACAGCAGAGGTTGCTGTTGCCCCGTAAAACCCGTAGACAAGACGTCCAGACACCAGGTAAAATATAAGAAATTATTTTAATTTTGTAAATATTGTGCACAAAGCACCTCCACCTCCAATATACTCAATAAATCAATAATAATCACAATAAATCAATACAATAACAATAAATCCTCCTTTCCACCCAGCAGCTCCATCACACTTCCTCCCAACTCCGGCTCCGTCTGCTGGGTTTCCCATAGTCCTTTTTACAGTCCTTGACACCTCCATGTTGCAGGGAGAACTCCATCTAGTGGCGTGGGGGTATTGGCCGGGATAAACTGACGGCCATATATCACAATATACATTTGAATATATTTTTTTTTCAAAATTCATGTATGAAATGTAAAAAAAAGTCACAACTCTTCCTAAACGCAGACAAGTACTGACACCAGGAAAGTAATTAAACAAAAGAAAAGAATTTAAATCTACTTTAATGTGTAAACACCTACATAAAAAGAGTTTTTGCTTTCCCACCATAGACAGAATAAATTATGTTCACGTTCACTTAAATTAAAACACTGTCACAAACTAAGAACAAAACATGGCCTCCTTTCAGGTTCAATTTTATTTCAGTTATTTCAAACATGCATTTATCAAGGTAATCCATTTCCTTGCCTGACATATCTAAAATTTGACATACAGTATTAGATAATTATAGTTAGTAAGGGCTGAAAGCAAAAAAAAGTGGAAGTCTGAATAAGAATTGAGCAGAAATATAATTAACTGTAAAACTTTAATCAAGAAACCTTCTTTAAGTATAAGCAGCTTCTGAAAATTGACAAATTTAAGCAATTACGGCACAAAACTGTTACCTCTCCGGTTAGACCTGCCAGCACAATCAGTTTCCTTTTACTATCCTAGGTTTTAGTTGTTCACTTTTCCCTATTGCCACATTTAACTGAGACCATTTTATTCTCTCATGTTATTTCCTGGGGTTAATGCCTTGCCAGTGCATAACTACTGTCACAGAAAGTGCAAGTAAAGCTTAAAGACAGCTCAGGTTATGGGTCATTTTTGGGATACCTGAGTACATGTTGCTCCACTTGTAATATTCAAAGCTGGTGGAAATACCAGGCAGCTTCCCATTCTTTTGACTTTACTGATGCCTTACAATCAAAAAGAGCAGAATGATCCCAATATACTTTAACAGTTCATTAAAAGGCCAGTACTGTCGGGTTATGCTTATGTTAGTCAGTTTCAGGCTGTTTTGTTTTCCTGTCCATTCTGTATCATTATGTGCATGCATTATATACAGGTAAAATTCCGTTAAAATGAACTCCCAGGGACCTAAAAAATATTTTGTTGTAATGAAAATTTTGTTGTAATGAGATTCTGTATTTGTTACTATAGTGCTTTCTTTAACTTGCACCCAGGCATTTGCAATCATTTCAATAGCTTAATTCATGTTAATTTTAATCTCCTCCTGTCTACAAGTTATGCTGACAAGAATTTTTTTCAGTATTTCGTGACGTTAATACACTTTCAGGGTGCGAATGATGCCCAAATCCAATGGCTGAAGAACTGCTGTGCAATTGGGTGGGAGGAATTCAACGTGAACATTATCTAAATGTGAGGTTTCTGCACTCTTTTGAGACACCCCCACCCAACAGGAACGACATTCTGAAGTGCATCCCGAAGCGCGATTGTAGCGTCTGTGGAAGATTGTTTCTCAGTTGCCAGGGCAGGGCAAAAACTAGCTCACAGCGGAGCAGTGAGGCGCCACAGAAGCAAATCATAAAAGATTGGGGTCTTACTATAAGTCCCTGTCTTGCACCCCAAAACATGAGGCTGAGTCTCAGTACTTTAGCAAAACCAGCTTTATTCAGCTTGAAACAGGAATGGCACACTTATTTATTGTAGCATGATCTGCCACTCTGCTATACACAGACACAGCAGTCAGGCAGGGTCGTGGCCAGATCAGTGATCAAGAAATCCTGTTACCTGCATTTAACAATGTACCTTACACCACCCATCAAGATCTTTTCTCTTTGCTTTGCTGGAGAGACTCAGCATAGCTTTGAGCCTGCTGCTGCCCCGGCAACAGATAAACAGTCTTCCATAGACGCAGAGATCGAACTTCGGGACGTGCTGTCTAGTTGGGTGAGGTCCCAAGAGAGTTTACAAACCTCACATTTTCTTGAATGAGTGCTGCATTAATAGGAATGTTTTTTGAACCACAAAAAACTGCTTTTTCGACGTCTTCAAATGCAGCAGTTCACATACGTTTGCAACCTGAGATTTTTCTTCTTTTTTTGCTCGGTCTTTCAAAAAAGTTGACAGCGTCGATGGCGAAATTCTGAATTCACTGGCAATGTCAGTGACAGCTGCAAAAATGTAAAGTTTTTTTTTGTCTAATATGAACTGTTATCGTTTTTTCGTGTCTGCCATATAGGAGGGTGACAATGAATTAAATTCCAATGGATGTTTTTCAAATGTTGACGAGCAATAAGCAAAAGGTATCACTGAAAACCACGGGAAACCAAAAAAAAAAAACAGTACAAGGAAAGTTCGAGGAAAGAAAAACAAATTACAATGTTTACGTTTGGGGATCGTTGTGCACAACTGAGCTGTGGCCACAGAACTAGCTGCTCTGTGGATGATTCATTCAGGCATTTGAAGGTCTTTTGGGCACTTCGTTTTAATGAAAGTGCTAAATGTACTTCGTAGTAAAGAGATTTCTATAGACTCGCAACATATGGGGAAGCTGTCGGGGCGATAAAAATACTTTGTTATAATGAAAATTTTGTTGTAATGGAACTTTACCTGTAAATAGTTATTTGAAAAGTTTGTACTTGCATTTACCTCAGAACTTGTTACAGTGTTCTGTGCCTACACTCAGAGAAGAATGCTTTACAAAAATACACTGCATTGAATATATTATGTCTGTGTTATTTAAAAAAGAACCCCTTAGACAATTATTTATAAGCATCAACTAGACAAGAATATAGTATAGACGCACTGATGAGCCATGTTCAAATTATTAGTTTAATATAATTACGCTGTGAAAACCAGAACCAGTGTAGTGTACAAGTGATAGGTGGGGATGTTTTCTGCGCAGGGCAAGAACGCATTCGGACTGATAACGAAACAAAATTATAAATTGTAAATTAGATGTTCATCTTCCTAGAAATTATTATCGGTGTAATGTTTATGTTTATTTTTGTTATTGCCTCATGAATTTCAACTGCTGTGTCTGATGCTGTTACAGTTAGGACAGTCTGAAAATTATTTTTGAAGCATTTGTGGATAAAAATCAGAGAATTTGACTTTTTTCATTCATGAGTGATATTTTTCCGAACCCTGCTGCTTGCACACGAATTGTACTGAGCCTTTTGGCCAATAATGCCGCCCCCAAAAAATGTGCCACCTAGGGCAGACTGCCCCTTCTAACCCGCCCCTAGCTACGCCACTGCCCTTAGACCTCCATAGAAAGGCTGCAAAACTGCTTTAAATAAGCCTAAAACTGAAGGTTCTTCTACGTTTTTTTAATTATTGTCAAAATTGGGACATATTCTCAAAAATGACATTCTTACCATGAAAACAACATTTAGGTGACTGCCAGAAAAAAAACAAGATTCTTGCATGTCCAGACTTTTGTATTCCAGTAAAAATGATAAACCACAAGATTAGACTTTTTTCCATTGTCAAAGTGAAATTTTACATTTCACACAATTCAGTATATCAAATGTGAAATTTCAAATCACAGCATGTCTGTTGTAAGTACTACAATGAAAACAAATCACCTTCAAGACAAGGAAGATTGCTTTGGGCATTTTTCTGACTGGAACACAAATCTTTGATGTAAAGACATTTTCTTCTTAAATATATTATGGGGGATTTTAAATAGTAACCACCTGTAAATTTTCCCTGATATCCCATTAAAGGGTGTACAAATTGTAACTTGATTTTGAGACTTCACAGACTGCTCTTGTATTTTTATGGTGCTTTGAATTTTTAATGCCTCAATGTCATCACTTCTGTTTTTCTATAGTGATAAAATAAAAATATATATATATGATTGCAGAAACATATATTTAATTATGCTTTCAACCATGCACCCTTGAATCAGTTTAAAGAAGAAACCAACTCTCAGGACACCAGGCCAAACCTGACAGCATTTGGCATAAGGTTGAAGCTAACTTTTCGCAAGATACCAGTTCAGTGTGTGTCAAACTCACACATGCTCATTTTAACTAACACAGATTAGATCTGCCTATTAAACTAAACCTCATCCTTTGGCAAAATTGGAATAAAACTAGACTGTCCAAAGAAACACACCAACCAGGCACAGAAAGGATGCACATATTCCACATGATAACTAGGCCAAGATTTGAACTTAGACTCTCTGAGCTGTGAGGCAGAAGTGGCAATCATCATGCAACAGGGCAAAGTGCTATATGAAAACTATGATGATGGGTTTCTTTTTTAAAACTTGCCTTTACAATTTACCGTCATATTTAAATTTCATTAATAGATCACCTGACACAGTAAATCATTAAAAAGTGGACTACTGATAACAAACTTAAAAGAAAGCTACATTAGAAAGGTAATTATAAATATTAATACCTTTTAAACTTGAAACATTATAAACTGGTACAATTACAAAATACCATGTATATTGTAAATACTCAATATAACGCCTCTTCATCTTTATTAGATTTGCCAATGATGTTAAAAGTGGTGTCAGTCTTGTTACAAAACAGTGCATTATTATACTAAGCAGTACCACTCTAAGCATTCATATATTTCTAAAGATTCAGAATTTCTTTCACTTTTCTGCTCTATTTCTCCTTCACAATTTGATGGCTAAAATAAAACAAAACAAAAAAAGCATTACACATAAAAAGATTTAAATGTATTCAAGAAAGAGTATTTGACGACCTTTGTTTTAAATTTTTCAAAACATTTCTCAGATACTAACTAAAGTGAAATTCAGAACACATACAAGTGCAGACTTGTAACATTAATTACTCACAAGGACAATTTCCAAACATAAACGAGTGTCCAATATAAGACAGCCTTTAAAATACAAACATATGGATGCCTCAAGGAAAGTCAACAGTGTTGTATCAGGTCTTACATAGATTTACTTCTGGTGAAATATAATATTATTTTTCACAAAACCGTTTAAAGTTTGCTGGATCTTTAAGGATGGTATTACCAGTTTGCTGTGACATCCAAGTAAAATTTGAAGCTTAAGACTAAAAATGATAGATAACATTGCAAATATCCATCCATTTTCCAACCTGTTGAATCCGAACATAGGGTCACGGGGGTCTGCTGGAGCCAATCCCAGGGTGCAAGGCTGCATGTCTTTTGACTGTGGGAGGAAACCCACGCAGACACCGGGATAACATGCAAACTCCACGCAGGGAGGATCCGGGAAGTGAACCTGGGTCTCCTAACTGCGAGGCAGCAGCGCTACCACTGCGCCACCATGCTGCCCACATTGCAAATAGTTAAGATTAAATTAAACATAAAACATAGTAAAATAATAGTTTATTAAATATAATATTTACAAGATATGCACTTTCAGAGAAAGAAATACACAAAAGGGAAAACAATTCTAACCTCCATGCCATGCTTTAATCAGAGCTCTGGACACTTTCTGGCATTCAGCATCTGGAAGGAGTACCACTTCTTTAGAAAATGCCTGGGGCCTCATGTATAAACGGTGCGTACGCACAGAAATGTTGTGTAAGAACTTTTCCACGTTCAAATCGTGATGTATAAAACCTACACTTGGCGTAAATCCACGCACTTTTCCACGGTACCTCATGCCTTGTCGTACGCAAGTTCTCCGCTCGATTTTGCAGACTGGCGGCACCCAGCGTCAAAGCAGTGCTACTGTTCCTGTGTGGTTACACCTTATTTTCCTGACGCGGCTTTATAAATAAACCGAAACTAACCGCATATTGTTTATTAGTGTAATGCATCTGATTGTAATTAACTTGTAACAATATAATGGTAGAGGGAACAGCCATAGTATTCCAAATACCATAACTGCTTTAGCGTTGTTACTGTCACTTCTTCTTCTTTCAGCTCCTCTTGTTAGGAGTTGCCACAGCGGATCATCTTTTTCAATATTTCTCTCACTGCACCACTCAGAGTATTTATATCACTGTATCTGAGTGTGAATCACAGCAGCAGCTGATCGGAAAGGGAATTATCGGTATACAGCTTCAAGGACACGCTGTCTCAGCCACTGCAAAATGTTTTAAAGCCTTTCCTGTACGGACCTTGCAGTTCAGAAACAGAAACGATATCATTTATAAGGTGAAATTCAGCAAAATATGTTTATTAAATTATACAGATAAAACTTTAACTTCATTTAAATAATCTATATTCTTCACTGGGAGTGTCGTTATGATAGAATAATTAAACATGTACTACGAAGATATTTCAATGTTCTTTAAACGTTTTGAAGAATCGGCGCTAAGCTTACAGATGGCTTAACGTCTATTACAGAGCTGATTGTGTGGCGATCGGTTACTTGGGGAAAGAAAAGCACTGACTGCAGTGACGGTTATGCCAATATATATTGAATATAAAACAGAAAGAGAAAATAACAACACAGCTAAAAACACAGCGACAACTTTCGGCAAAAGTTAAATGCTTGTGTCATGAGCACGAGGCGGCTATGCAGATTCCACAACGGACGGCCATCCACCGTGCATAAGCTACCTTACTGACGGGCGGGCGAAGGAGCCACCGATTCTTCCTCTGCCCAGTGCCACCACAAGCCTAGAGCCGCCCCTGATTGTACTGCTGCAATAAATTATTTCATCGAAGTGAAAAACGTTTAATAATGTGCTTTAACTCCTATCATCATAAAAATGATATCACGTATACATCTCAGTATTTTAGTTATTCAGAGAACTGTAATATTACGAATGTAATTGATTTTGTGTCCAGTTGGAGGATGAGAGCCGGTTTAAACAGCAAGTAGTGATTCACATACATAGAGCACATAGAAGATCAAATACAAAACATAGCATTTAATGTGCTACTTTAATTACGATGTGATTTGAGAAACTGGTTAATTAAACGATTTTAAGATGAAGTTTATGATGTTCTACTTTAATGACAAAATAAACTACGTGATTAAAGTGGAAATGTCGAGATTGAAGTTGACATTTCGTGCTTTTTCCTCACTGTGTGCCTTTTTTCTCTGTACCCTAATAAGCTTTCATATGACACTCAGACAGTGGGCTTACAACTCGGCTTTTCACGGCGACTTTGATATGTGACTTCTTTTTTTATTTCCGGCACTGTGCGATTTGTGAATGTGAGCTTTCAAGTTTCTCCAACACGCTATGTCACTCGATCAACTTCCTTTTGTTGATTATACCACGGTTTATTTGAACAAATAGTATGTTTTTCATTTGCCTCCACTTGGTATTCGCTGAAATTCTTATATTTTCCCCCGTGCTTTTCCCATTGTCTTTTCACAGAAGGCTGCACTTAAGGGCGATTTATATTGATTTGCATATTCAAAGAGGCGTAATTCTGGGAGGAGTTGGGGCGTTACATAAAGCGTGCACGAGCGTTAGTTTTCACGCTGATCGGGATTTATGTAGCGGAAGAACGTGGAAGTTGGAGTACGCACAGATTCCTGCATCTGGATTTTTCTGTGCGTAAACACATTTCGTCTTTTGTGCTTACGCCATGTTATAGTGCGAGTTCTACGCACGGCGTTATACATGAGGCCCCTGATGTTCTATTCACAGCTTTCCCAATCCAAGAAGTTTTCTAAAGTAAAGGCATTCAAATATACAACTATTGAAAGCCAAATGAGCCATTTTAATTTGGGTGGGTTTTAGTTATATTAGTTAGTAGAAGGAGAGAACACTTTAACTGAGAAAAAAAAAAACTTACAGTTTGGTTTTCATTTGGATAAGCATGAGCAAAGAATGAACATTTCTTACTTTACACAGTTTTTCTACTGTACTTCTATTTTATAGCCTGTGCATTCCTGTAAAATCCTCTTGAACCTTAAGAAAAGTTCTGTCACATTATATGCTGGATATCACACCTTATATCCTCAAAAATACCGCTCACTTTCTCGTGAGGTGTCTGATATTGCCTAGTGGCATGCACCGTTGATGTCGAACATACAGCCAATTCCAATATTATTTGTTCTAGTGCACCTGGCAAATACAGTAATGAGATCTGCAAGCATTTGCAGCAGTATGTACTGTATAAACTCATTCTGATTTTATTTATATTTAATGATCTTGAGAAACTTCACTCAGTTGATCGGTCTTGTGAGGAATGTCCAATAATATGCCCATACAAAAAATAAATATATTGCACAAAAATGATGATTGCATGCATGATATTAAAAAATTAGTTGAATTATATTTTTTTAATAAGTTAATCAAAAGTTATTAAAAGTGTTTCATGTCACAGAGTTTACTAAACATGTGCCTGAGTCATTTCACTCCATCTCCAGGTGAAATGTCATTATAGCGAATAACAAAGTAACAAATACTTTTTATTGACCCAAAAACATTCATACATCATGTTAAATGAATTTCGTTTTAACAAAATGTAAATTCCAGCATAACAAACATTTTTTAACCCAAAAAATACCTAAACTTTCTCGAGAACCCTGCAACAGGTTGTATCTTTCTTGTTAGACCAAACGAAAGTGACAGACAAGAGTGTAGGTGCAACATCATACTAATAACTGAATTCTGAGTCAATGTTCCATTTAGTGTCCGTATGGGTAATTGTGTTGCATGCAGATACTATGCTGTTTGAGTTTCACAGTAGTTCTGAAAGTTTTCTTTGAGATGAACAGAAAAAGTGAGAAACGGCGTCAGTTTACATTGAAAGAAAAATTAAAAATCCTGGAAAAAAATTATTCCGGAAATGAAGAAAAATCACATGGGAAAGCATTCCAAATCATGCTTTCATCTTCATCCAATGTCTCATTTTCATTCTGTATTTCTATTAAAAAAAGTTACATCTAACATCTTGTTTTCATTTTGTATTCATACCTGTATTTCTATTAAAACTAATTACATCTAATGTCTTCTTTTCATTCTGTAGTTTCATACCTGTATTTCTATTTTAAAAAGTTACACGTAATGTGTTATTTTTAAGTAAATCATTTTTTACTGTTTAAGAAGTGCCTTTTTTTTTTATACAAGTATTTTTGAGCTTGGGTCACAGAGATGTATGAGAGACAGGATGGTGAGTCCAGGTTTTCAAGGAAAACACAGGTACTGTATTAGTGTATAAAGAAGGCAGGTACAGTCTCAAGACTTCATTCAAAGTAGAAGCACTCCAGAACATGAAGTAGGAACTATGACATGGCCAAGCGTCCTGCTTTAGCTCCTATCTTCAGATTAGAAGGACACAAGCCGCCTGGAATCACCAGTGTGGCAGTTGCAGTCTGGAGAAGACAGATCAGGAGACTGTGAGGAAGGTCTCAGGCCGGTGTTCTAAACATTGTGAGACAAAAATGGTTTGCAGTAAGCTTGATCCTGCAGATGAAAACCAATTACTTTGACCTTGGTTTACTGTTTACCAGATGCAGCACAGCACCAATGAAGCTGTCGCTTGCTGCACTGCTGTTAGATATGGTGAATTGCTGGTGACCCCAGTCACAATAATATACGTATTTGTTATAACAAAATTTTAATTATAACAAAATATTTTTATTTTTTCAATACAATGGGATCCCACCTATTCAGGATGACTTCATATAAGCTGGCTTTGACTTTGTATATCCAGAATTTTACTCATACACATATATATAAGCCAATTTATATATTTACAAACCAATCTTTTTTCCTGAACAGCCCCTCATAGATATATAGATTTATGTGCATAAAAACAAATGCCTAAATGAAGTACTGTCCCATTAGTTTATGCTTATACTGAAGGAGTTATTTCACTAACTAGGAAATGTTATTTGAAACAATCTTAAATTGTTTTAAAATTTCACAAATCACTTTTTTAC
The DNA here is from genome assembly GCF_016835505.1 of Polypterus senegalus. NCBI lineage: Eukaryota > Metazoa > Chordata > Cladistia > Polypteriformes > Polypteridae > Polypterus > Polypterus senegalus. The sequence continues at coordinate 124,730,687 of NC_053164.1, read as the reverse complement.
ATTCAAATGCAAAAACCTGCACCTCATTTAACTTTTGATTTGGCATTCACCATGTACAGATAGTTCTCCATATGGATCAGCATCAAAAGTAAAGGGGGAAGTCAACCTTATAGATGTCGGGGTGAATATCTAATTTGAGAATAATATTGCTGAAAGCAGTAAAAGTATTAGATAGAATACACCACTACAAACATCAGTAAATGATGTAAAAGGAATTTTAAATCCTCTGAGTCTATGGCTGCTGAAAGAACAAGAGCAAGAGCCACAATCATAGGTCACAAACTTATAAATTAACAGTCAGGACATGGCTGTTTTTTACAATGTGCAGTATATGTTATAGTTCCTTTGTGGAAACAACTCTTCTGAAATGTGAAGTAGGGTGGTAATTTACTCATTCTTTAACAATAAAATGATATTTTTTTATTAAAAGAAAAACACTGCTTTCTTTAAAGAGAACAGGTACTACAACAAATATGATAGTCAAATTCACCATATAAAGAAGTACAATGACAAAAAAAACTTTATTTGCTTTTTTCCTGTTATATATTAGCAGAAAGACCCCCATGACCCTGTAGTTGGGATGTAGCGGTTGGATAATGGATGGATATTTGCAGAGAAATAGGTGACTTGCTTGTAAAAAAAGAAAATGCACTGAAAAACATATTGGCAATTTCCTAAATTGTTAGGTAAAATGAGAGTAGCTAGTAGGCTATTCCTTAGCACTTTATGGCTAAATAAATCATTAAGCTAATGTGTGATTGTGATCTCTAGGCATGTGATATAGGCTTACATCCTTAATTCATATACATTATATATGAACATGCTTTCATCTTTTAGATGTGCCAACATTTACTCGTATATAATATATTGATGTACAAGCCAACTTTTTTTTTCTCTGATATGTGGTAAACTAATATATGGTGTAGATTGTATATTCCTTTGATGTGCACATTTATTCTTCATAACAAAACCATGTGAACACAGACTAGCAGTGCTAAGCTTAACCCAATGGGAGAGGTTGAAAAAGAATATTGCAAATTGATGTTAACAGTAAAAATAAAGAATGGCAAATGTTTCTTGTTCATATTTCTTGTTTAATTATCGATGCAAAAGCTGATCATAAAACAGGTGGGGTTATCTCTGGTGATTACCAGAGGTTTCTAAAAGGATAAGGAAATTGATTTGAATATAGTAACACTACATTAACAAAATATTCCATTCAAAATTCATTTAATTGGAAGTATCAGACACGCTTACTGATAATATCCTTGACATAGTAAACTCGTCATTGACATAGTAAACTTGTCATTAGATACGGGGTTTTTTCCCAGACTGTCTTAAGACTGCTGTAGTTAAACCCCTACTCAAGAAAAATAATCTTGACCCCTCTGCTTTTGAAAATTTTAGACCCATCTCTAACCTGCCCTTCTTAAGTAAAATTCTAGAAAAGCAGTCATTATGCAGTTAAACGACCACTTAAGTAAACGTGCTATTCTAGATAAATTTCAGTCAGGTTTTAGAACTAATCACAGTACAGAAACTGCACTCGTTAAAGTAGTAAATGACTTGCGATTAAATGCAGACAGAGGCCATTTATCTGTTCTCATCCTCCTCGATCTGAGTGCCGCGTTTGATACCATTGATCACAATATTTTTAGAAATCGCCTTAGTCAATGGGTGGGCCTCTCTGGCAGTGTCTTAAATTGGTTTGAATCCTACCTGGCAGGGAGAAAATTCTTTGTTAGTTGTGGTAATCACATCTCAAAGACACATGATATTCTATATGGTGTTCCACAAGGCTCTATCCTAGGTCCGCTGCTCTTCTCAATCTATATGCTCCTGTTAGGTCAGATTATCTCAAGTTACAACGTGAGTTACCACAGCTATGCTGATGACACGCAGCTGTACTTATCAATAGCACCTGATGACACCGACTCTCTCGACTCACTAACACAATGTCTTACTGGTATTTCTGAATGGATGAATAGTAATTTTCTCAAGTTAAATAAAGAGAAAACTGAAATTGTATTGATTGGCAAAAACGGATTCAGTGAGGTTATCAGAAATAAACTTGACGCATTAGGATTGGAAGTTAAGACATAAGTAAAAAACTTAGGGATAACTGTTGACTGTAATCTGAATTTTAAATCACATATTCATCAGACCACTAGGACAGCATTTTTTTCACTTAAGAAATATAGCAAAAGTTAGACCTCTTATATCATTGAAAGATGTTGAGAAATTAATTCACGCTTTTGTTTTCAGTAGACTAGATTACTGTAACGCACTGCTCTCAGGACTACCCAAAAAAGACATAAATCTTTTGCAACAAGTGCAGAATGCAGCTGCTAGAATCCTAACTAGGAAAAGAAAATCCGAACACATTTTTCCAGTTTTGATGTCGCTACACTGGTTACCTGTGTCTTTCAGAATTGACTTTAAAATTCTGCTTATAGTTTACAAAGCCTTAAATAATCTCGCTCCATCTTATATATCGGAATGTCTGACACTTTATATTCCAAATCGTAATCTTAGATCATCAAATGAGTGTCTCCTTATAATTCCAAAAGCTAAACTTAAAAGAAGTGGTGAGGCGGCCTTCTGCTGCTATGCACCTAAAATCTGGAATAGCCTGCCAATAGGAATTCGTCTGGCTAATACAGTGGAACAGTTTAAAACACTGCTGAAAACACATTACTTTAACATGGCCTTTTTATAACTTCACTTTATCTTAATCCTGATACTCTATATGTTCAATTCATATTAATTAACTATTCATGGTGGCTCTAAAATCTGTACTGACCCCTACTCTCTCTTCTGTTTCTTTTTCCGGTTTCTCTGTGGTGGTGGCCTGCGCCACCACCAACCTACTCAAAGCACCATGATGCCCCAGCATTGATGGACTAAAAGCCAGAAGTCCACGTGATCATCATCATCATCATCATCATCATCAAATCCTTCCATGAAAACCATAAATACAAAGAGGACTGTTTCATTTATGTTAGGTAGATTGCCCAGAGGGGACTGGGCGGTCTCATGGCCTGGAATCCCTGCAGATTTTATTTTTTTTTCTCCGGCGTCTGGAGTTTTTTTTTTTTGTTTGTTTTTTCTGTCCCCCCTGGCCATTGGACCTTACTCCTATTCTATGTTAATTAATGTTGACTTATTTTATTTTCTTACTGTGTCTCTTATTTTTCTATTCTTCATTATGTAAAGCCCTTTAAGCTACATTTTTTTGTATGAAAATGTGCTATATAAATAAATGTTGTTGTAATAAATGAATTAAGTACTTCTTTGTATGAAAGACTAGCCTATAGAGATTCTCAGTGTAATTAATTTTTTTATTTACATGGAATAAATATTGGTTGTGCCTATTTTGATTGAAATAAGGGCGCCCTCTAGTGTTCAAAGTAATAGACTATGGAACCAAAGAATGGCAAATAGCTGATCTCTTACAAGAAGCATGCATTGAGCTGTTACAGTACTATGGCTCTTTACCTTCACAAGCACAGACAAATCAAATAGCTATTTACTGATAAGTTTATGCATACATTTCCCTTCCTCCCTCTCTCTCTCTCTCTCTCTGCCTTTCTCTGTTGTTCTTGATTTTCAGAGTGACTGCTGTTATTAATATTTTTTTAACACAATTGCATTCCAAATATGAAAACATTTCTCTATAAAACTAAAACCAAACATAAATGCATTTAATGCATGCATATTTTTCACTTTTTAAAATTTTGTCTATTTGATAAAAACATAACCTTCTCCAAGTACTGGTTTATTTTCATATGTCCAGCTAAATGCCATCTCTGAACTGGTATAGTATGACTAAATGTAGTTGTCTAAATGGCTGTGCTCTTTTTGGAGATGCATGCAATCTTTGCCTTAACAAAGCCTTCAGCTATATCATATAGTGATGTCAAGAGTGGGAGGTCCTTCAGTGCTGTATCTCTCAGATCTGTTTTATAAACCAGCTATACTGTTTTTCTCAGTACAGTTTGGTGCTGCCATGAGTGGCAGCCTTTCCAGCAGCTCCGTGTACGACTTTATATTTCTAACTTTTTCTCTATCTCACTGATCATTCCTACCACTTTCTTTTATGTGGACTCATTTCCTGGACACTTTTTACTTCTTGGAAATGGATTTTTACATGCTGAGACTCGTCTATTCAGGTAGCCAACTTCAAGTGCTGAGAACAAAGGCCTGTGCCGGTGTGGTTCCCTATTTACCTGACGAGATAAGAAGGTGGTATTGTGGCAGCAGAGCCGGCGCTAAGCTAAAGGCTAACTTCCCGAGCGGCAGACAGAGAGATAGTCACACACATGCTAATAGGAGACAGTTTACAGGCTCAAATAGTTGTATTAGCTCACCAGACATCTTTTCCCCGCAGAACAACTGACGAATCACCCTAATAATAATCACTTCCTGCTTATGATGTCACGTCCGATTCCACCCCTCGAAGTCCCACTTCCAGATGATGCCACTTCAATCCCAGAATACCACCTGCTTGTTACATCACTTCCTGTTGTTCCATTATATATACATCAGCCATCCCTATACTGATCTGTTCGGTTCTAGACTCAAGTCTGTAAAGACAAAACCATTAACCCTTCAACTTTACTAAATGGGGATGGTCCCCAACACTTTGACTTTGCTCTTGTGTGTTTTGTTACAATTTAATTGAAACAAACTGAGATGTTTTCACTTTTTCATTGATTATCATGTTTTATACAGGAAAGCTGCCATTTTGCATTTATTTATTTTGTTGTACATGTAGATGGGAATAGACATTTCATCATTGTCTTTCAATCAGATGATGCAATAATTGTTCATGTGCAGTCGTTTCATCATTCAAGATTGCATCAGACTTATTTTGGTTAGTGAGTTACTCCAAATAAGAATTGCTCAAGAACTATAAAAGACATTTCCTGACAGGTCTGGCTTATTTCAACAGGATTTGGGCCCATGCCACTTGTCAAAAAATGGTGAAGAATTTCTTCAGCAGTAATCAAATAAAAGTATTGGACTGCTCTAGAAATTCACCAGATGTAAATCCCATTGAAAATATGTGGTCCATTTGCAAGTAAAGCCTTCGCGGAATGAACTGTTTAACAAAGGAGTAATTTATTCAAGTCTGGATCAAAGAAACACTCCATTTTGTTAAAAATTAGTGGATTCCATGCCAAACTGCACCAAAACACTGCTCAAAAGCCAAGGGTGTCATATTATATATAGTATATTAGTGTGATTCATAATACCAATTAGAAAAAATATTTTTTTGCAGTTCCCTCACAAGTTGTTTCAATTATTTTGCACATATGGTCTAAACACACACCAGATGACTAAAAGGAGAACATTTAAAAAGAAAGAAAACTTCTGATTTGGCAGTCACAATGAGACATTATGCAGCCATGTTGCCATTTGTTTAAGGGAGCCCCGGTAGCATTTCTTGATTTGTTTGCTGAAAAAAACTCTGTACAGAAGTTTTGTTTTGCTTTCATTCTCTGCTGTTTCCCATAACTGAGCCTGCCCTTTTAATTAACTTGATAATTCAGTGGTCCTCACTTGAAGTATTGTTACCAGCCCAACACACATCACTGTGTAGAAAACTGCACTAGTCATAGAGTTGTAGAAGATGTGAAGGATGTCACTTCCCACATTAAAGGAACACAGTCTCCTAAGAAAAAAGAGCCTACTATGCTCTTTCTTGTATACTGTAGTCTCTGTGTTCCAAGACTAGTCCAATTTATCACTGATGTATACCGCCAAGTACCTGTAGGAGTACACTATCTCTATGTTCACTCCCTGAATAGTGACTGGATACAGAGGTTATTTGGTGTGGTGAAAGTCAGTAACCAGTTCCTTGGTTTTGCCGATGTATTTGCCTTATCAATACAGCCGATAAGTGCAGAATTATCTGAGAATTTCTGAAAATGACACGATCTTGTGTTATATGTATAGTCTGAGGTGTACAGAGTGAAGAGAAAAGGAGACAGGACTGCTCCTTGTGGTGCTCCAGTGTTGCTCACATCCATATCAAAGAAACAGACCTTGAGACTCACAAACTCTGGTCTGCCCGACAGATAGTCCATTATCCAGGACACCATAGGCTCATCCACCTGCATATCTCAGAGTTTACCCCTTAATGGGGATGGCTAATGAATGTTACCTTGCAGCTGTCTCTAAGATTTCTCACCACAGTGAGAAGATATGTGGTTAATCTGCTGTCCTCTCCTGCTTTGACGATAGTGATGACTCTGCTGCCTGTACTTTTACATTTTTTAAACATTCTCCTTACCCAAAACCAGAAGCTTTATCTTAGAGTTGTGCTGTTAACATGCAGTATCTCCTTTTCGAAATTAAGCTGTATCCTTCAAGGAATATATGCTTAAGAGACATTTAATTATCAGTGAGATGAAAAACTTACACAAAATTATAACAAAGCTTTTTTTCATACTGGTAATATATTTGCTTTATGGCAAATCAGGAGATGATTAGTTACTTTGTTTCAATCTCCAGTTAGTTCGATCGTGTTTCACACAGCAAACTTTTAAGCGAAACCCAAGTAATAAGAAATCTCTCTCTGCTGTGCTGTGGAATTCATACGTTGGGCAGAAATTGCTTTTTGTCTGGAAAAATCTTTATTAAGAATCAACAAGACCTGAGCTTGTGCATCGACACATTTATGATGATTATGTGGTTTGTTTACCAAGCAGAGCTCAATGAACAGACTATGTGTTATCTGTTAACCAGAAGAAAACAAGAAAATATGTTCCTTTTCATGTTACATAAAGAATACATTTCATCTTCAACTATATGGCAGGCTCTGCTGAGGGAATACAGCGATGTGCCTCAGTTTCTTTGAGGCAGTAGACAGACGTAGCAGGCTGAAATTAATTTCACTGTGTGATGTTGCAATTTCACTCTTCATTTGCCTGAACATCGTCCCTATTTAGAATTATATGTCTACTGTCTTTAGGTGTGTAAATATTTGTTAAAAATGTTCACTTGGGAATATTTGATTCACATTTACCACATAATATCAAAGTTAATGCACCTCCAGTGCACGCATCATGCCAGAAGTGTGATTACATTACGTTACCATCGTGTATCCCAGTTGCAAAGTATGATTAGGGAGTCTGATCATTCATTTATCACCAACACTGTATGTGGTTGATTACAAGTTTATCTTTGCCTTTGTTGTACATAGTCAACTGCTATCTGTTCCGATTGTAAGAAAGGAAAAGAAGGTCTGAGGTTGGTCAGATACTAGAATTGATTTGATTGCTGGTATCTGTTATGCAAATTTATATGCATGTGTGGATTTATTTTTATACTGAGATTGCCTATTTAGCAGTTGAAATGTTTCCCATAATACACAGTGTTTCCTGTAGTTAGATTGACCCCATGTTGGATCACATTCATATCTGATGCAAACTGCTCCAGGTATACTTGGTACCACACTGAGGCCACAGCTTCCAAAGGGTCTCAGTGCTGTTGTTTTGGTCTTCACCAGAGTGCGATTCCGGTATTCACATCTACCTAAAAAAAAAACAGACTTCGGGGGCAATTGCTCCATTGTTTGAAAAAGCCCTCCATATGAACCAGGTATGAAAACATCAACAACAATAAGTCACTATTCAGACATATTTTTTCATGAATACAAAAAAAAATCTATTGTACTGGAGGTTTCTTTTCTTAAACTCTGTATTGTCGGAAGGTAAAGAGTAAAAAAAGGAGATACTAAAGGATCTTTCTCTGATGCACCTATTTGTATCATACAACTAGCTGAAATACCCAGCGTTGCCCGGACAGAAAATAAAGTGTTTTTTTTTAATTGTTTGAGAAAAATATAATAAAAAAAAAATACACAAATTTAAATATAAAAATAAATTAACAAACAACAAAGACTCACTAATGTGCTTGTCTTGCGGTCTTGTATGTATGTTATCATCCAGTTGACTCTCTGAACCAGCCTACAATTTCAAAAGTAACAGGGACGCGGTGGTGCTCAAACATAAAGAATGCTGGCATTCACCTCCAGTTCGCCATCTGAGGCAATGGCAAGAGCAACTTCCCCCTGAGCCCGAATGTCTGCCAGAATTAGATTAGTCAAGAATGTTTTTCCTGTGCCTCCAGGAGCATCAAGAAAAATGATCTCACCTTATTGTCTCATGATGTGATGCATTATAGTTTGGTGTCCTTTCCTCTGATCATGATTTAAAAGTGTTTTTTTCTCTGCCACATATGCATGCATCTCTTTGATATTGAAGTTCTTCTCTCTCATGTAGTCTGTATTCAGTACATTTTGCATACTGGTGCTTGCAGGCCCAACTGCAGCAATGTCTTATTGATCATGGCCAGGTATTTGTCCTCTAGAATTATTAATGCCTTATTGAAAATCTCTTTTTTTATTTCAAAACATACCAATATACATTAATAAATCGTTCTTTAAGCAATTAGATTCAACAATAACCTCATTTATTTGGAATTCTAAACATCCACGCATCAAAAGAGCGACCCTACAAAGACAAAAGGCAGAAGGCGGCATGGCTCTACCTAACTTCCAGTTTTATTACTGGGCGGCAAATATACAGTCGATAAGAACCTGGACACAAATAGAAGAACATATACAGGCATGGACCGCAATAGAAGTAAAATCCTGCAGTACTTCTTTGTATTCCTTGCTTTGTGCTCCAATAAACACACGTTATCGGCAATACACTAATAACCCAATTGTGCTCCACTCACTTAGAATCTGGAACCAATGTAGAAAGCATTTTAAGATGGAGAAGCTTCTTTCTGTGGCACCCCTGCAAAAGAACCACCTCTTTCAACCCTCACAAACATATGCAGTTTTTAATATCTGGAAAAAATTTGGAATTAACTTGCTTAGAGATCTTTATATAGACAACGTCTTTGCATCCTATGAACAATTACATTCCAAATTTAACATTCCAGCTACAAATTTCTTTCACTATCTTCAAATCAGGAACTTTGTTAAACAGAACCTTCCAGATTTTCCTCATCTTGCACCCTCATCCACGCTGGAAAAATTATTGCTCAATTTCAAGGAGTTAGACTCCATCTCTACAATATATAAAATCCTTTTACAATCCCTTCCTTTCAAAGATCCAAGAGGACACTGGGAAAATGATCTCTCAATTAATATATCAGAAAAGGAGTGGAAAGTAGCAATGCAGAGAATTCACTCGAGCTCCATATGCGCAAAGCATACAATTATACAACTCAAAATTATATATCGAGCACATCTGTCTCGACTAAAACTCTCCAAAATGTTTCCAGGGCATGATCCAACCTGCAAACGTTGCAACCAAGCCCCAGCCTCACTAGGTCACATGTTCTGGGCCTGCTCCAAATTAACATTATTCTGGACAAAAATTTTAATTACCTCTCAGACAGTCTTGGACTCACAATCCCTCCTAACCCATTAACAGCTGTGTTTGGGGTTCTTCCAGAGGGTCTTAAAGTGGAGAAAGACAAACAAATTGTGATTGCATTCACTACACTGTTGGCACTCAGACTTATTCTGATAAACTGGAAGAACCCAAACTCTCCTCTTTTAAGTCAGTGGGAAACTGATGTGTTATATTATTTAAAATTGGAAAAATCAAATACTCAGTTAGAGGATCTGTGCAGACTTTTTTCAAAACATGGCAGGATCTAATCAGTAATATTTTGAAATGATTTTATAAAGCACAGAGAATTTGTTGATTTAGGTATTTTACAAGCCTTAAATTTTACACCATTTGGCTTGCTCTCTCTCTCAAGGGTGGGGATCGATCTGTTCTTAGCATAATTCTTTTTTTTGTAAAACTTGATTGCTATGTATTGATTGTAATAAAATTAATAAATAAATAAAAAAAAAAAAGAAAATCTCAAGACAAAAAGTAATATCTAATGTTGGGTTTTCAACCCGGGCTTTGGCAAGTATATCCTCAATCATTGGTTCCTTATACTTCTCCCATAAAGTGTTTGGATTTGATGGGCTGCACGTAGTTAGTTTTATAGCAAATAGGTTTCTGATATGGTCTGGGAAGGAGATTAATTGTGGTTCTCTCAATGTACTATCCTAGTGTTGGTCTCCTTCAAGCAAACCAAGCTTCTGATAGGCCTCTCTATATGTCTGGCACACCTCACCATTTATTGTTTTTAGCACTAGGAAAGAGGTTGGTCCTCAAACTGTGTGAAGAAGCATTAAAAGGAAAAAGCATTTGGCATTATTAGGGTGAACTGTGTACACTCGACCCAAGGCACCACTTGCAACTACATCATGTCCAAGGACGGGCTGTCCAACTTTTCTTCGAGGAATTCCACGTATAGTATTGAGGAACCTCAGGATAAAGCAATGTCCTTGCAAAATGATCTTGTTGACATAATTGGAAGAATGCTGTCAAAGTCGTGTTTCATGGCTGATCAACTACTTTCAGGACACTCTCCTTTGTGAAATAAACTCTCTGACCGTTTTCTAAATGAACACTGAGGTGAACAACCGTAGGGTGTCACTTATGATTTGGAAATCCTAGGATCTGTCAAACAGCTTCGTTGCTTCTAATGTATCTTCCCAACTGATACTGCATCACTTCGTTGTTTGTTCTCTTATTGGTTATGCCAAAAACAGCCATATCACTACCTTTGTTTACATATTTGCAAACATACTTCATTGATTTTACACTGTTGCAGTACTCAACGTTAATATGTGCCTGGAACATTTTGGAAAGCAGGGGTGGAAATGGCACAACCCATCTGTTGTCAATTTCTATTTCTGTGTAGCCACGCATCTTCATCTCTATCAAGGATAACCGTCATCACCAGTTTATGTTTCTTTAATCAATTCTCTTGGGTATTTCTTGCTGCACTTTCCTTCCTTCATACATGGTAAGTTGGGGTTTAGATTTCCACATGGTCCATGGATCATATTTTTGGTCGCCACTGCGAAAAGATTGGATCTTCTCTTGGGTTAGGGAGCTCAGCAGATATAATGTCATCAATTTGTGTGGGCTGGATTTTTTCGGCCAAGCAGATTAAATTTTGTGAGTGTGGCAGTTGATATTCAATTGTGTACATCCAGCATCTAAGAGCTCCAAACACATGAGCCTTTGTAATAACATTGATCAATTTCAATTATTTCTGTCTGAACTGCAATTAAGTCGTGGTGGTCGCTGGGTACTTGATCGTTTGTGAGCATCTCTGTCCAAGCCAGATTGCATGTGAAGGTGATGAATAAGTCTGGTCCGTACGTTCTCACGTATGTCATAGCATCTTGAGTATATTCATGCATGTGTCTGGGACTACCTGTGAATGTCAGTGGTAGTATGACCAAAGTTCCAACGTCTTCAACCTTACTATCATTTGCCACAGCATCTCTCAGGTGAATATATTCTTCAACTCTTAGTTTACTCTGATTTAAATTAATAAAAAGAAGACACTCACTCTCAATTTTTGCATACATATCAACCATGAACTGATGAAATAATTGCCTACAGTTTAATATGTGGTTCTGTTCAGTATCTCGAATCATTAGCCTAAAAGCATAGAAATTCATTGCTGAAACTTTCTTGTTCTTCGTTTTACCTGTTGCTGGGTTGACATGCCTTAGGTTAAAATGATATCCATCTTCACCTCGGGGGAATATCACTGAGTACTGTAGAGCATCATAAGATTGATGTGTTTCTAAAATGTGTTGCAATGAATCAGCTCATCGTTAGATTAAAATATCACGTTGATGAAATTCATCGCCTGATATAAGCACCGCAACTTCATCTGCATTGAAGCATCATTTATATTCTATCAGAATTTTATTTTTGCTCCTTGCACAAGTATGATGATCTGCTCAGCACAGGTAATGTGTGCAGTTTGTCATCTCTGCCTAACAAAATGCTATCAAATAATGGCATGCTGTAAATGTTAGTAATGAAGCAGTGAAACGTAAAATGGTCTGACACATGAGCATTTAAATTGATTTTGGTTTTCACAATGTTCCAGGAAACAAAGAGCGCAAATTAAAAATTTTTTGCAGCCATAATCATATTAAAAGCAAGTAGTCTGTTAGATTGACTTTCTCGAATTTCTTCTTGTTATGAATTGCCTGTTTCACCTGAAAAATAGGCCTCAAACATTTTGTGGGCCTAGAAACAAAAAATAAGATTCGTCTCCAAACTCAAGAATTAGACTTGTGGCTTATACTTTAAAAAGTGGCCAAAGCTTATAAGGGACAGGGGCACTGTAGAAACTCCTATTTCAAATAATAACAACAACAACATTTATTTATATAGCACATTTTCATACAAACAGTAGCTCAAAGTGCTTTACATATTAAAGAATAGAAAAATGAAAGACATAATTATAAAAAATAAATCAACATTAACATCGAATAAGAGTAAGGTTCAATGGCCAGGGGACAGAAAAACAAAAACTCCAGACGGCTGGAGAAAAATAAAATCTGTAGGGATTCCAGACCATGATACCGCCCAGTCCCCTCTGGGCATTCTACCTAACATAAATGAAACAGTCCTCTTTGGATTTAGGGTTCTCACGGAAGGGCTTGATGATGATGATGGTCACGTAGACTTCTTCCTTTTAATCCGTCCATCATTGTTGGAGCATCATGAAGCTTTGAGTAGGTGGAGGTGGCGCAGGCCACCACCACAAATAAACCGGAAAAGAAACAGAAAAGAGAGTAGGGGTCAGTACCGATTTTAGAGCCACCATGAATAGTTATTATGATGAATTGAACATACAGAGTATCAGGATTAAGTTAAATTACGATTAAAATGAAGTTATAAAAGGCCATGTTAAAGTAATGTGTTTTCAGCAGTGTTTTAAAGTGCTCTACTGTATCAGCCTGGCGAATTCCTATTGGCAGGCTATTCCAGATTTTAGGTGCATAACAGCAGAAGGCCGCCTCACCACTTCTTTTAAGTTTTGTTCTTGGAATTCTAAGGAGACACTCATTTGAGGATCTGAGGTTACGATTTGGAATATAAGGTGTCAGACATTCCGATATATAAGATGGGGCGAGATTATTTAAGGCTTTATAAACCATAAGCAGAATTTTAAAGTCAATTCTGAATGACACAGGTAACCAGTGTAGTGACATCAAAACTGGAGTAATGTGTTCTGATTTTCTTTTCCTAGTTAGGATTCTAGCAGCTGCATTCTGCACTAGTTGCAAACGATTTATATCTTTTTGGGTAGTCCTGAGAGGAGTGCGTTACAGTAATCTAGTCGACTGAAAACAAGCGCGTGAACTAATTTCTCAGCATCTTTCAGTGATAAAGAGGTCTAACTTTACTTATGTTTCTTAAGTGAAAAATGCTGTCCTAATGATCTGATTAATATGTGATTTAAAATTCAGATTACAGTCAACAATCACCCCTAAGCTTTTTACCTCCGTCTTGACTTTTAATCCTAATGTATCCAGTTTATTTCTAATAGCCTCATTGTATCCATTATTGCTGATCACTAAAATTTCAGTTTTCTCTTTATTTAACTTGAGAAAATTACTATTCATCCATTCTGAGATACTAGTCAGACATTGTGTTAGTGAATCAATAGAATCGGGTCATCAGGTGCTATTGATAAGTACAGCTGTGTGTCATCAGCATAGCTGTGGTAGCTCACGTTGTGCCCTGAGATAATCTGACCTAACGGAAGCATGTAGATTGAGAATAACAGCGGACCCAGGATAGAGCCTTGTGGAACACCATATTGGATATCATGTGTCTTGAGTTGTAATTCCCACAACTAACAAAATATTTTCTCCCTGTCAGGTAGGATTCAAACCAATTTAAGACACTGCCAGAGAGGCCCACCCATTGACTAAGGCGATTTCTAAGAATGTTGTGATCAATGGTGTCAAATGCAGCACTCAGATCTAAGAGGATGAGAACAGATAAATGGCCTCTGTCTGCATTTACCGCAAGTCATTTACTACTTTAACGAGTGCAGTTTCTGTGCTGTGATTTGTTCTAAAACCTGACTGAAATTTATCAAGAATAGCATGTTTATTTAGGTGGTCATTTAACTGCATAATGACTGCCTTCTCTAGAACTTTACTTAAGAAGGGCAAGTTAGAGATGGGTCTAAAATTTTCAAGAGCGAGGGTCAAGATTATGTTTCTTAAGTAGGGGTTTAACTACAGCAGTCTTAAGACAGTCTGGGAAGACCCCAGTATCTAGTGACGAATTTACTATGTCAAGAACATTATCAATTAGCACGCCTGATACTTCTTTGAAAAACCTTGTTGGTATCGGGTCAAGGGCGAGGTGGAGGGTTTTAATTGAGATATTATTTTTGTAAATCAGGTAAATCTATCCTAGTGAAAGAGTTTAATTTGTTTATAACAGGATGTTGGGGTTTAGGGGATCCTTAGTGTTGGGGAGATATACTATGTTATTTCTAATATCATTAATTTTTGATTGAAGAATACAGCGACAGCCTCACAGGTTTCACTGGAAGCACTTAGGAGGCATTCCTTTGAGCTACCTGGGTTTAGTAGGTGATCAATTGTTGAAAATAAGACTCTAGGATTACTAGCATTGTTATTTATAATATTAGAGAAATAGCAGCGTCTCTCAAGACGGACAGTGTTATTGTATTCTGTTATTTTGACTTTTAATATTTCGTGGTGGATAGTAAGTTTACTCTTCCTCCATTGACGCTCAGCTCTACGGCATGTTCTCTTTAAATCAGACACTCTTTGGGTCTTCCATGGTATACCAATGCTAGAAGATTTTTTCACTGTCTTTTCAGGTGCAACTATGTCAACAGCAGCTCTCACTTTAGAATTAAATCTTTCCACCTTACTATTTACATTGTCCTCGCTATTATAGCTGGCACTATAAACGGACTGATTGCTTAAAATGTTTGTAAGTTTTAAAGCTGCTGCGAATCAAAGAAGCGTTTTTAACAATATGCTTCTCATGAGTGTTTTTATCATTATTTCTATATTAAAAGTAGAAGAAAATGGTCTGATAGACCAATATCAATGATCTGTTTTATATCAACTTTCAGTCCTTTAGTAATCACTAAGTCTAATGTATGACCTGCTTTATGTGTAGGCTGATTTATGAGTTGTCTCAAATCAAAAGAATCCAGGAGGTTCATAAATTCTTTTACTTTTAGATCACACTGATTATCTATATGAAAATTAAAGTCGCCAACTATTAGGAGTGTGTCATAATTAGTAATTAAAATTGACATTAAGTCAGAGAATTCCTCAAAAAACGACGCGTTATATTTAGGAGGTCTATACACGGATAGTATTAGAACTTGAGAATCTCCATGAATAACAACGGCGAGATACTCAAAGGACTTGAACTTACCAAAACTGACATCTTTACATTTTAATCGGCTCGAGTAAATGTTAGCCAATCCGCCCCCCCTTTTTCCCTGGCGGTTTGAATGAGTAAAACTGTAATCCGGAGCGCAGATTCGATTAAAACTGACGCGGCATCTGAATTCAGCCATGTTTCATTTAGTGCAATAAGATCTATTTTTTTATCACTAATAAGATCGTTGATAAAAAACGTTTTGTTAGTTAAAGCTCTGACATTTAATAGTGCCATATTTAATGTTTCGGAGGTGCAGAGATGAGTACTATGTGCGTTATTGTTATTTGGAATAGGAACTAAATTATTATTATTAGCGCTCTGTGTATATTTTTTGTTTAATCTGCGATCTGTTTTTATAGTTTTAATACATTGTTCCTCTAAAATAGTGATTTTAATTAGATTATTGGAGTTTATGCAAAGTTTTTGATAATGCTAAAATATATTACAATTGCAGAATTTTACCTTTAAGGAGGCAATTTAAAAAATAGAGAAATCCAATAAACAAGATCCAAAATCATAACCTTGACTGTAAGCAGAGAGCCCAAAACTGGAAAATCAAAAACTTATAAAGGTTATTGGGAAACAAGAAGATGATCCAAACAAACAAGTCAGGAAGCAAATCTCTCAGCAAAAAACTGAGCACTTATACTTTATATAGGCTGAATGTGGTCTCCACAAGTCAAATGGCTGGAGATGCTGCCACTTTGGACTCATCATATAAAAAAGTAGGACCATCAGAAACATAATAATTCTAATCATAAACATAATAATTAATTATACAAAACAAAAAGAAAAACAATATATATTCAAGAATTTAATAAACAATAATAAAGTATAATTAGAAACAAGGGAATTGGAGCATTTTATGGGCTTGTGATGGACAAATTCAAGGAAGGACTTTAATGTGGCACTACCACTAATGTTGGTTCTGTTTGCTTTCTTAGAGTGGAAGAAAAGAAAACCTTGGAAGACAGCTCTTGTCACATCCAGTCATTCTGAGGTCCCGCTCCTTTCATCCCATTGGATATGCTAAATCTTGGTTTATCTTCTGAGGAGTTTACTCTTTTTCAAAATGACAATACAGTAATCCCTCCTCGAACGTGGGGGTTGCGTTCCTGTCCCCCCCGCTATAGGTGAAAATCAGCGAAGTAGAAACCATATGTTTCTATGGTTATTTTTATATATTTTAAGCCCTTATAAACTCTCCCACACTGTTTATAAATATTCCCTGCACAGTTATACAGCATAATCCCTTTGTATTCTCTTAGATATTAGGTAAGAGTCATTGAAATTATGTATGTAAACACACTGTTTATATACAGTAAAACCTAAGTATTATTTTAAAGATATTGAGTGTCTCCGATATCACATATGTTACAGTCATTACGATAGACAGGCCACCAGCAGTAAATACGTACAATGCAAGAAAAATAGTATACAGTAAATGTGTGTACAGTGACACTAAACGTACGTACATGTACTAAGTACTGTAAGTAGAAAATTAATTATGGTTACTTACCAACAATGACACGATGACTTGTCCGATAACGATGAGTTTAATTTTACTGCACAACAAAGGAGAGCGTTACAGCTCTTCTAAAGGAGCCACTTCAGGTGATTGTGTAGCACTGCCGTTGTTCTTCTTCTGGCAGTCTTCAATCCAAATCCCTAAAGCAGATTCCATCCAGACTACTGCCTTATTACATCCACTTACAACTCGTTTTGCACCCTGGTTAAAAGGACACTGCGGCCGTAGACCTTATAGTCCTTTCCTACTTTTTAAATAAAAAGAATTGTAGCCTCATTGATGCTGTAATGGCGTCCTACAGCAGTGTAGTTTTTCCCTTCCTTCAACAAATCCAAAACGTTTACCTTTTCGGCAATCGTTAACATCTTCCGTTCCGTTGATGCTGAATGAGCGAGACGAGACTTCCTGGTTAACACCACATTCAGCACACAGGAACTTAACTGCGTACTCTGATTGGTTAGCTTCTCAGCCATCCGCCAATAGCGTCCCTTGTATGAAATCATCTGGGCAAACCAATTAAGGAAGCATGTACAGGAAGTAAAAAGATCCATTGTCCGCAGAACCCGTGAAGCAGCAAAAAATCTGCGTTATATATTTAGTTATGCTTACATATAAAATCAGCAATAAAGTGAAGCTGCGAAAGTCGAAGCGCGATATAGCGAGGGATTACTGAATCCGATTACTTTTCATTTTCATTTCAAAGTGTCTGGCTTTTTCCATTGGATTTATTCATTAAATAGGACATCTTTCAAGACTCCAACTCTCATCTGTGTATTTTGTTTATTCATTTACAGTAGAAAAGAAACCAAACCTAAGAATGGAGCTCTGATTTTACTGTAACACTGCTGGTGTGGTGTTGAAAAACAATTTATACAGAATTTAGAACTCAAACTGATGTGACTAAAGCAAGGAACTAGCACAACTCAGCTGAAACTGCTCCTTACGTTTGGCTGTAGTTTTCACAAACATCTGTAGATGCTTTGTTTTCTTTTGTTATTAATTGGCCAAAGTTAATCTCCACCTTTGATGCCTGGTTCGCTCATAGCTGGCATACTCATTCATGAACCTAGGACATCAACAGTCATGAAGCCAAGGTGGACTGGGCAGTGAAGACACATAGACACAGCAAGAGATTACCTAAATTGTTTTTTTTTTTCTTTTCAGAAAGTATCAAAACAATAAATAAAATGAAGTGCTTCCTTGAATATGTAAATTAATAATTCATTATAAATAATCCCAAGTAAAATCAAGGGCCTTGCTGAAGGTTAAAATTAATAAGAAATATTCCATAAATAGGTTAAAATAGAAGGTTAAAAAAAGTCAGGGTCTGTTCTTTAAAATCCCATATGAGCTTCCTTCTAAAACTGATGTCTACTCTCCTTACCCCTATTATTCTCCTCAGCAAGAGAAGACATTCCATGGCAGGTGCTGTCAACCTTTAATCTGGTTTGTGTTCCCACTACCATTCTTCACCGTCTACAAGGAACCCCAAAGCTCTGCTCCCTGCTTCCACTACAGTCCCTTGGTAGCTGTAGGAATCTCTCCAAGCAGTTGGTCACTCCTGTAACTATGGAAAATGATATTTTGCAAAACATAAAGCAAGAATGCAGTTCTGTCATATTGTGATTCATATATGAGGGAAGTTCAAAAAGTTTCCTCACTTTTATAATTTTGTTGTAAATGGTGAAGGCAGGAGGAGTAGTAATTGGGTATTAAAAAGTTGGTTCGTAATTACTTTTGGCTCTTATAATCTAGCAGCTTGGCCAAGCCTGTTTATGTTTGTTGTTTAAAGAAAAGATAACAAGCACAAATAAAGATTTGGGGCAGAAGCCAGTGAACCCCATATAATTGGCAGCTGTTTCACAAAAGAACAAAAAATTCAAAGGTGATTATATAGTTCAGCTAGTGCTGCACTGTTGCATCTTTACAAATGTGAGTCTATGACTTCTATCTTCAGGTGGGGGTGCCTTATTTGTATTTATATGTATATGATACTACAAGAGAAAGAGGTTAGTGTTTTTGTTTTTAGCTAGGAACATAAAAAAGGTGTTTTTCTGGAAAGGCTTTTGGGGACACCTCTCTTTAAAACATAAACCCCTTTTAACATGTGCAGATTACTTTTAATGTGGACCCACAGTGTAATGTTTAATTCTCTGTCACTACTTGAGTTTTTAACTTACCAACCTTTCAGTGTATACAGTTCATTATTGCAAGGCCCACGACTATGGTCCATTGTCTTCTATCAACAGTCAGACTTCACCCAGGAATGACTATCTTTGCAGCCTTCCTTTCAGTGACAGTTCTCCTCACCTCTGATTGAATTACCTGAAAAAGGAACTTGGTTCCTGTAATCTGAACGTAAGTTTAATATGTCACTGTCCTCTGTACAAATATATTTTATAAATCTACTTATTTTTCTACTCACATGCACAGCTGACACAGATTTATTACAGAGGCTCATCATTTACAACTGCTAGGCAAAGCATAAGACAAGACAGATAAAGACAGTTGTGTAAACATGCTCTATTTTTGTCTGTCAGAGTCAGCATGAAATTGTATCCTCTTTGCCTTGTTTGGAATTGTATTATTCACCTAGGTGGGGCCTGCACATGAAGAAAGAGTATAAAGCCTTGGAACTTTGCCCAGCACACCTTTGAAGCTGAAGCGCGGATGGGAGCTAACGTCATCTGATCCTGAAAATCCTTCCAACACAGCAGCGAAAATGGCAGACTCTACACATCGGGTCCCCCATTGGCTTTCTTGGTCTGTTATGCAGCATAAGCCATCATTAAAGAAAGCTAATATATTTCTTCTATGTGAATTCTTACCGTTCGTATCACTAAGGTACGGGTATCGCCTTTTAATATCATATCTATGTAGATTCGGGTTATGTAACACACTGCAATTACAAAAGAACTCATTCTAACAAGGGAGCTAATGCCCCATGCTGGATAAAGTTCCCAGTCCCTAATGGTAAAACAGAGCAAAAATGCAGGTACAAAAGGGTAAATAAATTGAACTCTTTAATCATTGTTCAAATAGTTAGATCCATAAACAAAAGCAAATAGAGTGTGGTTGATCACCATACAACCTGGATCTTCCAGTAGTTCTTTAAGCAGATGAAGATCAGCGACACATCTATCCAGGTGGCACCTATCTTATTGCTTAATATCTAAGAAGTAATTCAAAGTATGTTCAGTCAACCACTCCTCTTTTTCTCTCCTGCTCTGACCAGCTCCTTTATCTGATCTTTTATTGCTGTACATTTCCAAAATCAACCAGTTTCAGAGCTAAAAAAATTTAAATCCCATTTCTCAAATCAGCTGCTTTAGCTCATGTTGCTGACATTATAAATGAGAGAAACAGTGCAACATGTTTGTGTAACCATGAAACACAGCCTCATGCTTATATAACTTAGAAACAGCTTATGAAACCATTAGTGCATTATGGAAGCAATTATGGAGGCTAATTGTGATGAAGACCACGTAGCAGCTGCTGCTTCACCACCTGAGGCCAGAGGTCTGCCATGCCCTCGACCCTCTGCAGTTCGCATACCAGGAAAAGGTGAGAGCGGAGGATGCCATCATCTATATGCTACACCGATCCCTCTCCCACTTGGACAGAGGCAGTGGTGCTGTAAGAATTATGTTTCTGGACTTCTCTAGCACCTTCAACACCATCCAACCTCTGCTCCTTAGGGACAAGCTGACAGAGATGGGAGTAGATTCAAACCTGGTGGCATGGATCGTGGACTATCTTACAGACAGACCTCAGTATGTGCGTCTCGGGAACTGCAGGTCTGACATTGTGGTCAGCAACACAGGAGCACCGCAAGGGACTGTACTTTCTTCGGTCCTGTTCAGCCTATATACATCAGACTTCTAATACGACTCAGAGTCCTCCCATGTGCAAATGTTCGCTGATGACACTGCTATTGTGGGATGCATCAGGAGTGGGCAGGAGGAGGAGTATAGGAAGCTAATCAAAGACTTTGTTAAATGGTGTGACTCAAACCACTTACACCTGAACATCAGCAAGACCAAAGAACTGGTTGTGGATTTTAGGCGGCCCAGGCCCCTCATGGACCCCGTGATCATCAGAGGAGACTGTGTGCAGAGGGTGCAAACCTATAAATACTTGGGAGTGCTGCTGGATGATAAATTGGACTGGACTGCCAACACTGATGCTTTGTGTAAGAAAGGTCAGAGCAGACTATACTTTCTTCGAAGGTTGGTGTCCTTCAACATCTGCAATAAGATGCTGCAGATGTTCTACCAGACGGTTGTGGTGAGTGCCCTCTTCTACGCGGTGGTGTGCTGGGGAGGCAGCATAAAGATGAAGGATGCCTCGCACATGGACAAAATTGTTAGGAAGGCAGGCTCTATTGTAGGAATGAAGCTGGACAATTTAACATCTGTGGCAGAGCGACGGGTACTGAGCAGGCTCCTGTCAATCATGGAGAATCCACTGCATCAACTGAACAGGATCATCTCCAGGCAGAGGAGTAGCTTTAGTGACAGACTGCTGTCACTGTCCTGCTCCACTGACAGACTGAGGAGATCGTTCCTCCCCCACACTATGCGACTCAGTTTCACCTGGGGGGGTAAATGCTAACATTATTCAAAGTTATTGTCTGTTTTTACATGCATTTTTATTACTCTTTAATTTAATATTGTTTTTTTTGGTTTTGTTTTTTGTATCAGTATACTGCTGCTGGATTATGTAAATTTCCCTTTGGGATTAATAAAGTATCTATCTAATTCTTATTTCTTATCTGCACAGCCAAGCAGCCATAAAACTCTAAAGTTACAATGTCGCAGAGCTTTTTTACACTTTTCACTTAAACTTACTATCAAATATTCAGGTAATTGTTAAGCAAACACAAGGACATTTAAAGTCAAGGTACTGTTTTCAGTGGCCAAGTAACCTAACAATCCAAATTCTCTTTTTTATTTTGCTAACTTTTTTTTATTAGTAATTTTGCCAGTGATCAGATTTCTATTTTCTCACCTTGTTCTCTGTCTTTGGATTCCACCTCTCCTATGTATTATGATAACATATGCTTATATTTCTTGCCTTTTTAAAATATTACCTCCGGCCTACATTTAAGACTCTGTGTTCTGGATTATGTCCTTGTTTAAATAAATCATAATCGGTTTGAGTTTCATGGTTTGTTCCAATTACGATAGTATTTGCAGGACTTGTGTTGAAGTGACATTCAGCATCTGTCAAGCGTTGTAAGCATACAACCGGTTTCATCGATAACTTCACATCCAGCTTTTGAGAGTTTAAACATTCATAAACATCAAAGTGTCCACTACTGAAATTGTCACCTGTGAATCTAAGATGTTTAAGAGGCATTGGCGGTTGTCGAAAGGTGTAAAATATTTGGCCATTTCGGTACACTTGAAAGCGACAACTGAACAATTCAGCGGCAGCCATCAACTCACATGCAGAACCATAGGTGAAGGGCTTAAGCATTTCACTCTTCTAGTGCTCCTGTGTAGTATAATTATCTCCTGTACCGTCATCAGTCCACACCTTGAACCTGTCCCAGTCATTCAATACATAAGACACAATGTTCCTCCGGATATCAAGAGTGAGCCAGATATGGCCATGCAATATATAACAAAGAGAATGGAAAAGGCAGGTGGCATCTCCGGGCATGGAAACCACTCGGTAAGTGACAGTTCTTTGATCGATGGTGATCACCTCGATAGACATGTTAATGGGGGTACAGTTGGAACGATAAAGGAAATGGGTACCTGAACAATGTAAAGCCGCCTACCAAATTTCGTGAAGATGGGGCCACAGGGGAAGTTGGAGAATTAGTGACGCTGGAAATTTCAATATGGCGGCTGATAGTGGCGTCATACCACCGAAATATGTACATACATCAGTTTCGGTTAGCGCAGGGAAGCCGCCTACCAAATTTCGTGAAGATGGGGCCATAAATAAGAAAGTTTAACATGGCGGACGTTGTCAACCGTTATGACTATTACGTGTAGAATTTCAAAATGAAACCTGCTTAACTTTTGTAAGTAAGCTGTAAGGAATAAGCCTGCCAAATTTCAGCCTTCTACCTACATGGGAAGTTGGAGAATTAGTGATGAGTGAGTGAGGGTTCTGCCTTTTATTAGTATAGATAAAATAGGACCCAAAATGGATCCCTGAAGAACACCACATTTAAGAGGAGCAGTAGACAAACAAGAGGAATTTAAAGTCACTGAAAAGTGTCTACCAATTAGATATGACCTGAACCAGTTAAGAGCAGCCCCTTTAAACCCAACAAGATGTTCAAGTCAAGAAGGACAAGGACTGCAGCGCCACCCGAGTCAGTAATAATAGAAATGTCATTGAATACTTTAAGGAGGGCTGTCTCAACACCATGATAACGCCTGCTATGTTGCTATGCAGGATGTCATGATGTCATGAGTGTAAAGGTTAGCAAAAAGACTTTCTGTTTGTCAAAGTTCTGGATAAAAGTCTTTAATGACTAGTGTTATGCTGTACATGTGCACTGTGTCATAACTGAATTGCAGGATTTGATTATGCAACCTTGTGCTGCAGGTTTGCATTTGTGAGATGAGTTTGATTTCATTGGTCTGAGTGGTTCGGATACGGAAATTAAAAAAAAAAAAAGTTTTGATGTTGTACTTATGGGCTCTCAGTCTCTCTGTCTCTCTCAGATATAAAACATGGCAACAACAGTGGGATTGAGTAAAGGCTTGTGAGTGAAGGCAGTGAAGCAAGCTAAACATGTAAAGTGTCCCCACCTTTTCTGTTATTGTGGTGAGGTTACCTGCAAGATTTGCATGCCACTTTTATCCAAGACAGAAAATCCCAACAACAACAAGAGAGGGATGTTCACAATGTTTAAACTGACCATGCATGCCTTGAAGGCCGTACTGTGTCATAATTGAATTGCAGGGTTTGGTTATGTAACCATGTGCTGTAGTTCTCCATTTGTGACATGAGTCTAATTTCTTAAATTTCAGAAACTAAAACAAAAAGAGTGGGTTTTGTTGTTGCACTTACAGGCTGTCAGCATCTCTGTCTCTCTCTCAGAAAAAATAGCCAGTGCATTTTGTTTATTGATCTTCTGGTAACTACAAAGTGAATTGCTTTCTTTTGTCTTTGATTTCTGGTATTTGATTAGGCTTGACAACAGATTAGATTTTTCAGTTTCAAACTTTGCAAGGCTTTAGACTATGTTTAATCTCCTGATCCTTCCTTATTAATAATCTACCCCTACATTTGCCCCAATTCTGCCTTACTATATTAGCAAAAATGTAAAAGCTGCAGTTGTCACCAAACATTTAAAAAAGCCCAGTTTGGCCTCATTCAACTATCATCATCCTATCATTAATCTTTTCCTCTGGACAAACTATTGGGAGAAATCACTGCCTGTCACTTCCATACTTATGTGACAGCAGAAACATGTTTCATCCATTTTCATCTGGATTACATCCCCTCCACAGCAGTAAAATAAGCTTGAATTGGGTACTCAATAATTTAATAAAATATGCCAAGTTGAGACCACTCATTATCCTATTCTTGTCACATCTTAGTGCTCACAACCAAAGCACAAAGTCTTTAAGTAAAGCTTTAATCACAGGTATAATGAAAATTCATCCATCCTTCCATTAAACCAGCATTATCCTGAGCAATGTCATTTTGTTAAACAGAAAAATGCAAGAAAAAATATCAACAACGTAAAGCAGGTATGTTTAAGTCACAGTTATTTTATAATACCAAAGTTGTTGTCTTTTAGAATATGAATGCAATCCTTTGTTTACTGTTTTAAAGTATCTACACAAGTCTGAATTAGTTGACAGGGTACAGACCCACTGCTCTAGCAGTATTTATTCATCTGGCTAGCCTCTTGGCCAGAATTCCTTCCTTATATCAACCACAAGTAGAACTGACCTTCTTCATTCCTTTTCCTCTTTTATAGTGACCTTGTTCTTTTCTCTCGAAGGTACAGAACCCAAGTCATTAGATTTAATCTTACTAGGATGGGCAGACTTCATAAACTTTCAGTTTTGGGACATGTTATTCTTTAGACACTTTCTGTTCTCTACTGAAAAAGATTTTAGAAAAAATATTACAAAGTTGTCTTTGTGGAGTGGGTAAACTGTGAGAAGGTCTCTCTCTGCCTTTCGGGCATCAACTGGGGTGGCTGCCATGGTTCCCATACTTGGGAACCCCGTGGAGAGCTACACTTTACCACTCTTTCCTAAGTATCATTAAAATTTTTAAAGTTCTCTCTTTAATAATAAGAGGTACAATATATCTTTTTTATTCCATGAACTCTTGGTAAAAGGAAATTTTGAAGTATTTATCTTTGGCACATCATCAGCTTTGTCAGATGTGAGCAGGGCTGCTCTTTCCTATATTTGTGAAATGAGAGCAATATTTGAGTCCTAAGCCTCAAGCTGAATCAACCTTGCATCTTAAGCTACTAGAGCAAGTATTGTGATAGATAGATAGATAGATAGATAGATAGATAGATAGATAGATAGATAGATAGATAGATAGATAGATAGATAGATAGATAGATAGATAGATAGATAGATAGATAGATAGATAGATAGATAGTATTCTTCTTTTACCTTTGTTTGCCTTTAGCCTGGTTCAGTGCAGGAACACTTGCCAAACATGGATTACTTTTCTGCTTGAGACACTGGATAGAGAAATGTTATTTTTCACCTTTCAACAGGACACTGACTCCAAGCACAAAGCAAAGGTAACAGAAGGTTGGCTTAGTGGTCAGTTCTGTGAATGTTGTTGGTGACACAACTAGAGCTCAGACTTGAACTTTGACATCTCTGCTGAGACCTGACAAAGCTGTCCAGCAAAGGTCTTCATTCCACTTGACAGAAATCATGGAGAAAAATGGAAGAAAACATCCAAATCCAGGTTTGTGAAGCTTGTTGTGTCATACCCTAGAAGACTCCAAGCCGTAATCACTGCCAGTGCTTAAAGTTAAAAGTGCTTTAACTAATAACTCAGTAAACAGACTGAATGCTTGTATCAATGTAATATTTATATTTTTGAAACATTTGCAAAAACTCCTAAAATCCTTTTTTTACTTTGTCATTCTGGGGTATTGAGTGTTGTTTGATGAGGGAGAAAATGAATTTAAACAATTTTAGCATAAGATTGTAACATAACAAAATGCATAAAAAGAGAAGGGGTTTGAATATTTTCTGAAGGCACTGTATATTTAAATATATTTGTGAATATTATATGTGATATTAAACATAATGTATGCCCTAATGCAATGCTATACTGTATATGTTTTATCTGATGTTACTCAAAGCATCCATCGGGTACACTACTATTTTTTATCTACATATTTGCAATGAGATTCATCTCATCTTTGGATTAAATTTACCAGTAAAGTAAAAACATGCAGATTTATGTTAGACCTAAATCAAATAACAGCTTGCCTTCCTACTGAATGTTTTTTTAGCCAAAATAAACTAGAGATGCCACCAAACGTCTTACAGATGAACTGTGATAATTCTGAAAGTCTGCTTATGGGATTTAAGTCTGCCTTGAAGAAAGAAGGTGACTTTGACTTAATGGGAATAATGTTTTTATCTATATCTCTCTTAACCATTTGGTGGTTATTGATTATGCTTTATTTTAAGACCCTTATCAAAAATGTTATGAAAGTTTTATTCTTTAGAATATTGTTCTACTTTAAGAGCACTTTACTTAATTATTAAAATGGCCTTGTACAGTGAGTTACTCCATAAACCTTAGATTGTCCAGAATTCTGAGTATCTTAGTAAATAATGGTGTAAATATACTCCTTTTAAAAAACTCTTTTTAAAAGCCTTTCTCTTATTTTCCTATTAAATCAAATTAAATATAAATCTCTTCTGCTTAACCATACATTTCTGACTAGCCCTGCTTTTTACTATTTCTTTGTTTTTCCACTGCCATTTGACCAGGTAGGATAGCAACAACTACAACATTTATTACTAAAGGAAATTTTCATACTCAGGATGTAGCACAAAGTACTTTACAAGATGTCAAAGTAATTGTTACAAGCAAAGAACAACAAATCAAAATTAGATTAAGAATAATAATGTGTACTGTAAATAACATACAAGAAATAATACCCACTTACATAAGATCTTCTTATATAATATGCTACCGTGGCAAACCATTTCACCTATTGACTTGAAATTTGGTACACATACACTATGTGACATCTACTATCAGCTTTCAGGGTGATGATTTTTATTACTCTTTTTATTTTTATTTTATTTTTATTGTAGAATCAACTCTCGGCAGCGTGCAGCAGGGCGGCCGTGCGGCGCATGCGTATGGGCGGCGTTCTCATACCCTACCACCTTCACTAATCATTCTTGAGGCAGATTGAATACTTAAGTGCCAGCTTAAGTGAAAAATTAAAGAAAACGTACCAAGTAATTGTAACATAAAATCTAACTTAATCAGTTTTAACGTGAAAAGATGCTGACAAAAGAAGAGAAGCAGCGGGCCGCTAGGGTGGAGAAAAGAAGATCTACTCAGGAAGCAGCAAGCGCATCAACCTCTGAGCAAACGAATGCTAATCGTACAGAGAAAGAGGCTGAAAACTAGGTATGCTCAAGTCAAGTGTATTCACTGCACGTTATCGTGCAGTACGCCGTTACTGGTAGATATATGATAGAAAAGTAGAATCCTTGTATTGAATCAGTTTTTAAGTCTCGAAAGATAAACCCAATGATAAGGTCAGATGGCCAGGATGTGCTGGAAAATTTTTTTAAAAATCCAGATAAGATGGAGAAAAAAAATCTAAAGGAGTTCTGATGTCAAAAGACCATCCAACCCCCACTTGGTATTCTACTTAATATAATTCTTTGGGGTTTTTTTAGGCTCCATTCTAGATGAAGCACAGTGGGTCTTGTGGAAAGTTGGGGTTTCCACTTTTATTCAAACATCACAAGTGGGTGCAGAGGACTTTGATCAGGTGGTCATGGCCCAGAACAGAGCCACAGAAGAGCAGGAAAAAAACAGAGGAAAGCAGAGATTAATAATGATTGCAGGTTCATTTAAGACTATAATTCAATGCATATCTAGTTTCTCCAGATTAGAGCTACAATGTACCTACAAAAAAGCAACATTACAAAAGTGGGTTTTCAGAAGTTTGTTAAAATGATCGACAGTGTCAGCCTGGCATATCCCTATTGGTAAAGCATTCCAGATATTTGGTGCATAACAGCACTTTTTTGTGCTTGGCTCTTGGACTAGTAAGCAGACTATTATTAGAAGATCTAAGATGACGACTTGGAGTGTAGGGGATCAGGCATTCCATTATATAAGAAGGAGACAGATTATTTCAGTCTTTATATACCATACCATATACCAAGTAAATTCTAAAGGACACAGGCAACTAATGTGACAATGCAAAAACTGGTAAGATATATTCAGATTTTCCTTTTCTAGTTAAGATTCTTGCTACTCCATTCTGAACTAACTGCAACAGATTGATGTCTTTCTTAGGTAGTCCACTTAGGTACAGTAATTTAGCCAATTAAAAACAAAAGTGTAAATTAATTTTTCACAACTTGCAATGTTATAAGATTTCTAACTTTCGCAGTATTTCTCTTTGGATTCTTATAATCTGAACATTAGTAAATTAATCTTTCCTTGCCTGGGGGCTAAACTTTTTGTAGCAATGCTATCCAACAGGCTCAGCAGATCTCTCCTGCCTGATTTTCACAATGCTTAATAAATCAAGACCCCTCAATATACTGCATTCAGTGGCTGTTTTATGGAGGGGCTGAGGGGAACCAGTGCCCTTGTGACAACAAGCATGGTCCCTCCTGTGTGAGGGCTGAGAAAAATATACGTAGGCAAAATTTTTAATGCACTGGAAATGGTCGGAACACAACTAAAACACATTTACTTGTCAGATTCTTAAGAAAGGCAAATTGGTCAATCCAAGCAGGTGAAAAGCAACTCCCCATATAAGGGTGAGCTAAATACTTTAGAACTACCACATTTCTATTTTCCTTGAGTAAGTTAGCCAATTCTAATGAGTCTCGTTATTTAGCGGGGTGTTACGCAAATTGGCATCTAGCATTGTGATAGAAGACAGCACAGTGGAGCAGCAAAAAGTTACAGTGAGCCGTTAAAGATGAGTATTGACCTATTTTTTTACACAGTAAAAATTTTTAAATATTTTACATGAAGATAATTACCTGTACTTAAGTTCTGTAATTTAAGCAGAGCAGATATATACTGAAAATGTTAATTATGAATTTCTTGTGACATTTGGTTTAGCGGTTGTTTTTGTTTTCTAACGTTAGTTTTCCAAATGAAGCAAAAAAAGGACATATTGTACTTCTTCAAAAAAAGAAACATGTGGATGAGAAAATTCATTCAGTACCAGATGATTTAAGTGCAAAGACAGTCAAAGAGCGAGGAGAAAGAGAGGAAGAAGATTGGTCAGCTGGAGAGTGACGGCTGGGTTGCAGTGTAGTTGCACAACATAGAGAGAGACCGGTGAATGTTGTGATAGTGCAGCTGAGAGTGACATGGAAGTTGAGTATGAGATGCAGACAGAGGAGCCATGTGCACTGCAGGAGCTGAGGAGCCAGCACTGCTCCATCAGGTTTGTGATGAGATATTCTCTGGCAATCTCTCATACTATATAGATGTGTTTCTTAGTGTTAATTCGAATCTGCATATATAAGCAAATTTAGAAATTATCCACCGATACAGCCAGTTTTGAAACAATCTAAAAGCTAAGTCTGAATGGCATAAAAAGGCAATGACTGCATGTAGGGACTATCAGGTAGCTGTGAAAAATAATGCAATGGTGGTAAATACATTAAACAAAGAAAACAACAAACAGAATAAAGAAAATCTGGACTGTATTAAAACAGTAAGCAATGTGCTATTACTTACAGCCACACAAAACATTTACACAAAGAGGACATCAAGAGACAGCAAAACTGGAAAATAAAGGAAACTTCATGGCCATTTTGCAGACAGTTGTTAAGAATGACAAAGCTATGAAAAAGTGATTTACTTGTATTTATCTGCGGTTGGCTGGCGCCCTGCCCAGGATTTGTTGCTGCCTTGAGCCCTGTGCTGGCTGGGATTGGCTGCAGCAGACCCCTGTGTCACTGTGTTAGGATATAGCGGGTTGGAAAATGACTGACTGACTGACTGACTTCTATTCATAATGCAAAGAACACAAGCAAGTAAATCAAAATGAAGTGCTGAGCTGTTTGGTCAGAACAGAAATAATAGAAGAAGTGAAAAAACTGTGGTCTTTAGAATCATGGCTGATCTATCTATTAAAAACAGATATCTCTGATACTCATGTACTATTTCAGTGGAGTTGTCCATGAGAGTTTCCTCCAATTTGAATTAACTGAGCAACTACTGTAGATGCAGCAGGACTTACTGACAAAATGGTACGCATACTAGAATGTTATGGTCTTGAATACAGAGACAACTTAGTTGCCCAAGCTTATGATGGCACCTCTGTCATGAGTGGCAAGTACACAGGAATCCGAACTTGCGTCGATGAAGAAGCAAAATATGCATTTTATATCCATTACAGTGCACATTGTCTAAATTTAGTTTTAGGGGCAAAACAATTCTTCTCATTGGTAGAAAGACTCACCTTTGGGTCTTATGTGCATCAGAAATGTACTTAGAGAGATGTATGAAGGTACACCAACAGAGCTTCGGAGACTAAATGACACTCACTGGGCATGTCATTATATGGTTCTGCATAATACTATGGAAAGACTGCCTTCTATTAAACAAGTCTTACAAGAGATATACCAAGAAAATCATGGAGATATATCGGTAAAGGAGTGAGATCTGTTTGCATAGTTAGATTTATATTTTGTTTGTCTTGATATATTCTTTAAAGTTTTTGGAGCTACCAGACTTCTGTCCAAAATGTTGCAGTCTCCATTGCTTGACCTTTAGAAGGCTGTAGATTTGGTTAAGGCCTTTACTCAGACTTTGAATGATTATGGGGAAAAGTAATTTTTTGATACCTTGTGGAATGAAGTCTTGAAAATGGCTTAACAATGTAACTATAATGATAATAATATTAATTCATTACATTTATATAGCGCTTTTCAAGGTACTCAAAGCCCATTTGCGAAGTACACTCACCACACAATAGCTGTTAGGTGGTGAAGGGGTGAGACATTGTTAGCCAATCACAGACAGGGGATGATTATGGGACCAGAATGACCAGGCCGTAGTGGACAATTTAGCCAGGACATCGGGATGCACCCTATTCTTTGTGAAGGATGCCCAGGGGTCTTTAATGACCCCACAGAGTTAGGACCTCAGTTTTATGTCTCATCCTAAGGACAGTGTCATTTATACAGCCTAGTGTCACCCGTCACTGCACTGGGCCATTGGGATCCAAATTCAGACCACAGGGTAGACACCTCCTGCTGGCCTCACCAGCACCTCTTCCAGCAGCAACCCAAGCTGCAAAAAGACAAAAAAAGGTTAAGTTCTTAAATTAGTAGAAACTTTACTGAACTTACTACTGTAGGTCAGAAATGATCAGATTCCCTACTAGACAAAAATAGCTTTTCTGTAGACATTTTCTACCTGTTTTAGATCAGATGCTTGCCGATCATAGTAGATGATTCTCTAACAAAACTTGAGGCATAATATATGTCATCCAAAGCTTAAACCCTAAAAGTGATGCACTTCTCAAAGAAGATGCTCTGTTTTTGTATGCTACAAAATATGGATCAAACATTGAGAACCTGGGGCTGAACTAAATCAGTTCAGATTAATTTTACAAAGTAAAACTCAGAGTGGCATTCAGGGACCCTTTAGTATTGTAGAGCTGACGTCGTTTATTGAACCTTATGAAAAAGGTTCTTTTGAGCTCTTTCGGCTCTGCAAAACAGCAGTATCCCAGTCAGTACTGCTTCTTATGAATTGGGTTATTCAACACTAAAACAGGAGAAGACCTATACTAGGTCTATTATGGAAGATGAGCAATTGAGCAAGTTAGGTACACTGAGTATTGAGTCAAGGAGAGCAAGAGCATTGAATCTAGATCAGTTTGTCAATCTGTTTGCAAGAAACCATAAAAATCTCAGAATACAACTGATGTAACAAACACAAAAAAAATTCAGTGTACAAAACTAAACACATGCAGATCATATATGCTCTTTTAAGTAGTGGGCAAAATCATTTAGTGTAAATATGTTGATACATTACTGTTAGAATAAAAGCCATAATAGTTTTACAGAACACCAATGTAAAAATGTGACATGTTTCTGAAATAAACATTGCATTTTCAAAATACTCACTGGTTTTCATAATTATCTTTTGCTTTTTAATGCTTGTAATCTATTGTGATTAATGCATCTGGTCCCTGTAACAGAACATCCGCCCCCACCCCTCCAGCTGAAATGGTCTAGAACCACCACAGACTGCATTGTCACATCTCTCATAATTCATTCCTAAAACTCAAAGGTAAAGACAAATTGCTTAAATTTTATCTACACATAACATTCTCAAACCTGCTTAGTCCAATGCAGCATCACTGAGTGCCTTGGTCTATTACAGCAGTATCAAGCATAAGGCAGTTACCCACCCTGGACATGATGTAGACCCATGGCAAGGCCCAATTGCACACACAGAGCTAGTTACAATGACTAGTTAACCTATACCATGGACCAGGAGAAAAACATATGAAGACACAAGGTGAACACACAAACTCCACTGACGTAGCAATCAGGAAAGAGAATTTGGCATTCTGGATCCATTTGGCAACACCATTAGCATGGTGGCTCAGTGCTACCCACTCAGTCTTTGATTAATGTATTTTTTGTATACTTTTCTGATAAATTTATCTTGTGTAAATGTTTTTTTTTTTTTTAGAATTTGATTTATGTCATATGTGACTAAATGTTTTGCAGATGTTTCTTATTATGTTTTGATTAATTTTTCCTCAGTTTTGCAGTTTTATTGATTGGATTGAAGGAGACAATGTGAGAGGGACATATCACATATGTACATCTTACACAAATGGAAGCTCCATGGATCACATTTCCAGTCCCAGTCTAGACAATCTCGGTATGGTATTTACATGTTGTTAGCATGTGTTTTTTTTTCAGATAAATCAGGTTCTTGCTATACTTCAATGGCAATGGTTCAACTGGAACAGGTTATTCAGTCCAACAAAATTTGTCAGTCTCTTTCAAAAGTCTGTCAAGATGTCAGGGTCCAAAATGTATTACTCTCTAATACACTGCTTGGTATCATAGTACATACTTGGTTAATTTCTAACTTTAAAATGACCTTATCTAAATGAATATACATTAAAATTGGCCTGAAAAATACGTTAACTTAGAGCTCCTCTTTGAAGGCACCAATTTAAAGGATGCAACATGGACGAATTTCATTGTGACACTGCCACACACCTGTTTTCCCTTTTTTGCCCAGAGCCAGGAGGAACAAACTCCAGATGAAGACTTGAGACCTCCCATCAGACTTCACATTCAACCCACCTCATCCAGCCCTAATGAGAAAAAAGTCTGTCTCTCCCTATAAGATGATGTCAGTTATGACATGACTTAGGAGAAAGGTGCTTCATTGCACCTTAACTCTTTTGAACCTTCCTATGTTGCATATGGAAATTAAATGGGACTGTCTTTGGTACACCAACCCTTTCACTGTGTCTGATCTGTGATAACTCCACAGGCTCTCGGTGGGCGACATGGCAATCCATTCAGGTCTTCTTCCTGCCTTGAGCTGTTTCAGGTTAAGCCCAGCTTTCCATCACCCAAAAACTGGTTAATATGTTCAAAAAGTAAATGGATTTCTTTTGGATTATGAATCTAGTAAAATTGCATTGGATCTCAGGAATTAAAACAGATTTACTCACTATTAAGACATTTTCTTTCAGCTTAAAATCTTTGAATCCTTTCTATTGTACTTTAAGGAAACAAGCATAGCAGAAGAAAACAAAATTGCTTTTCACCATTTTGGTCTGAATTTTATGCTCTGCTGTTACTATTATGTGGTTTGACCAAGTTAATGTATTTCTCTAATGAAGCTATTTCTTTTAAGTCATAATGTCATAAAGAAAGGAATGAAGAAAAGCCTTTAATAATTAAACACAGGTTCTGATTAAGAATACCTTATAAAATTGTATTTATTCCCAGTTGTAGAGAAATAACGTGTTACTACACTATCCAAGCATTAGTAAAAGGAGGGTGAATAAAAAATGTCTCACAGCATGTGAAGAATCAGCCTGATCAGATTTTGCAATTCATAGCCACAATTCAAGGGAGAAAACCAAATTAAAATATATTAGACAAAGCCCTTGCTGACAAGTACTACAAAAATTACACTTCAAATGTCTTTAAGTAGTCTGCCAGAAACTCTTTTAAGTAAGTGATACAAGCTGTTTTATATGTGGAAAAAATAAGTTAAACTTCCAGAAAATATGGTTTTTAATTTATTAAAAAGAATGATTTACTTTAGTGTTTTTTATGTTGGCACTATTGGCTGGATTTAGCCAGTCTGAAAATATTATGTTATGGTTATATAAAAGTAAAGGAGTTCCGAGATACCTTCATGTGTGCATTGTGTGATGTTTTAAGTGTTTACTACTGCATTTTGTATTACTGCGTATTTGACATCTGGGGTACAAGGAAAAAAATATAGTTACCTTTAGGGAGTGTTGCAGACCCCTGACACAACCAAATAGACACAAGTCCTGGTTTCAAATGTAAAGCTTAATACAATTAGAATGCCTTGGTAACACTTTAGCTTAGTTACTGTTTCTCAATTACTATTATGTAATAAAGCCAACTTACACACATTTCTATGGGTCTTCATAACACTTATAAAGCATCAGTAAAGTATTTATTTAATTCTGAATTCACATGAAGCAGGAAATGCAAATTCCTGTAGATCCCCCTGGTGGCATCCACAGGACCCAACAGGGTTGCCACATGGGTCTACAGTTCCTGGCATACCCTAATAGTATCTGAATGGCAACTGAAACCCAGGTATGTTGCCTTCTAGTATATCAGGTGAGAATGTAGTCTTGAACTATCATCTCCCCATAACACTCCATTATTAAGTAATTGTATACAAGTAAATTCCATTACAACGTACTCCCAGGGGCCTAAAAAATATTTCGTTATAACAAAAATTTCATTATAATGAGATTCTGTATTTGTTACTATAGTGCTTTATTTAACTTGCACCCAGGTGTTTGCAATCATTTCAATAGCTTCTTTTGTGTTCATTTTAATCTCCTCCTACAAGTTATGCTGACGAGAATTTTTCACAGCATTTCCTTGTGATAATACACTTTCCCGAAGTGCAATTGCAGTGTCTGTGGAAGATTGTTTGTCCATTGCCGGGGCAGGGCAAAAACAGGCTCATAGCGCTTTAGTGAAGTGACACAGAAGCAAATCATAAAACAGGGTCGCGCTATAAGTCCCTGTCTTGTACCCCAAAACACAAGGCTGCGTCTCAGTACTTTAGGAAAACCAACTTTATTCAGCTTGAAACAGGAATGGCACCACTTATTTATTGTAGTGTGATCTGCCACTCTGCTATACATAGACATACCAGTCAGGCTGCATCACCCATCGATATCTTTTCTGTTTGCTTTGGCAGAGAGAAGCAGCATAGCTGAAAGATGCAGCACAGCTTTGTGCCAGCTGTTGCTCCGGCAACAACTAAACAGTCTTCCATAGACGTGGAGATTGGACTTCGCAACGCTTTTCGGTGTATCGTCCAGTTAGGTGAGGTCCCAAGAGAATTTACAAATCTCACATTTTCTTGAATGAGTGCCGCATTAATAGGAATGTTTCTTGAACGAGCATCTCTGAACCACATAAAAACTCTTTTTTCGACGTCTTCAAATGGAGCAAGCAGTTCACATACGTTTGCAACCCGAGATTTCTTTTCTTTTTTTACTCGATCTTTCAAGAAAGTTGACAGAGTCGATGGCGAAATTTCTAATTCACTGGCAATGTCTTTTTTTTTTTCCGCAATCGAGAGCTGTAAAAATGTAAAGTTTTTTTCTAATATGAGCTGTTATCATTTTTTCGTGTCTGCTGTTTCTATAGGAGTGTGACTATGAGTTAAATTCCAATGGATGTTTTTGAAATGTTGACAAGTATCACTGAAAACTGCAGGAAACAAAAAGGGCAAAAAAAAAAAACCAAATGACTATGTTTCTGTTTGGGGATCATTGTGCACAACTGAGCTGCGGCCACAGAACTAGCTGATCTGCGGATGATTCATTAAGGCATTTCAAGATCTTTTGGGCACTTCGTTATAATGAAAGTATCTGCTGAATGTACTTCGTAGTAACAAGATTTCTATAGACTCGTGTCATATGGGGAAACTGTCGGGACCATAAAAATACTTTGTTGTAATGAAAATTTCGTTATAAAGATATTCGCTATAACGGAATTTTACCTGTATATATTTATGTATAAGTGTGTATATAAATGTGTAAATGAATAATAGTATAAACCAGGAGTGCCCAACTAGAGGGCCGCAGTGGCTGCAGGTTTTCATTCTAACCTTTTTCTTAATTAGTGATCTGTTTTCCTGCTAATTAACTTCTTTTGAATTAATTTTAATTGACTTGGTTTTTATGAACTGTTTCCCTGAATTTCTTCATTGTTCCTCTGAATTGCTTCATTTTTTTCCTTAAATGGCACCCAAACAGAAGTGAAATGTGAAGTGAGTGAGCCAACAAAAGACCAACTAAGTCAGGGCCTCAAACTCCAACCAATTTCACTCCAATAAGATGCTTAATGAGGCGCTGTGTCTTGTCTTTAAATTCCAAGGCTTGTTGCTGCTCTCATGGTGCATTAGCAGACAATTCTGAAATTGTAGATTTTCTCTTTTCTAAGAGCAGATCAGCATTCCTGAGACCTTCACCTTTCTTTATTTTCAGATACTGTATGATGGTCACAGTTTGCTGGTCCTGTTTTGGCTCATTTTGTATCTCATTATTGTTTGGCTGCTAATTAAGGAAAAAGAAACAATTGAGGGGTCTGAGTCTTCAAGAGCAAATCAAATAAAATGAATTCAAAAGAAGTTAATTAGCAGCAAAAACAGGACACTAATTAAGAAAAGGGTTAGAATGAAAACCACAGCCACTGCGGCCCTCCTGGACTGTAGTTGGGCACCCGTAGTATAAACAATAGTGGTCATATTTTTGAAATATTAAAATGCTTCAGTTTAAAGTCTAAATATTGTTTGATTGCAATAGAAATTTGTACTTTTTCATCCCTTATAGAGGTTTATATACCTAATAAATGACCAAGAATCAAAAATAACAGCATATCTATAATTATTGACCTTGAAATGTCTAAAAAATATCCCACATGCTTATATTTGAAATGTGTCATTTTTAATCTTCTGAGAGTGGCTCTTAGAGGGGGTAGGACCACCTAGAGAGAATCAAATATTAGAAATTTTATATTTCTTAACCAGGGGGGCCAAGCCCTCTGGCGCCTTTGGTGCCCAACTCCCAGTTGCTGCCAGAATATTAGTAAAGTTTGTAAATGTACAAAAGAAAAGTATTATTTATTGCAGTCAAAATCATGAAATTTTATAAATATGTAAAAGAAAAATTCTAGTACAAATCATGAAATGAGAATAAAATATTTACTCTCTTACCGATTGGAGTATTGGAGTATTCCCGTTAAACTGAGGTCCACTATGCTCGATGAGTATTTATAAAATACTAAATAAATGATCCATTTGTTTAAACTGACATTCTCATAGATAAAAAAAAAAACCTTTTTAAAAATGACATTTAAATAACAGGAAAAATCACGTGAAAACTAAAGTGGTATACAAAGGGTCATAGTAACTCGACTTTCAGGTAACTAAATCACATAAATACAAACATTGGTGTTATGAATAATTTTTTTATTAATAGTTTGTTCCTGCGAAAGAAAGTTTACTTGATCAAAAATAAAAACCACAATTTTCTTGATATTAAAAACCATGACTTTCTTGATATTTTTTAGTTTATAATTTGAAAACAAAATAAGAATCTGAAAATCTAATAACATCACATTAAAGTTTGATCAATTCTGAAAAGAATAATACCAAACATATATTTATAGTGTTCAAAATAAGCCCGATTTAAAGCGTGACAAAAACTGTCACATAAAAACATCACATAAAATCATTGCACTTTTAGGCTTAGGATTTTATATTTAAAGAGTAGATTAGCATCCCTAACAACAACATTCATCATTGCCTATATTCCTGATCTCTATTTTTTTTAATTTTGTGAAAAACAATACCCTTGCCTCCCATTACTTGACTACTATTGGTTTACCCTTTACCATAAGGGTATAATTTCCAACACAAAAAGTGTCAATCAAGGAGCGTTTGTCAGGTCTAGAAGGCCAAAAATAGGGGATATTGTAAAATGCATAACTAGAATTAAAAGTCAAGATTGAGGTAAAAAGCTTAGGGGTAATTGTTGACTGTAATCTCAATTTTAAATCGCATATTAATCAGATCACTAGGACAGCATTTTTTCACTTAAGAAACATAGCAAAAGTTAGACCTCTTATATCCTTGAAAGATGCTGAGAAATTAGTTCACGCTTTTGTTTTCAGTCGACTAGATTACTGTAACGCACTTCTCTCTGGACTACCCAAAAAAGACATAAATTGTTTGCAACAAGTGCAGAATGCAGCTGCTAGAATCCTAACTAGGAAAAGAAAATCCGAGCACATCTCTCCAGTTTTGATGTCTCTACACTGGTTACCTGTGTCATTCAGGATTGACTTTAGAATTCTGCTTATGGTTTATAAAGCCTTAAATAATCTCGCCCCATCGTATATATCGGAATGTCTGACACCTTATATTCCAAATCGTAACCTTAGGTCCTCAAATGAGTGTCTCCTTAGAATTCCAAGAACAAAACTTAAAAGAAGTGGTGAGGCGGCCTTCGGCTGTTATGCACCTAAAATCTGGAATAGCCTGCCAATAGGAATTCGCCAGGCTAATACAGTAGAGCAGTTTAAAACACTGCTGAAAACATATTACTTTAACATGGCCTTTTTATAACTTC
This sequence comes from Polypterus senegalus, assembly GCF_016835505.1. NCBI lineage: Eukaryota > Metazoa > Chordata > Cladistia > Polypteriformes > Polypteridae > Polypterus > Polypterus senegalus. The sequence continues at coordinate 124,691,695 of NC_053164.1, read as the reverse complement.
AATTCAACTTAATTTAACTTAATCCTGATACTCTGTATGTTCAATTCATCATAATAACTATTCATGGTGGCTCTGAAATCCGTACTGACCTCTACTCTCTCTTCTGTTTCTTTTTCCGGTTTCTTTGTGGTGGTGGCCTGCGCCACCTCCACCTACTCAAAGCATCATGATACTCCAACAATGGTGGATGGATTAAAATGCAGACGTCTACGTGACCATCATCATCAAGTCCTTCCATGAGAACCCTAAATCCAGTGGCGGCTGGTGAAAATGTTTTGAGGTGGGGCTGTGGTACAGCAAACAATTTCTCAAACAATTCTTCACAAATCAAAGCAATATGATTTATTGCAATGCAGACAAAGTTAAAGAACATTATTAAATCATGTCTGATCAATTATTTCAGTATATATATATATATATATATATATATATATATATATATATATACACACACACACACGACAAATGTGAGGACAACCATGTACAGGAAAATAACTGTGGTGGGAAAAAAAAAAAACTGCATCTTTTTTTACTTATTTGTACAGGAACACACTGTCTAGCGAGGCAACAAAATCCACTAAACCCTTAAAAATGCCAGGGTTGTCTGACGAGTCAGTCTCATCGTGCCCACGCAAGGCCAACTCAAAAGCCCCACAAAATTTAACACAATCAATTATCTTGGATAAAATATACCGATTTTATCTACCTCCTCGTTGTGTTTTCTTATCGCAATCCTGTGACCGTCGTCTAACTGAGTAGCGATGTTTACTCTTCCCAAAATGGCTAGTTTGACGGAATTATCCATGTGTGTCCTGGTGTTCTCATGTTTTCTTACTTTCTCGGACAGGTGCTTCATATCTCTCACTCCGTAACTGTCCAAGCAGGATCTGTCCCAGTTGCTTTAAACAACAAGCACGGGAAACAAAATAAGGCATTAGCAGAAACGCATCCACATAGCCAGGCCTTTTTGGTGTACCAACTGGAAGAGTAGCTTCAGTGTACTTCTTCCCTTTTTCGCTTATCTGCTGTCTGATTAAGAGGTTAGGCTGATCTGGACCCAGCTCCTTTACCTTCAGTTTTTCTGCCAAAGTTCTCTTCTCAAACGGATATTGGAGTAGAGATTGAACAGAGTTGGGTTCGTGTCCGGAATTAACAACACCTGAGTCCACCATTGTCACGTAATGTTAATTGAAAATTGCGCCACTACAGACCATCCTTGATTTTAGCTGCTTGGGGCGACAGAAAAATCGCCCATTTCAGTTAAGATTTGAGGACGCTGATTGGCTAAATTTTATGTCACATCTTGAATATATTTATATCTTGAATCAGCATTTGACTAAATTCTACAAAGACCCGCCTCCTTTGGGCGATATCTCGATCGCCCCTCAGCTGAAATTGAGACGTGCTGACAGGCAGAGAAGTTATATGGTGATGGTGAAAACATTTATTTTTTACAGAAGATTTTCTAATATATCACATCATATAATTATACATTTAAATAATTTATATAATTATTATTTTGTGTGTGTGGTTCAGGGAGGGCGGCGCCCTAGCGCCCTCTATTGGCCAGCCGCCACTGCCTAAATCCAAAGAGGACTGTTTCATTTATGTTAGGTAGAATGCCCAGAGGGGACTGGGCGGTCTCATGGTCTGGAATCCCTACAGATTTTATTTTTTCTCCAGCCGTCTGGAGTTTTTTTGTTTTTTCTGTCCCCCCTGGCCATTGGACCTTACTTATTCTATGTTAATTAATGTTGACTTATTTTGTTTTCTTATTGTTTCTTTTATTTTTCTATTCTTTATTATGTAAAGCACTTTGAACTACTGTGTGTATGAAAATGTGCTATATAAATAAATGTTGTTGTTGTTGTAGACATCAAGACAAGTCTAACAGTATTTCATATGTGGGGGTTTCTTCGTACCAGTGAGTCAGGAGGCGTGGAAAAAACTTTAATAAGTTTGTCTTATGAAGACAATATACAGTGGATTCAGAAAGTATTCATACCCTTTCACTTTCTGTTAACTTTATTCTATTGTAAAACTTTCACACTCAATAACCCATAATGACCAAATGAAGTGTGTAGAACAAGATGGGCTCTGGAAACTTTCTGAATCCACTGTATGTGTAATAGATACAATACTCTAACCCTATACTGTACATTGATGTTCACTATTGTATGTAAAAATAAACTGATCTGAGTTGATTGCATTCTAGTTGGACAGTGGTTAGTGTTGCTGCTTCATGGATTCATCGTGGGTTCAAACCCTGCACCTCATTGTTGCCTAAGTTTTCATCAAAGTTTGCTCTTTCTATATATGTGTGACTTCCATTTCCCCAGAAATGTGTGTTATATTGATTCTAAATTCTGTATGAATTTGAGTGGGCCTTGGAGTTTTTAGGGTTGGTTCCTGCCTTGCACCCAATGTTGTACAGATAGGCTCTCATCCCTTGCAATCCTGAGTTGGATTTAGCATAGATTTAATTATGTTAATTTATGTTAGAATGATATACTCACAATTAAACAGTAAAATCTAATAACAAAAGGTTCAGTCTGCTTATATTGATAAGCTGAATAAGATCAATACCAGCTTTAATTAATCCTTAGCTAGTCTTGTTGTTTCGTGTTTCTCCTCAGTTTGCTCAGCTGGCTATCTGATTGCCTGTTAATAGCCTAGGGCTGGCAATTACTGTCTCGTGACAGAGCACAGGGAAAAAAGTACAGTATATCATCATGTACACTTAGAAATAACTGCAATTGTTAAGGTATATTAGATAAAAATGAGTGTCTCTGTCGTTATAGCAAATGTTATTTATACCGATCACCTGAAGAGGTCTTGAACTCTATGGAAAGCATATAGAGGGTAATGATGAAGAAATTAGTACAACATAGGTATATAAGAGAAACAAACTAATGCAGGTGTTGTATAGAATTCACCCCACCACCCCACATCACATGCACACACATCACCCAAGCCAAGATGTAATATTTTATCTTTCTTAAGTTAAATATGTAAGTGATATTAATTATTTCTGTCATACTATTAGGGCTGCAGTGGACTGGTGCCCTGCCCAAGGTTTGTTTCCTGCCTTGCGCCCTGTGTTGGGAAGGATTGGCTCCAGCAGACCCCCGTGACCCTGTAGTCAGGATATAGCGGGTTGGATAATGAGAGGATGGATGGATGGATACTATTTATTTTATTTTTTTATTTTATTATACTTTATTAATCCAGAAGGAAATTACTTGGTTTTTTGCATACCCCTTGGGGTCAGAGCACAGGGTCAGCCATTGTACAGTGCCCCTGGAGCAATTGAAGGTTATGGGCCTTGCTCAAGGGCCCAGCAGAGTAGGATCTGTTTTGGCAGTGACGGGGATTCAGACCGGCAACCTTCGGGATACCAGCGAAGATCCTTAGCTTCAGAGCCACCACTCTGCCCCTTATGGTAGCCTATAGCAATTGTAAGATCACATTTATTTATATTTTGCCTATTACTGCATTGAGCTGTAAGCAATTTTAATCGATTGTAGATGCAACAGGATTATAGGATGTTGATATCACCCCTGCCTCTTGGGGCTGGCTCTATGCTGGAGCAAGGGAGGGCAATACCCCCTTAAACAAACGGCCTGCCCCCTTAAATGAAACTTTTAGAAGTTGAGAAAGAAAATAATAGATTACCCACAAACTGAATATGGACTAGATTTACTCCAGTAGCTGAAAAATCCACTGGAAAAGGCACAATTGAGATGATAAGTTTCACCTGTTCGCTCTTTCCCTCCGTGCTCTGTCTGAGCGCTTGAGCACAGGCTCACACAGCACTGGGCAGAGATCCCCCACTCATCCGCCCCCAGCTAAACAACCAATCACTGTTAGTATGCAAATGATCCGGTGTCAGGTTTCTCAGTAGGCAGAGCAGAGCAAAATGAGCTTGTCAACAGCGGGAGGTTTTGAGGAAGCAGCAAATCTCTGTCATCAAAATATAGGGACTCTTGAGATAATTAACAATAACTAAAAAATACATCTATATTTGTGCAGTCAATGGGGGACTAGTCCATTGTTCTTCTCACAGTTTCAGTCTGGTAGATAAGTGTTTCTTTCTCGATCCCACAAGCACTACTGTGAGCCTGTCTGCTGCATAAAGCCGACTTGAGGACCTGTGTCTGTCAGACCCCGACACAAAGCCCCACTCCAGCTTTCAACTAGTCTGCACTCAACAGTTTTCTCGTTTCATATACTGATGTAATCACAGCAATTTTAGTAAAGCTTATTCACTTCCCACCCCAGATTCCAGCAGCTCACAAAGGGAAAGTTAATGCTGTGAGATGCCTCCGTTTTTCCAAGCTTTTAAAAAGTGTGGTGCTGCTCCTGCCTGTACCAATAGCAGTAGCAATGATGCTGCTGCTGGTACATCTGAGACATCAGCTAGCATGTCTACTCCTGTGGCATCAACAGGCACTGCTTCTCCTGTACCTCAGCCAACAATTGCTGCCCCAAAGCAACCCACTCAGCTACCCAGTGATTAAATGGCAATACACGATCCCAGTCAATACTGGGTATTTACCCCAAACGTGTATTTGGTGGTACAACATTAAGATCATTCAATCCTGCCTGGTACCGCACATGACCATGGCTGGAGTACTCTGTTGTGTGGGACGCATGCTTCTGTTTCCCTGTCGGAAATATGGCAGCACTGTTAATGAGAGGGATGTAATTTTTACCTTAACTTGTTTTAACAGCTGAAAAGCAGCACTGGATTGAGACAAGGGGCTACAGAGGCATTTGTCTGGCCACAACCATGTGCATGCTTCAACCATCTGGACTGAGCATAAAAGCAGAGAGACCACAGGGGAGACAGTGGATTCAATGTTGGTTGGTAAAACACAACTTGAAAAAAACAATTACTATGTCAAGAGTATTGGTCGTGCTATAAGGTTTCCCTGTGTAAATGAGTTGGGGCTCTGTGGGACTGCAGAAACCTTGAGACATGATGCAGCGGGTAATGATGATGATATTGTTTCAGGTATTTTTCTAAAACTGATGGAATATACCTTAGAGAAGGATAAGAAGCTAGCAAGCATTTCTAAGTGTATCCCAAAAAATGCAAAATACACATCTAAGGATATCCAAAATGAAATTATCCAAACACTGGTTGACATGGTGCTTGGAGAGCTCAGGAAAAAATATGAAAATGCTGATTCTGCAGGGTTTTGCCTAAAAAGTGATGAGTCCAGGGATAGGTGCAATGTGGTAAATGTGTCTCTGATAATACGGTTTGTCAGAAATTCCATGCCAGAGGAGCATCTTATTGGGTTACTTGACTTGCAACAACTTGATGCAGAGTACATCACCTCTGAGATACTGTTACACCTTTCTGATGCTGGCTACAGTGCTGACAGTATACTTAGTCAGTGTTATGATGGGGCTTCTGTGATGAGTGGGGTTAGAGGTGGTGTACAAGCTCTGCTCGAAAAGAGGCTTCACAGATATGTCCCATACATCCACTGCTATGATCACCAACTGCACTTAGTGATTGTGCATGCCATGCAGAGTGAGCCGTGTGCAAAAAGATTATTTAGCCTATCTAGTTCACTCTACAACTTTTTTCACCACCACTATGTGCTCAATAAACATGATGCACCTTGTCTAAAAAGGCTGCTTGAGATCAGATGGACAAGTCACTATGAGGTGAGGTGACAAGGTGCACTGTGGACAATCAAGAACAAATCTTTAGTATCCTATCTGAGATGACAGAGGATGATGATGCTGCAGTTGACCTGTGCACCGAGGCATCAGGCCTGCTATGCCAAATTAAGAGGCATCACTTCTTTGAGATTGGAAAGTTCCTAGTGCGGGTGCTTGGTGTCTTGAAACCAGCAAATGCAATTCTACAGTCTCAGTCAGTTGATCTGTGCAGTGTGTTTGAGGTTGTTAGTGCAGCACTGGACTCCTTAAAAAATATCCGTGAGGATGACTGTCGGTAGTGTCATCTCCTGCTGAGGATGAGTCACATCCAACAAAGACAAGGAGAACAATGAGCAAACACCTGGGTCAAAGTGTTGTGCTCTCAACATTGGGCCATACAGACACTGGTGACCCTACCATTTCTCCACATCAGTCTCTGAAAAGATCCCTGCTCAGCATCCTTGACAGGGCCATTTCAGAAATGGAAACTACATTTTCACACAAGAATATTGACCTGATGAGAGCCATACCTTGCACCCAAATCTAGCGCATTTCTAGATCCCACCCTGTTGCACCATCTGGCTGTGATGGCTGGCACTGTAGCAGATGTTGTAAGTCTGAAAAATGAAGTTCTAGTGGCAAAACAGATGCTGCTCAAAAAATGTTCAAAGGAAACAGACCTGTCCACTGTGAACTGTAAACTCCTGCAGGAGTATAAGGAAGCCTTTCCTGAGCTGCATAAATTGTATGTAACAGCCCTGGCAATTGGTGTGTCTTCAGCATCGTGTGAGAGTTCCTTCTCCACTTTGTCACGGGTCCTAAGCCCCTATCGTCGCACCATGTTACATAAAAGAAAGAGGAATTTGGTGATCTTGGCCCATGAGAAGTCCATAACAAATAACTTGGATATGAATGAACTTGTAAGAGTTTTTACAAAGGCAAACAAGAGACTGTTGTTGTAGAGTGGATTGAGGAGAAAGGAGAGTGGAGCTGTTCAGTTCCAAACAGAGAGTTCAGTTGCTTGCAAAAACAAACAAGCTTAAAACAAGACAAAAAGATAAAAAAAGAAAAAAAAAGTTAAAATGTTTTGTTCTAAATCTGTTGTGTTCTACAAATTAGTTTGAGAATTGTAGGAAAAGACATGGTGAATTTAACTACTTTGCCAGCCCTTTTCAGTTTTTTAATTATTAGCTATATTGAGAGGTTTTATTTTATTCTTACTTTATTTTGCAAATTTATTTGAGAATTAGGCCATCAAATTAAGATAATTTTATGTTGTTGGTTGTAAAGATCTGGATGTTGTGGCATCCCCGGCCGGGACGCCCAGGAGGACCGGAGGAGGACTTGTACCTCCTCCAGACCGCGAGGAGGCGACCGCCCTGGTTATATTGGGGGCCATGGGTAAAGGGCTTGGAAGCCCAGCCCTGTAGGGACCCATGGCCACCACCAGGCGGCGCCCCGGTGCCTGAACAACCCTGGAGCCCAGCACTTCCGCCACACCAGGAAGTGCTGGGGGGAAGAAGACAGGGGACACCTGGAGGGCTTCCGGGTGCGCAGCCGCCACTTCCGCCACACCGGGGCGTGTCTGCGGAGGAGTGCCAGGAAGCAGCTGGAGCCCATCCGGGTTCCTATTTAAGGGGCCGCTTCCCTTCAGTCGAGAGCGGAAGTCGGGTGGAAGAAGGACGGAGCTGGAGAGAGGACTGGAGGCGGCCAGGAGAAAGGCATTTGGACTGTGTGGCCTGGACATAGGGGGATCGGTGCTGGAGGCACTGGGGGTGCACGTAGAGAACTTTGTAAATATTGTAAATAATAAAGGGTGTGTTGGGTGAACTAATGATGTTCGTCTTTCTGTGTCCGGGTTCAAGTTCATAATGTATATTTTATTTTATTCTTTATTTTATTTTATTATTCTATTTTTTAGTTTTATTTTTTGAAACATGGTGAATTGATTTTTTTTTTTATAACTTGGCCTACCCTTTTTAGTTTTGTTAATATTGGCAATAGTGAGAAGTGGTATTGTTGGGTTCGAATATATTTGATATAGGCCATCCAATTAAGGTAAATGTCATGTTTTTAGTTGTTATAATCTGATGAGGAATATTTTATTTTATTTTTTGTTGTTTTATTTTTCAGTTTTCCTCTTGAGGGATTACCACCTTATCGTGGTCAGGGGGTTTGCGTGCCTCAGTGACCCTAAGAGCTACACCAGCAGAAGCTTAGCCTTCAGGTGGGACACCCAAGTTGAACAGGTCTTAGGGTAGAGACCTGACAAACTGCAATCCAATTACATGACAAAAACAGTTAACCAGAGCACCATCCACCAATACCACCACCCTACCCCTTTCACGCCTCCGTCGCTGTCTGCCCCCTCATACATGCCTGTCTACAAGCGGCCCAGCTGCCTCTTAAATACTCCTTCTTCCTTCCAGACTGGAAGGTCAGAATCAATCCAGATTTCATCAGCTATCACCAACTGACCTGCAGATTATGCCCTGTGTTGCAGCTACAGTACAGTCTTATAATTTCTAAAATCTCACCTCTCTCTATAGCACCAACATTTTTCTGTTTCAACAATACTATGCACTCTTCAATTCATGCAGCTTATATATTATATCACTGCTCCTTGATCTTATGTACGAGTGACCTCTGGCTTGTTTTAATTTTATATGTGACATTCATAGATTCGTAATATGTGTGTGTGACATCCTGAAGCCTATGGGGCACTTAAGTTGGTAATGCAATAACACATTTTCTCAATTGCATAGAAATTACGGGACAGTTAATACTTGGCATTCATTATGTACCCAGCTTTTCCTAATAACTGAATTAATGCAATCGTCACCAAAGCATATAAAATACATAGTCGAGGCAGGACAATATACTGTACTATAAATAATGTTTCATCACAATGCAAACTTCACAGTGGCATTATATAATACATATTGTGAGAGATCTCATTTTAGATGTGGACAACACTCGCAAAGACACCTCCATGACACTCCGAAGGAATACCGCATGTAAGGAACTAGCAGCTTCTTTCAATGTGCACTGTCTGAACCTATGGTTAAGCAATTTCTTAATTAGAGACACCAACTCTACTTTTCTTTTTAACTGAAGATTAATGGTTAAATAATAATAATAATAATACATTTTATTTATTCATGGGTGCCTTTCTAAACACTCAAGAACACCGAACAATAGACAAAACACAGATTATAAACAAAACTAAAATACAAAAATTAAAATCAGACAGAGCCATTGTAATTAAAGGGAAAAAGCAGTCTTAAAGAAATGAGTTTTAAGTTTAGATTTGAAAAGTGAAAATGATTCAATATTTCTAAGCTCAGGTGGTAGTGAGTTCCAGAGCTGGGGAGCAGAGCAACTGAATACTCTGCTCCCCATAGTGGTAAGACGGATGAAGGGGACAGTCAAGTGGATGGATGAAGAGGATCCAAGTGTACGGGAGGGAATGGCAACATGGAGGAGGTCAGAGAGATATGGAGGGGCAAGGTTATGAATAGCCTTAAAAGTTGACTAATGAATTTTGAATTGAATGCGGAACTTAACTGGAAGCCAGTGAAGCTGCTGCAAAATTGCAGTGATATGGTGAATAGAGGGGGTTCTAGTAATGATGTGGGCAGCTGAATTCTGAACCAGTTAAAGCTTATAAAGAGATTTGCGATAAAGAAAAGGGAATTGCAATGATCGAGACGAGAAGTGACAAGGCTATAAATAAGGATAGCAGTGGTGTTGGAAGTGAAGGAGGGGCGAATACGATTATTGTTACACAGGTGGAAATATGCAGACCAGGAGATGTTATTGATGTGGGACTGAAAGGATAAAGTACTGTCAAGGATGACACCCAGACTCTTAACTTGTGGGGAAGGGGAGACAGAGGAATTACCAATAACAAAGGAAAAATGATCTGTTTTGGGTATTGTTGATTTTGTACCAATGAGGAGAATGTATGCTGATCCATATTTTTCTATTTCTTATATAAATTAATGTAAATATTTCCATGCATCACTTGTCATTTTCTGTGGTGTTGTGTTAAATATATTTGATTCAGTATCATGCTATACTTCATTCCAAATATAAATATAAAATATAGTTTTGATATTTTTTAATGGCAGATTTGTACTTCTTGATATCTGGAATATTCTGTCTGAAGCATGCAGAATTTATTTTGAAATTTTACTGTACTAAGTTTGTTAAACCTCTCACAAGGTGGACTAAATTGCTATGCAACTTTGTTCCTTTTCTCCGACTCCAAGAACCTCACTGTCACCGCATTCAGTCTTGGTCTTGATCTGCTGCTAGGCTAGGCTGCAAGTCTAAGTCACACTGCAATGACACTAATCCACAAAGTTAGTCTTTTTTACCCTAAATACTTGCTAAGACAAGACCAGCATGAGATCATGCAGAGCTCATAGCACACTGTAACTGACACATTGTGATTTTCTTTGTTTCTGAATTTGTTAATAAATAGACCATTGGCTTTGACTATTGACTTTGATTTAGTAGTATGTTTCTGATTCTGGTGCATGTGTTTGGTCTTCCCAGTTTTGACCTTTTCCTTGTATCTTTTGACTACATCCTTCTCCTTATTCTGTTTTTGTCATTCATTGTAGCAGGGAAGTCTGGGATTAAAAAAGCAGATGGGCTTGCCAACGCTGCCACACAGCTGAGCTGTAAAAGTTTTCTCCAGGCATTTTTGAGAGTTATTTCTTTTTGCCTTTCCCTTTTGGCAGAACACTCAATCTTTCATGTTGCTTCTTTCACACTTATTGGACATATGAATGGATGTCCCCTTGCACTTACATTACAGAAATTAATTTACCAGTAAGATAACCAGCTACCCAGTCAGGTTTATTAATTTAGATTTGGCAATGTATTATGTCAGTGTTTCAGTTTGTGAGTGGCACATCTGAAATAGATTCAATGGCTTTGTTTTTTATATTTCTATATTTCTTCTTCTTGTGGTTAGATGAACTAGGTAGAGTATTTGTCAAATTTGTTATTATTAAAATATATTTGAATGTTACGTAAATGAACCTAAATGATAAAAGGAACTGTTCTCTTAACCAGTCTTGCTTAGAAAGTCTTGCAGCTCAGATGGCGAGGCTCCACCAATTGGATTAATAAAAGAATGTCCATTTTGGAGTTCATTTGCAACATTGACTCAAGACTGTTTATTTATGGAGTACTTTCTGTAACACTAGAAAACATTCATGGTTGTTAAGAACCACGCCTAGGAAGTGATAAAGTCATAAAGGCTTGCTTATAAATTTCAGCACAACACCATTAGTCATTTGTCCAAGATTATGGATTAGATTTGTGAAGAGGTGTTGGTTTAGTGTATGAGGCTCTGATTTTCTGGTGGCCTTTCATCCCTCAATTACATTCTCAGTCTTAGCATTTTGGCTCTGATGGAATTATTGTGTTCTTCTTAACAACTCCTGGAAGTTCTTGTCTGACTACGATAAAGGTAAACCCTCTGGTTTTAGATAGCAATGCAGTCTTTTTTAGAAACCTTACTGTTCTAGTTTCTGGATTGAAAATCACACACATCTCCTGTTTTATTGCTAATAGCACCTTAAAGTTGCTCTCTCTCATTTTGCCAGTAAGCTGTTCTGAGAGGGCGGCTGAAAATTAAAAAGCAGGCAGAAAGTATCTGTGTTGCCTTTAAACTGAGCCACTTTGAATACTCGCTTCTGGCATAACAGTATTTTTAGTAGAACTGATAGTAGTTGGGTATAAAATAACCACATTTTTTTCGTTGCTTCTTTCCTAGCATCTACAAAATGTAAAATGACCTTCCAAGTGACAATGATTTTTTCAGGATTTTTATTCCTTAGTTTTTTGGGGGTCTTTTTCTTATCTGTTGTTTAAACCATTGCCTGGGCATTTGTGGTAAATTTGAGAAGTTTGTAGTTTTATGGTTTATAAGGAAACCCTCTTTGTTTTTAAAAATACTTTTTTCTCTTTTCTGATCAAGATCAACTTTTTACATTATTGACTTTATAAGCATTTCGAAATGGCAGAGTGATTGTAATAATTCCTCAAGGTGGGACATATATAATTTGTAGCCGGGAAGACATTAAATCCATGTGCATAAATGTGTGCTACAATTAATGACAGTATTTTTGCATTATACATGTGGCAATGCTGCTTATGCAAAGGATAGAATGCATGATTAATATTGTTAGCATGAGTTGTGAACCACACTATTCAGCAGCTGCTATGGCTCATTGTCATGGATGCCTTTTAAAATAAGTGATAAGAACCAATCCATCTGGATGACTCCAGTTACTTCTTATTGACTTTAATTATTATTGGCTTAGGAACAAGCAGGCTTACATAGAAAAACACAGCTTCCCTTCTGATACTCTTCATTTCTTTCAGTCATCCGTCTCTCTACCATTATACTTATTTATTTTCCAAGCCACTTGTCAAGTTGAGTGCTTTTCACAACTTTAAGTCAAGGCAATAGATATGCAAGAGCTTGTTACAAGGGTCTGTCGTATACTATTACATTTGTTTCCATTGGTATGAAATGTTAAAGTAATAGAGAACAATATCTAGCGTAACGGTTGATAAAATTTTATTTATTAATTTGTATGAATGTCTAATAATATCAATTTTTTAAATGCAGAGAAGGGACTTACTAGATGAGATAAGACTGTTTGTTAAGTGCTGTGCTCTGGACAGGGAAGGTTGAGTGTTGAATAGAGTGGGCCAGGTATGAAGGAACATTTTACATTCTATGAACCATCTTTCAGCAAGGAACATGTAAATTTATGACTCTGAGAGAGAATCAGTATCATGTTTCAGCCCAGATTCCTCCACTGGCCAGGGTTCAGATTTATGTATTATGTCTCTTTTATTCATTTTTGATTCTTTAATGTATGTTGTTTATGTGCATTATACTTAGTTTTATGTATGTAAGCTGCATGTGTTTGTGGGTGGTTCCCTGAAGAAGAGGGACCACCTGCCAATTACTGCCATTAACTGGGCATCTGCCCTATAAATCTGGAAGGTCTCCCACAGTTCCTGGTGGTTCATTTTGAACGTTCCTGGGAGCAGTAAGTTTACTTGTGTTTGGCTGTGCTTTATATGATTGTTGGATTATCTGACAATCTGCTCTGTTCCGTATTATTACCTCTATATATTCTGTATTGGGACTTTGTTTAAATGGATTGCCTGGTATTTCAGGCAACTCATTTTTGCACATTGTGCTCTCTGCAGCTGGCATTTTATGAAATACAGGTGAAATTCCATTAAAATGAATATCTTTACAATGAAATTTTCATTACAAAGAAGTATTTTTATGGTCCCGACAGTTTCCCAATATGATACGAGTCTATAGAAATCTCGTTACTATGTGATACGTTCAACAGATACTTTCATTACAACGAAGTGCCCAAATGACTGAATGAATCATTCACAGAGCAGTTAGTTCTGTGGTCACAGCTCAGTTGTGCGCAACGATCCCAATACAGAAACGTTGTAATTTGTTTTCTTTCTTCGGACTTTCCTCGTACTGTTTTTTTGCTGTGTTTGTTTTCTCTGGTTTTCAGTGATACCGTTTGCTTATTGCTTGTCAACATTTGAATAACATTCACTGTAATTTAACTCATTGTCACCCTCCTATAGAAATGGCAGATACCAAAAAATGATTAACAGTTCATATTAGAAAAAAAATAAGTTTTTGGGGCTCTCGAGTCTGGCAAAAAGAAAAAAGATGTTGCCAGTGAATTTGGAATTTCGCCGTCAACAACTTTCTTGAAAAAAAAAGAAGAAAAATCTCGGGTTGCAAACATATGCGAACTGCTGCATTTGAAGACGTCGAAAAAGCAGTTTTTATGTGGTTCAGTGATGCTCGTTCAAGAAACATTTCTATTAATGTTGCACTCATTCAAGAAAATGTGAGGTTTCTAAACTCTCTTGGGACCTCCGCCAATGGGACGACAAGCCAAAGAGTGCCCTGAAGTGCGATCACCGTGTCTGTGGAAAACTGTTTATCCATTGCCAGAGCAACAGCAGTCTCACAGCTCTGCTGCGGCTCGCCACCCAAGCAAACAGAAAAGATGGGTGATGCAAGATACATTGTAAATGCAGGGAACGGGATTATTTGTTCACTAACCTGGCCACAACCCTGCTTTAGTGGCAGATCACACTACAATAAATAACCATGCTGTTTCTGTTTCAAGCTGAATAAAGCTGGTTTTGTTAAATTACTGAGACTCAGCCTTGTGTTTTGGGGTGCAAGAAAGGGACTTATGGCGTGACTCCGATCTTTTCGGATTTGCTTCTGTTGTGCTACACTGCAGCACTGTGAGCCTGCTGTTGCCCTGCCCCGGCAAGGACAAACAATCTTCCACAGATGCAGCAATAGCACTTTGAGACGCACTTCAGCGTGTCATTCCTGTTGGGTGGGGGGTGGTGGAATTCCAAAGGAGTTCAGAAACCTCACAATATGAAGAAGAAGAAAAGGATGATTCGGCTTCTGATTGATAACTGTGCTGCCCACAACATGCCTCCACTTTTAGATAATGTTCGCGTTGAATTCCTCCCACCCAATTGCGCAGCAGTGGTTTAACCATTGGATATGGGCATCATTCTCACCCTGAAATTGTATTATCACAAGGAAATCCTGAAAAAAATTCTCATCAGCATAACTTGTAGACAAGAGAAGTTTAAAATTAGCATGAAAGAAGCGATTGAAATGATTGCAAATACCTGGATGCAAGTTAAAGAAGGCACTATAGTAACAATACAGAATCTCATTACTACAAAATATTTTTCAGGTCCCTGGCAGTTCATTGTAACAGAATTTTACCTGTAGATCTTTTTATTTATAAAGATTCTGTTCTTGCACTTATTCTAGCTGGGGTTTGGTGGTATACCCCTATCGTGAGCATGGAACTCTTTAGTGCCTAGGACTCCTAGTCCAGAAGAAGCAGGTTTGAAAATGCAATTTACAAATTATCTACTTGTACATCTTTTCTTTCTTGCTTCTTTGAAACTACACTTGTGTATCCTTTGAAACTGGAGAAAATATAGTTGGCTAGTATATGAACAGGCCAGAGCAGGATTGGGACTAGACTTTGGGCTGTTTCAAGAGGTGTGTCAATAGGCCACAAGATTATTTAAGTTAAGACTGATAAAGAGGCTTAGTATCTCTTTTTATGCCATTTTCCATTCATGGAAGAGGCTAGGCTATTGTTGTCTACATTGAAAGGTCATCTGGGAACAAAGAATTAGCTAGACCACCACATAAGACAGAGAGCCACCTGGTAGCGAAGCATCTATTTAGGTTGAATTTTTCTGGCACTCATTTTACTTTGTTTATTATTTTTATTATATTATCTATCACACATGAATAAATGTATAACTTTTTCTCATGCCTGTTTTAACACTCTATCTTGTTGAGGTCATTTATATAAAGGGTAATGTAACATATGATGGCTATAGGAGGGATTTGGAGCCTTTTGTTAAGGTCTATGTAATAAAGATTATAAATGACTCTACTTCTACCCAAGAGGTTCAAGGTAATCTACTGTAATGAGAAATATGGATTGGAATGGGATGGCATGCAGTTGCTCTGACAACTATTGCTTCCCCAAGGATCCAGCTTTTGTTTGATTCCTTCTGTTGGACATCTGACTGCTTCCTCTATGTCCATGTTAGCCTGTCAGTGGGTGCACCAGCATACTTTACACACCCTAAAGACATGCATTGGTTGATTGGTTACTCTGAACTTGTTTGTTGTGAGTGGTATATGCATGTGTGCTCTCTGTGATGAGTACTGTCTTACACTTCATGCTGCCAGGAAAAGCTATCTCTCTGATTTACCCTAAATTATAAGTTTTTTGGGCTCCTTATTGTCATGTTTACAGTACAGTGAAGTTCTCACTTTTATGGAGGTGTCATTTTTTTGCTGTTGTGTGATGGGTCATCATATAATATGATAATGATATAAATTTACAGGGCCATGTTAGAACTAGACCTGATTTTCTGTGTTTTATGAAATAACTAACACCAATTGTGATCCACCAAGGTTTTTCCCATTAAATGCATCAGAGGTTTTAGAGACTAGAATCGCTGGCTACAAGGGATGATTCCTGAAAGAGATAGGTCTTTATAAGGTTCTGTAAATAGGGGGGAAAAGAAAGCTGGAAAGAATGATAAACATTATTGAAGGTTGGAAGGAATACTGACTGAAAGAATCAGTGAAGGTGGCACTGCGGCCGCACAGTTAGGGGACCCGGGTTCTCTTCCCGAGTCCTCCCTGCGTAAATTCCAACTCCAAGCTGTATTAACTTGAATGCTTATTGGATTTAAGCACGTCAGGTGATGTGTATTTGTGTAATGAGGGAGGGTGTGGCCTAAGGAGATCAACACCCTATATCAAGGTGTGCAGAATTATTAGGCAGCTAGTTTTCCTCGGGCAAAATGGGCCAAAAAAGAGATTTAACTGACTCTGAAAAGTCAAAAATTGTAAAAAGTCTTTCAGAGGGATGCAGCACTTTTGGAATTGCTAAGATATTGGTGTGTAATCACAGAACCATCAAACATTTTGTTGCAAATAGTCAACAGGGTCGCAAGAAACATGTTGAGAACAAAAGACGCAAATTAGCTGCCAAAGATTTGAATCAAACGTGAAGCTACCAGGAACCCATTATCCTCCAGTACTTTCATATTCCAGAGCTGCAACCTACCTGGAGTGCCCAGAAGTACAAGGTGTTCAGTGCTCAAAGACATGGCCAAGGTAAGGAGGGCTGAAACCCAACCACCACTGAACAAGAAACATAAGTTGAAACGTCAAAACTGGGCCAAGAAATATCTGAAGACAGATTTTTTCAAAGGTTTTATGGACCGATGAGATGAGAGTGACTCTTGATGGACCAGATGGATGGACCTGTGGATCAGTAATGGGCACAGAGCTCCACTCCAACGTGGAGGTGGGGTACTGGTATGAGCTGGTATTTTTAAAGATGAGCTAGTTGGACCTTTTTGCATTGAAGATGAACTCAAAATCAACTCCCAAACCTACTGCCAGTTTTTCGAAGACACTTTCTTCAAACAGTGATACAGGAAAAAGACCATGATTTTTATGCAGGCCAATGCTCCATCACTTGCATCGAAGTTCTCCACTGCGTGGCCAGCCAGTAAAGGCCTTAAAGATGAAGGAATAATGACATGGCCCTCCTTCCTCATCTGACCTAAACCCTATCGAGAACTTGTGGGCACTTCTTAAACGCTAGATTTACGGGGGAGAAAAACAATACACCTCTCTGAAGAGTGTCTGGGAGGCTGTAGTCACTGCTCCACAAAAAGCTGATCGTCAACAGATCAAGAAACTGACAGACTCCATGAATGGAAAGGCTTATGACTGTTATTGGAAAGAAGGGTGGCTATATTGGTCATTGATTGATTGATTGATTGATTTTTGAAATGTCAGAGATGTTTATTTGTAAATTTTGAGGTGTTTGTTTATTATTCTAACTATAACAGATGAAAATAAACAAGTGAGATGGGAAAATTTTCATTTTTCCTTTAGTTGCATAATAAATCTGCACACTAATAGTTGCCTAATAATTGTGCGCACATATGTATCCCCCTGATGATGTTCACACTCACATTTCCGTTGTGAAACATTGAGGTTTCAGGTTTATTAACATTTTGGATTGACTGATAGCACTGTGTTTGTTCCATATTAAAATTAATCCTCAAAAATACAACTTGCCTAATAATTGTGCACACAGTGTATGATATCAGACTATTCTAGGATCAAGAGAAGCTTAAGAATTCTCCCTATTATCTGCAGGTGCTTAATGGTAAACTACTCAGAAAGGTTGCAGGTTATAATTTGGCTATTGTTGTCTGTCAACATTTCATTTTTAGATGTGCAGAGGCACTCTTTAGGCAAATTTTTCAGTCATTTCGTTTTGTTAGGTACATATAAAAATCCTGCCACTTCTGAATAAAGCATTTTTGCAATTTGTAGTCTAGTTTATTTTCTACAGTGATAGTTAATGTGTGCTGTCAAATAGATAGATCAGAGAGCCTTTATGTAGGTCTGCCTTCAGACTTTCTCAAGTGCTGCATTCACTAAAATAGTTCATGTCATGGGTTGTTTTAGCTCTCCAGTAGGGAATGAGGTAAGGATGTGCAGTTCAATAACGTCTGTCTTTGAGTTCTTGAAAGAGGTTTTCAGTTCATTGGAAACTGTGAAAAATGTTTTTTTCTCCTCTAATGTTTTAGCTCCTACTCCTTTCTGCCATTTACACTGAGATCTTTATCCTTCTATTTTTCTTGCACACTTGATGCCTAGATGTGAACAATGGCACCAATGGCACATGCTGGGTAGACTCCAGACAAAGCAGTTTTGTGACCAAAGCAAGCTGCTTACTATTGTACATTAATTCCTATTTTTTAACATTGTCTAGGGTTTACATGCATTATTTTTGTAATTTAATTTGCTTTTATTATACATTATATGGCCAAAGGTTTGTGGAAGCCTGATAATCACCCTTATATGAGTTTGTTTATCATCCCATTCCAAAATTGTGGGCAGTAATATGTAGTTGACCCTCCACCATCTATGCCATCATTACAGCCTCCTTTCTTCTGGGAAGGCTTTCCACAAGATTTTGGAGTGTGTCTGTGGGAATTTGTGCCCATTCAGCCAAAACAGCATGTGTGAGGTCAGTTTCTGATGTTGTATGAGAAGACTTGGCTCAGAATTGGCATCCCGATTCATCCCCCACACCAAACTCATCAAACCATGCCTTTATGGACCTGGCTTTGTACCTTTGTATTCCAGGACACAGTCATTCAGGCACATAAAAGGGCCTTCCCAAAACTGTTGCCACAAAGACGGAAGCTCACTATGGTCTAAAATGTGAGGGATATTCAAAAAGTTTCCACACTTTTATATTTTTGTTGGAAACAGTGAAGGTGGGAGTAGTAATTGGGCATTAAAAAGTTGGTATGATGCTGGGAAAATGAAGGTGACTATGTAGAAAAGTGATGTCATTTGTTTTTGAAATTCTTAATAAATAAGAGTTTTTAAAAAATACAGAAACTTTTTGAATATCCCTCATATATATGCATGATGTAGCATTACATCAGTACCATTCACTGGAAGCAAAGGGCCTGGCCCAAACTCTGAAAACAGCCCCAGACCATTAGTGCTTCTCCACCAAACATTACAGTTGGCAATATGCAGCCCGGAGGGTAGTGTTCTCCTGGCATCTGCCAAACCCAGATTTGTCTGTCAGGCTGTTTGATAGTGAAGGGTAATTCATCACTCCAGAGAACACATTTCCACTACTAGTACTATGTTGGCGTGCTTTACATCACTGCAGTCGATGCTTGTCATTGTGCACTGTGATCTTGGGCTTGTGTGCAGCTACATGGCCATGGAAACCCATTTCATGAAACTCCCGATACACTGTTCTTATGCTGATGTTGCTTCCAGAGGCAATTTGGAACTCTGTTGTTAGTGATGCAACATAGGATAGGTGATTTTTATGTGCCATTATAATTGGGTCTGAATTGTTGTTGCACCTCAATGCTTTCATCTCATAATAATTGCATTTATAATTGACTGGGGCAGATCTAGCAGAACATAAATTTCACATACTGACTTGTGGCAATGGTGGCATCCTATGACAATGCCATGTTAAAATCACTGAGCTCTTCAGTACGACCTTTTCAATTGCCAGTGTTTGTCAACTGGAGGACTGTTCTTTATGTTCTCAAGTTATATTTTGTGACATTTCCAAATATAATTATATATTATATGGGGGAAAGTAGAGACCCCTTCAAATGATTGAATTCAGGTGTTTCAGCTGGACATATTGTTAACAGGTTCATAAAACCAAATACACAGCCATGCAATCTCCATTAATAAATAAACACTTTTATAGGAAACTGTCAAAATGGGCACAAACTGAAAGAAACAACTTAACCAACACACTCTTAAGGAAATGTGATGAGGATTTATTGGACAAAATTTAATTAGTTTGAAGTAGTTCAAGAATTTTTTAGAATTTGGCAAATCTTTGACTTTTACTGTTGTTTTAATTTGTATGAGATACCAGATTGGGTCTTTTTCATCTGTCACACATGTGTGACTAGGAGGGAGGTGAATGGACCAAGTGGAGGTAATTACCCACCAGACCAGGGGGTGGCAGGGTGTGCTAAACCTTATTCTGTTATCTCTGCAGGCCATATATGGGAAAACCCGCCTGATTTTACAACAATGTTGCTTCTGGTTCCGGAGCCAAAAAAGGATGTCACTTCCAGTTCCAGCACCAAGAAGGACGCCATGTCCGGTTTCTGGCCTCAGATGACATCACTTCCGGTCTCACCCTTTAAACCCACCATCTTCTCCACCACAAGTTCAATTCAGTCTGGAGCTCAATCTATGCACATCAGTGCTTACTTAAAAACTCTTTTGCAGCCCAGGTGGCTGCCCCAAACCATTCCAATGTGTTGAGACTTATTCTTTCAAACACTGCATAACTTTCTGATGTGGGATGGGCAGGGAGTTTCTGTTTTCTTTTAGCTTGTGACTTTTGTTTTAAGGAACACAAATATTGTGCCACTGTACTGCTTATGTGAGGGATCCCTGTGTGAATTACTTGTAATTTTATTCATTTCTCCCACCTAAGTAAAATTCAACAAAAAAAATCTTCTGTCTTTAGACTCTGATAATAATGGTGCAAACCAAGACAAAGAAAGAAATCTGTAAAAAATAAAATAATAAAAAAAATAAATAAAATACATGTGAAAAATATTTAACCAGAGAAAAGAGAACAAGTAAAAGTTAATTTCTATTACATTTTAAAAGGACACTATTGATAAATTGTAGTGAAAGAATGGAAGGCCAATAGACTGAAAAAAGGGATTTTAAAAGAAGAGTGGTTTAAGTATGCTAAGAAACATACCAAAGGTAGACCTGTAGTTGTGAAAGGAATGTTAGCATTGGTTGTGTTGTTAAAAAAGTAGTGTCCTTCATTCTGATGATTGTCCCAATGTATAATTTAATTTTTTATTGTACATTTATATGTGAAATAATAAAACCAAAACTCTTGTAATGTGTAATCTATACAATGAGACTAACCAAACAGTTTACAAAGTAGTACATGTTGCTAAAAAGTATAATAATATAATTAGGATATAGTGGGTGGGATAATGGATGGATGGATGGATAATATAATATAATATAATAATATGGGGCAGCATGGCAGCACAGAGGTTAATATTGCTACTTCACTAATCCAGCTTAAAACATTCAAATTCTATGCTCAGTTGTCATCTGTACAGTCTGCATTATTTCCTTTCGGCACTCTGCTTTCCTCTACAATCCCCAAAATGATCAGCTTAGTCAGTGATTCCAAATTGATCCTTTGTGGATATCTATGTGTCTGTGGTTATGGGGGGGGGGGTGCTTTGCGTTGGACTGGCAGCCTGTCTGCCTTGTGCCCAGTGACACCTGAACAAGCTCCTGCCCCACATAGTCTGAACTGAGATCAGGATGTTATAAGTTAATGTACTGTAATATGGCTAATGCCCTGTTGCTTCTTGCATCTTGGATGGGCTACAAGCCTCCTGCAATCCTTAACTATTAAAAAAAGCATATATATAGTACATAATGAAAGAATAATAGACAAGATGTTTGTGGTAAAATTGAGCATTAAATGTATTATTATTATTATTATTATTATTATTATTATTATTATTATTATTATTATTATTATTATTATTATTATATGCTTGATACCCTGTCCAGGGTTGGTTTAAGCTTTAAAAGCAATGCAACTGGCGTTAGGTACAGAGATAATAGATGGAATGCATAAACTGGAGCCTTATCAAGGGTTTCTTCTTTACACTCTGCTCTGTTTCAGCACTCTGAGGACCTGAATTAAGTTGGATCAGATTTAGCTGGTTCAGAAATAGATAGCTGGTTGAATATCTCCTATGATATAGGGTGGCACGATGGTCACTGCTTCAGTATAATGGATTCGGGACCCTAAGTTTGAATACCTTGCCTTGTCTCCCGATGTCTGCATCAGGATTTCCTGCAGTTTCTCTTCACATCCCCAAAGACAGGGGCATGTTAGAATCAAAAGCCAAGCTTTTACTGTGAATGTCTGTCTGAACTGGCCCATTTCGCATGTGCTAGTGCACTGTGTGAGGGACTGGGTTAGCATGCACCTTTTGATCTAGTTTTCAAGTTCTGTCTTCAGATAAAAATGTTTATCTTCTTATCCTGTTATCAAATTTGCCTAGGTGCCAACTCAGCAAACAAATAGTAAACAAAAGTATTTCCAATTATTATTCTAAAAAAATTTGAATTAGCCTGGACAGTTATCTGCCAACCAGCCCTCCGTCCCTCATATGTCCCTTAGCAAAGTACAAACTACAACCTACGCCAATATCATATATTAGTTTCCATTATTAGTCTGGATTGGAAAAAATGTCACCAAACGAATGTCTGTACCCTTCCAAAATGTGTCCCTGTCACCGGTTTATTGTTATTTCTGGGGAAGCCTTTGTATTTCAGTCAGTGCACAGCAGAAAGGCTGAACTATTTAACTATATGAATCAATGATCATTTATAAAGAAGCACATACTTTTATTCTGTTTAGCACCATATAAAACCATCAAAATACAGTTAACTTTTCAAACAGCATGTCTAACCTTGTATTTGTGTAAACTCTTGCTCAGCTTCGGTAAAATGCATTCTAGAGGTGATCCTTCAGCTCTTCATCAGCTTTTTCTGTCGGATGCCTAATTCTTGCCTTGACAAAACTGCACCACACCCGCCGAACTGATGTGAGCAAACGTAATGTGTGTGCAGCAGGACATTATGGTGCGGCATCTCAGTTCGTGGAGTCTGCACGTTTTCAGTGTGTCTGCCTACACATACGTGCTGCATTAAACGGCCACTCCAAGTTGACTTGGTTGAAACACGGGTGCCCCGTCCGGATCTTGTTCCTTTCTTAAATGCTCAATGCTGCCAGCATACGCTCCCTGCAGTCAGACATTGGACAAAGCGGGTGTGGGAGGTCAATTAATGTTTTAATCACATCTACATTTAATTATGAATTCGGGATGTCCCCACCAGTTCA
Organism: Polypterus senegalus; assembly: GCF_016835505.1. NCBI lineage: Eukaryota > Metazoa > Chordata > Cladistia > Polypteriformes > Polypteridae > Polypterus > Polypterus senegalus. The sequence goes on along the minus strand of NC_053164.1, from coordinate 124,668,866 downwards.
ATATGTTTGGAACTACTGTTGTGTCTCGATGAACACATCAACTATTACCAGCGTGTCACTTGTTCTGTCCACTGCTGCTACATCGTCAGCCTGTCACAAAACACGTTTTCATAGGGGGGCAGGGTAATCTATATTTCGTTTTTTAAAAAAAGTCTCAATACTACACGGCAAACGGCGACGAGAATCAGCTGTGACATCATTCCGGCATCAACAAACCTTGCTGTCGACACTCAGCTCCTCACAGACCACGAGCAGAGAGCACCGGCAGACAGCGGGGATCGCGCACGAGGTAAGCGGCTCTTCATTCAGACACTTGCGGTGTCTACATACGGGGAATTGCGTCGAAACGGGGCAGAGCCGGGGCAAATAGTTCATATACAGAATGTATCAATAGCATTTAACAGACCGATCCTTTGTTGTTTAAAAGTTCGAATGTGATGTTTCATTTTAAAGCGTTTTTAATCTCACACAGTGAAAAAATCGATGATGCAGTGGCTATTAAGACAGCAGGGGATTTAGGCTAAACGTAGCACCCTGGAGAAATGGGCAAATCAAAATTGATGAAGAATATACATTTTATTTATTTTAACTTAACCTGCAATCTAGTTCTTCTCTATTTTAAGCCAATTACAGTAGTCCCCTCAGTGCTACGGGAGTTGGCCAGCTGGCACAGCGCAACATGTTTATAGCATCTTTAACCTTGCAACATATATGTTCTAATTGGTTTATTAAAAGAAAAAAATATATATTTGCATAATATAAGCCTTCACACTTGTAATTTTTTTTTCTGCTACATGTGAATTACTGAGAAGAAAGAAAAAATAACGCTAAAACAGAAAGAGTACCATAATAGTGAAAAATAAAATGTTTTCATGCACCTCGTAATAATAACAGTGATAACAATCATTGTCAATTCATAGTACCGAGATTAACAATGCAGTTGCGTTTATTTATAACAGAAAAAAGTTCAGGCTTCCCACATTTTTCGTGCTTGTCTATGCGATCTCAAGCTGATTTTTTCTAGGCAACATGCTAAGTACGAATAATTCCTAACTGGGAATGCAACCTTGCTGTCGACAAAGTTTAATTTTTGTGTTGTCTCTATATAAAGGGGGCTTTACATATTGCCTTATTTTTATTGTCAAAAACACGCGTTTATACGTCTTATAAAATGAATTTTACATGTGTTTAAAATGCTTAATGGTGATAAAGTTAAACTCCGCACCGCCACGTACGGAGGGGCTCTTGAACACTTCACTTGGGGTGTGTGCCTGCACACATTGCCTGTCTAGCGCTCAGTTATGCCGGGACAGACAGTTGTGCCTGTAAACGGAATGTTCAGAAAATAGATTAATGTCATACTTTAATATTCCCCCCGTGCTTACATCCTTTCCCTGGATACACCTACTGTCTTGGACTCCAGTCTCACACCAGGTCCCTGTACATACATGTCTGTTTGTTTACAAGGGCTTTTATTTCAATTACACCTCAAATACGTGCAGCAAATGATTATCATCATGAATATCGTAAGTAAGTGTGGATAAGTGCATAGTTGCGTTTAACGAGAGTCTGTCCAGGAATGGCTCGTGTTGCTGGAATGTGGCTACAGTCTTCCGCGACACCGCAATGAATTACACTGGTTCAAAAATAGAAGGATCTATCTATCTATCTATCTATCTATCTATCTATCTATCTATCTATCCTCATAAAATGTTTTCTGTATGTCTTTCATAATATTTAAAATAATTTCACGCATATACACATACCAATCATACAGAGTATACACTCTCATAAACTTAAAGAAAGGGTTACATACATGGTGATGTCTATTGGCCATTTTATTGAAATCATTAAAAACATGAATATGTTATATTGATCTTCCTCTATGTATTTTTTACTTTACTAGTTTTTTTAGTCTTGCAATATTATTGATTTATGTTAACATATTTTCTTATAGGATCTGCAAAGCAATTGGATTTTGAAATCCATCCATCCATCCATTTTCTAACCCGCTGAATCCAAATACAGGGTCACGGGGATCTGCTGGAGCCAATCCCAGCCAACACAGGGCACAAGGCAGGAACCAACCCTGGGCAGGGTGCCAACCCACCGCAGGACACACACAAACACACCAAGCACACACTAGGGCCAATTTAGAATCGCCAATCTACCTAACCTGCATGTCTTTGGATTGTGGGAGGAAACCCACGCAGACACGGGGAGAACATGCAAACTCAACGCAGGGAGGACACGGGAAGCGAACCCAGGTCTCCTAACTGCGAGGCAGCAGCGCTACCACTGCGCCACCGTGCCACCCAGATTTTGAAATATGTTGTAGAAATGTGTTTACACAATTTCTTTTTCAAAAAGTTTGAAAGAATATTAATCAAACTCATGACATTCAGTAGTTCTGAAGTCAAATGGCAGTTACACTGGTTTACTTTATTGGTTTGATAGGTTTTATGCACCATGCACTGTAAAGTACAATGATAATCATCAATAGCAGAAAGTTCAAGAAAATTTATTTAATGCAGTATGTACATATATTTCATAATATACATGTACATATATGGGGTGGCACAGTGGCGCAGTGGGTAGCGCTGCTGTCTCGCAATTAGTAGACCCAGGTTCGCTTCCCGGGTCCTCCCTGTGTGGAGTTTGCATGTTCTCCCCATGTCTGCGTGGGTTTCCTCCCACAGTTCAAAGACATGCAGGTTAGGTGCATTGGTGATTCTAAATTGTCCCTAGTGTGTGGGTGTTTGTGTGCCTTGTGGTGGGCTGGCACCCTGCCCGGGATTTGTTCCAGCCTTGTGCCCTGTCCTGGCTATTGGCTCCAGCAGACCCCTGTGTTAGGATATAGCGGGTTGGAAAATGACTGACTGTACATATGTATTATATATAATATATTATTTTATATGTATACATATATATATATATATATATATATATATATATATATATATATATATATATATATATATATTTAGAAGAAGTATAATCACTTATACTAATCCTTACATTTAAGGCAGCAGATAAGAAATATATACAAAAAGAGTAGTAATTGTGAGTGAGCTAATAAGCTTTATTGAATAAAGTTAATATGTAGTTAAAACATCAAAACAAACCTATTTGAAAAAGTTGATATTTTGGTTTTGTGATGCATTGGCCTATTATTGATGGGGTAGACATTCAGGATCCTGTACGAGGATGGTCTCAAATTCTGAATAAATGAAATCAGAAGGGTTTTACCGTCAATTCAATGCACAAATATCAAGAATTGTTCGCTGCCATCTTTTATAGGTGGGAAATGATTGCACAAGTTGTCGCATGACTGGCCAAAGGCATAGTGATTGTATACAGTATAGCCACAGCCACGCAGAAACAGCCACAAAACAGTGTCAACCATCAGATAAACAGAACACGAAATAGTATTCTCAGAACAATGTCAAAATAGTATAAATAATTACAAAACCAAAGTGGACAAAGTCCACAAAAAAGGTTCCAGAACCATAAATATAATAATACATTTGAAAGGGTCCCGAGTATAAATAGAAATCTTTAACCCTAAATTGGATAATTCAAAGGCAAAACAGATGATGATGATGTCATGTGTCATGTGGCCAGTGATCACAAAGGTGGCAAAGAGCATTGTCATCATAGTCAATATGACCCTGGCCCTAAAAGATGAGAGCAAAATTGTCATATCCATGATAAAAAAATCTTTCCAAAATGGCACTGTGATGATGTCACCATTGTAAAAAATAAATACTAGAATGAAAAAAGTATTATATCAGTGAAAATATATATAGAAACTTTAAGTCAGTAGGCCAAAACTAAAAATCATGATAACAATGCCTGGCTGGAAATGACCTGGGAATCAGGTTTAAAGTTATCTTGTTATGATGTGTATTACAAAACAAGAAGACCAAAACAACAAATCACCTTATCCATACAGTACACACTTTAATTATTAAATTAAAATTTCAAAAATATTAATAAAATGTGCACATATTTAAACAAAACAAATAACAAATTATTAAAGTTAATTCACAAAGAAGGGTGACACATTAACCAAAATATACAGTTAATAAACCAGCATAGCCATAAGAGTCTAAAGGTTACAAATCTGATGAAATGGAAAAACAAAAAAAATGGGAGCTGATGAGCACAGCTGAAATCAACTAATGCCACAGCAACATGACTGTGGCAACAGTGGTGTTTAAATAGCCCTCATAGAAGTACAGCACTAATAACCTCAACACCTAAGGGCTGTAATTTAATTAGACGGGCCTCCCTCCATTTAAAAAAAACACAACAAAGGGCAGAGAACCATAAAGAGAGAAAAGCCCAAAATAAAAGGTAAAAGGAGCAAGACAATGGAGTCTGAGAAAATGACAAACACAAGGAAAAATGTAAACAGGGTGTTAGAAGAGGTCATCCTGGAGCCTAACAAATGATTGAGTGTTGTGTTGGGTGATGAGTAATTGCAAGGGTTCCTTTGACAGGAGGTACAGAGGCAGAATTAACAGAGTTAGAATTAGAATAAGAAAGAGAGATAGAGAAAAGGAATTGCCTTGACTGATATTTTAATGTAGGAAAACTGGAAAACATCCTTTACTATAATTCTGTGTTTTAATAGTTTTTGGTGCTATTTTGAATAATTATAACATACTTTATTTTATTTCTCTTTAATGTCTTATTTGTCTGCTCTTATGGTGGTCACCATTTGTTTTCATCGCAAGTTGAATTACTGTCTTGTGACCAACACTGATCCAGTGTGTGATATTATTGGGGTTTCCACTATAAAATGGCTCCACTTGGCAGTGTCAGACATCTCTTGGTTGGATCCAAAAATCATTTAAAAGTATTTGTAGTCATAGATTGCAAAAGGAAGCAACAGTCTCAGCTCACAGGGTTTTGACTTTTTTGACTTTATCCCTTGTGGTCAAGGTAAGGACTGCAAGTTCCAGAAAGAAATGTTGAGATGCCAATGAAACTAAAAATAATGAAAACAAAAGTAGCCGCTCTGGCCACAAAAACTAAATTGATAAATCCAAAATCTAACACAGGATCCATCAGGCTTTGTAATCCACACTTTTCAGTCATCAGGCAGGAGCTCTGTCCTGCAGTGCATTCTATTCACAAAGTGACACCTCCTTCCTCAGGATTTATAGGTGAGGGACTGGAAGTAGTGGAGTAAATTATCTTTACTGAGAATCTGCTCAGTACTATGGAGGGAATAGAAAAGGGCAAAGTTAGTGCAAATGCCCCCTTTTCAATCCAGAGTAGTAGTACATACCTCAGATGAGCCGGTGACAGCCTAAAGGAACTTCTTTTTATCTTCTGGTTGTAACTTGTGCCTGTTTTTTGAATAAGCCTTGCTATACCTTTTTTTGTTTCCCAGAATTATTTTAGGCTTCCCTCCCATCTGCTTTTAACACCCTTATTTGGTAGACTTGGTAGACTAAACTTGTGTAGTTAGACCTAGAAAGCCTGCAGGTTTGTTGTTTTTTCCTTGTTTTATTTGGTACTTTGACTATTCTCTGTGCTCATTCTCTACTTTGTGTATTGTTAGTTAGCAGGCTTTATTCTGAGGAACAGAGCCACTAAGATGGTAATACTTTATATTGTGATGTGTGAGTCCCTGTCTTGTACCCCAAAACATGAGGCTGAGTCTCAGTATTTTAGCAAAACCAGCTTTATTCTACTTGAAACAGGAACAGCATGGTTATTTATTGTAGCAAGATCTACCACTCTCCTATACACAGACACAGCACTCAGGCAGGGTTGTTGCCAGGTTAGTGGCCAAGTAATACTGTTCCCTGCATTTATAATGTTCCTTGCATCATCCATCGATGGCAGCGTTTATAGTGCAGCCGGGATTAGCTCAGATTTGCTTTTGTGCCCAGGCAGTGCAGTGTTGGGAGCCGATATGCTGTCCACCACAGATTCGGCAATCGCACTTTGGGACGCTCTTTGGTGTGTCGTCCCATTGGGGGGAGTCCCAAAAGAGTTTAGAAATCTTACAATATGTATAATGGAAAGGATAGAGAGAATAATGGATCCATTATTTAACCAGATTTGTCAAAATGCAGTTACAGTGAAAAACACCATTCTGCATCTTGCAAATGTTCTGACTCACGCAAATTAGATTAGTTCACTTACATATGATATCTGTGTTAACTGAGTTCAAACTTGTACACTGTTCTGGCACACTAAATAATCATTTGACGTGATAACTTGATGGACATTTCTGGAACTGTATTGGCTCAACTCATTAGCATTTGTATATAGATGTAGCAATAGTAATAGAAAAATACAGTTGAATTCAATAATTGCATGGTCAACCAACATGGAACATGTCACCACTCTCAGACATGGTAATAAGAAAGAATATTTTTAAAAATATTACTACATTTCATTTAATTAAAAACACAAATCAGCTTACCCAGTTGTTTCCACTTGCCAAGTTCCTAAAACCTTGTAATAAAGCCCCGATTAAAACGTTGGTGTAATTAGTATTGTTGTACAGACACTCATATATCATGAAAGATTTGTTAGGGAGAGCTATAGATGCCTATGCATCTGCTGTTAAAATCCACTCTGTAAGATGCTGTTAAAAGCCGCTCTGTAAGAGATAACTAAAGATATCCATCTAATAACCACAGTACATCCATATTTATCTTATTTTTTGCAGGGACAATGTTTACCTCAGCATCAGAAATTGCAAGTGCATATGTTATCCATGCATTAATCCTTTTACCATCCACTCAACCAGCCAAATCCACACCACATAATATAATGCCTCAGAGAACTTGGATGGTGATTCATTTTCAGGCTCTAGTTGTCTATGAGTGGTGTATAGGACTGTGGGGGATATTTAGAGTGCAAGCACATGATCTGTAGTTAACTTATTCATGGTCTGTGTATAACGTTTGCATCCCACTCAGGGTTGGTTTAATGCCTTGAGTTGATCCTTTAAAGTAAGGTTTCTTAAACTATGGGTCATGTACAGGTTGCTGCCATTGGTTCACGAGTTACTGTTGTATTTAATGGTTGGAAGGTTCATGAAGTTGGTCACAGTGGATGCCATGGGTGATTAGGCAATTGACATTGCTTTGATGATCATCCATGATTACCCTTCCATTACAAACATCCACAGTTCTCCATAGGGGAAATGTAATGCACACTGGCAATTGTCTGTGCATTCAACAAGGGTCTTGAAGACACTGAAAAGGACAGCAAAAAACGTTTCAGAAACACTATTTTAAAGGATAGCTCTCAATCAAGAAATAAAAAAGTACAAGGATAGCAAGTAATGCATTCACATAACTGTATTGCACAAAGGCAAATGTAATTTTATGTAAATATTATTTTGAAACCTTACTGCCCTTTTCAATAAATTACATCATATTCTGTAATTTTATAACAACATCTTCCTTAGATTTTTCTATAATGTTTCAGGCTTTTTGAGACTAAACCATTAATTGCTATAATTAAAGTGACTTGTAAACTTTTTACTTAATACATTTTAAATACTCTGTGGTTTTCAAAGTGGTATATTGCTCCTAGGAATATACTTGTGCATCATATAATTAAATGATCTAGCAATAATTATGAAACTCATTTGAGTGCTTATTTTTTTACCATGTTTTCACTGGGAGAAATGTACATTTTTTCATGTCATCTCATAAGATAATTACATACAAGTGATATGAATGTGTCGGAAGGATCTAAAGAAGTTCATCATCATAAAAGGAAAGCTGAGAACAAATGAGCTTTAAATGGCAGCAGTTACGTAAGGACAACAGGCATTTCATTTTCAGAAAACACCACTTTTTCTGTGCATTTGATCAGTAGATGGTTTGCTGTTTTATAAACAATGTCCAGAGCCCTACGCCTACAACGTTTTAATAATAAACTGATAGTCTGCCACAAGATACAAGTGAGGTATCTTGTGTCAGTGGCAAACTAAATTTAAAGAAGACAGCCCTAAGGCTGATAACGCGGAGTACTGGGTAAGGCACTGGACTTTAAACCCCAAGGGTTCTAGTTCAGTTCCCGTCTCTGCCTTATTGTGTGATCATAAGCAAGCCATTTAACCTGCCTGCGTTGCTCCAGCAAAATAACACTATCTGTTAAACAATTCTAACATATCCTGATCTTGAAAATTACTTTGGATAAAGGGAACAGCCACTTGTAAAATAATAATTTTAATACTTAAGAACCATATTCTTAAATGATGTCCCTATCTTTTTGATCAAGTTGTCCCTTCTGCCCTTAGAAAATGGACCTTACAATGGATGTGGCATCAACAGTAACCCACCCAGCATTAGATATTTATAATATGCCACCAAGTTCATTGACATTTAACTGAACTGAGGTACACTGCTGGATCACTGGTTGGCTGTAGCCTAATTTAAAAAAAAGAACATACATTATTTCTATGTAGATACTAATTGAAGTTTTGTGCTGAACGATATTTTGTATTTTTAATCTATGTTATGCTGGTTATTACCTTGGATACTATTAAGCATTGCTGATACACTTATAGAATATTTCTAAATGTTTATAGTGTTTTGGACATGTAGGTCTAGGTATATATCCTGTAAGATGGAATTAACTTATATTGAAAATGGATTTGAGCCACAAGTTTCCAGTACATCTGGTTATCTATTGCATTTCAAAAATGCTACAATTTATGACACTGGTGAATCTCAGTATGTTTTCTGTCTGTACCATAAATGTGTGTGCCCTGGCATTTTGTTTAGATCAAATTATCTTTTCCGGAGCACTTCATGACCTGTGATATTCTGCTCAGTAGGAAGATGTTTCTGATAAGAGTACAGTAAGATACAGTAATGGAATGGCAGAAAAATTGTGAGTCTTGCTGGAAGGATTTTGATGAGTAATCCTGCCTGGTGTTGAGAAGCCATGGTGAACTAGGGAGAAATTCCTGCACAGAGCATCTAATGAACCTAGCTACTTTATCATATATCAATATTTACTGGAGGTTTTCTCAGCTCATTCCCCGCTTCCACGCTAACAGCTGCTTTCATGGTCATTCCATAATTATTAATATCCAGTGCAAATACTGTATGCAGTGGTATACATTTTTTAGATTATTGGCTTATTAGAAGGCCTTACTTTGAGAATAAAGGGAGGTGCATTTAAACAAAGATTAGTTTATTCACGTGGCAAGTTGTTTGTTTAGACAACACTTGCTTGGGCAGTCTGATTATACTTGTCAGCACCAACATTCATACTTTATTGTTAATTGTATGGGATTGTTAATAAACTGATGAACTTCAGTAGACACTGTAGGTCTCCAGGGTAAAATAACCATTGAAAAATTAGCTCTGATTTCCGGGTAATGTCAAAGCTGAACAAAGTTGTCCATTCTGCCTGGCTTCTGCATGCATTGCTCGTATTGTTACTGGCTGAAAACCAGGCAGACCCAGCTCATCTCTGTTCCGTGTCTTCATACAGGCAGGTTGGCCATGCTTACCTGAGCCTTTGGTGTTAGAATAATTCATTAATCAATATACAGTATATAGTGCTTTTCCAGCTACTTAATGTGGTTTACATAGATAGTTGGGAGTCACGTCAACCACTATCAATGTGCAGAATCCTCTTGGATGATGCAGCGGCAGCCATTTTAGCACCAATACGCTCACACATTGGCTATTAGGTGGTGAAGGTGTGAGAGCGAGTTAGTTAGAGGCAGGGCATGATTAGGGGACAAGAATGGATGAAGCTATAACTAATAATTTAGCCAGGACATTGGGGTAAACCTTACTCTTTTTGAAAGATGCACAGAGATCTTTTATGACCTGGATTAGTCAGGACCTTGGTTTTACATCTAAACCAAAGGAAAATACTGTTTTCGCTGGGCCCTGGGATGTCCTGCTGTCCTCACCATCACCTTATTCAGTAACAACTCAGGCTTTTTCTAGATGGTTTGTCATCAAAGTACTGGGTAGGGCCAAACCTGGTTAGCTTCCAATGGATTACCGATTCTAACATGGACGTGGCGTGGCTACTGGATAGATAAATGAAAAGTCAATAGTCAAGATTCCAGATTTTAAGCCAAGATCATCATTCTCTTTTTTTCTACTTATTTTTTTCAGATAAGATTAAATAATCAATAAAGGGCTCTACTGAAATCCTCAACGATTTTTTTATTTTACTTTCAGTATTTCCTACCTACCTGAATTTTGCTCAGTTTTCCTTCTCTTCTCTCTCATTCATTTTACCTCAATGAATGTCTTTTGTCCTGTCTACTTACACAAAATGTACCAAGGTAGCCCTAGTTAGCTTTGAAAATAAATGGATTAATTTATATCTTTTTTACCTAGTAGAAATAAATTGTCTTTCTTAGTGACTTTAGCAAACTGCCTGACTTTCCTCTGATTGAAATTTTCTCTCTCTCTTTGTTTTGCGTTCACTCATTTTGTTCAGCTCTTAAAAATTGACGTTAGAAACACACTCCTGATCTCTTGACAAGCTAAACATGAAAACAAAATGAGCTGGGCAACACTTCTATTTGTGAAGAATTTCAGACGATTTCAATTGCCAGATGCCTCTGGTAAAACTCAATGCTAAAAAGATCTTTAATTGTGAAATCAAATAAACATCCTTGACAGCTTGTTCAATATGCACAATATTGAAACGAAACAGCAGATTTTTGTGAAGGCTTTTAAGTGCTTTGCTTGCTTATTTTTTTCTTTTCTTTTTAAGCTTCCTCTTTAAATCTGCTAGTTTTAAAGAAATAACCCTTTGACAGGGAATCAAGGTATTTTCTGCAGCTGCAATGAGATATAGCATTTTTCACAATTCATAAAATGAATAAAAGCTAAAAAAATCAAAGGTATTGCGTATTAGGAGATTAACAACAGGTTTCCTAGGAATGTTAAATCAAAACCTCTTAACTTTTCCTTCAGAATTCAATCTTTATTACTTTGGTCTCTGTGCTGGTTCTGCTATCACTGCCTGATCTACCACTATCAATCTACTGCACTTTGAAACTAACAAAGCTTAAGCATTAGTACCCCTAATCCCAAGTGGCCTCAGAAGTGACTTTAGTCCACATTGCTTAAGAATTTTGGTGTATGAGAAGGTGGCCGTACTCACCACATGACAAACCACCTCAGGATCCCAGGTTAGGACCCAAGTGCAGCCATACAAATAATATTAATAATATAATGTACCGGTAATTAAATACAAAAATAATAGTTAAAATAAAAATTTAAATGTTATTAAAATATTATGTGGCCAGCCACAAATAAAAAATGTTCCAATTAAGAATGTTTCAGTCAATTTAATATAACATAATTATAAGTAATTTGAAAAGCTATAACAATTATGACAGCAGGGCGGGACAGTGGTGCAGTGGGTAGTGCTGCTGCCTCGCAGTTAGGAGACCAGAGTTCGCTTCCTGGGTCCTCCCTGCATAGAGTTTGCATGTTCTCCCCATGTCTGCGTGGGTTTCCTCCCGCAGTTCAAAGACATGCAGGTTAGGTGCATTGGCGATTCTAAATTGTCCCTAGTGTGTGGGTGCATGTATGCCCTGCGGTGGGCTGGCCCCCTGCCCGGGATTTGTTCCAGCCTTGTGCCCTGTCCTGGCTATTGGCTCCAGCAGACCCCCGTGTTAGGATATAGCGGGTTGGAAAATGACTGACTGTACAGTGTCTGCGTGGGTTTCCTCTAGGTACTCCGGATTCCTCCCACAGTCCACAGACATGCAGGTTAGGTGCACTGGCGACTCTAAATTGTCCCTGGTGTGTGTGTGCGCATCCTGCGGTGGACTGGCACCCTACCCGGGGTTTGTTTCCTGCCTTGCGCTCTGTGTTGGCTGGGATTGGCTCCAGCAAACACCCGTGACCCTGTGGTTGGGAAATACCGGGTTGGATAATGGATGGATGGATTATGACAGAAACTAAAATTGTTTATCTTAGGTTAGTCTTGCTCAACAATGCTTGAAGTCATTGTAAAGGACATTTCAGTAACTTTTCATTTACAAAAATAATTTTACAAACCTAATTTTCTTCCACCACATAATACAAACTATAAGGCATAGGAAATTTTTATTCACAACGGTGACTTTGACATGTGAAATAACCTTCTGCAGCAATTTTAACCAAACTTTCAGTTGTAGTGATTAATTTTTTAAAATAGGTGGCGATCTATCATGGAACAACCCTGCTGACTCAATGGTACCTAATGGTTCTGAAGGGGCCCCATCAGTTTAAACTTCAGGGCCCGAAAAAGTTCCACCACTGCCAATATATGCAGACCCCATATGCTTGTATAAGTCGGTCTTGAAACCCGAAAAATCGATCAAAAATGTGACCCCACTTATATTTTTTGCGATGTTTTTTACATCTTCCCTTTCAAAAATTGCGTCACTTAATTTTTTTTTTATATCTTATTGCCTCCTCCAATCTCGCATCAGTTTTTCATATGCATCGAATTTTGTTGTAGCAGCATAGTTACCAATTTCTTTCGCTACTTCAACAATGTTTAATTTAAAACCACCTTCATGTTTTCTTCTGATCGAGAGCACCATCGTAGATAAGGGATGCTCTTACAATAAAGGTGTATGAGGGTGTGAGATACACAAAACACAAAACAGTGCAAATGTCACTTTGGAATAGTTTGAGTATTCGGGCACAATAGAGACAGAGAGAGAGAGAGGTTAGGACTACCCGCTGATACAGCGCATTGCAGCACCCACATAGAAGAAAAAGGCAGTGTGCTCCATGGTTACTCTCTCAGGTGGGCGTCAGTATATCATAATCCCTTGTACCAATAGCATGAGTTTTCTGCATTTGACTTATACAACCGACATTATAAAATACCAGCAATTATACTGTTAAATTGAGTCCCGACTTATCTGTGATTACCTACAGTTGTGGTCCTTTCTCCTATTCTGGTAGTTTTTAATTTTTTCTTCCACTGTCTTTAAATGTTAATGTAATTAATTTCTTTCTTTAAATTTTCTCACGCCTCCTTATGATGTTCGGGTTAATTTTCATTCTGTATATAGGAGTTTTAATACCCAAGGAATTCATTTTAGACATATATCTGATGATCCAAGTCTTCCCAAGAAAGTTACTGATTTTTACTGTTATATCATGACAACATTTTGATTTTGTTGTAGACATGACCACATTCTGACAATAACATTGATTCTCCAGAGTTGCACCACATTTAATATTGTCGACGCTTCCATGTAAATACTGGCGTGCCTGTTATGTTGTATTCGAGATTGAATACGCTTGTGCATTTATTAATACTTTTCTGGTTTAAGGTTTATTTTTTCTGAACTCTTGACTACCAAAAAATACATTTTTAAGGACTCTTATTCTCTTAATTATATTTCTGTCTTATGTACTATAAATGTACATTATTTATTGTTTGTATACTTTTTATTCAATATTAGTGTTATCTAAATTTATTTGTTTTTCTTTTGCATGTAACTACTTCTTTGACATGTTGTAAAGCACTTTGAGCTACATCCCTTGTATTAAATTGTGCTATTGAAATTAAAGTCATTGTTGTTTCACCCTTGTTCTGATGAAAGGTCGGTTTGATTCCAGGTTTACAATCTTTGCATGTCTCTGGTTTACAGGTTTCCCCTGATCTTATATTAACATAACCTCCAAACCCCTAACTGTTTTTTCAGACATTTATTTTCAAATAAATAAGCTTTGATATCTAATTTTGGCAGATAAATAAAACCTGAACATTTAAATATAATTTCACCTTGGAGGATTAATGCTATTTCACAATTGACAGTTTGTGTTCCTATTGCATATTTGTCGATAGCACTTTATAAAATTGATGCAAAAACTTCTTTGATTTGACAATTCTACATTAGTATTAGGCTATTTGGCAATTAACAATCTGTCTCTGTGTGAGTGTGGATACATTTAAGAGCCACCCTTGATGGGTTGGCACCATGTTCAGAGCTTTTTCCTGTCTTTTACCCAATGTTCCCTCCACAATTCTAATTTGGATTAAGCAGATTTTAGAGTCTTTTAATGTTTCTATGAGTCAGTATATGATACAGCATTATACAGAATCCATACATGTTATACATTGTCAGAGCTGATTGTTAAGCAATATAGAAACGATGAAGCACTTGCTCCAATCTATACATGCATATTCAGAGTTTGTTGATATCTATTCCATTTATTCTTCTAAATCTACCAGACAGCCCTTCTTTGTCACAGAAGGGCAGCAAGGAGATCATTTCTCATTTATTTAATAAACATATTTGTCCATAAATGCCTGTTACATGTCTGTTTTTAGTTCCATCTTTGTTCAGCTATAGTCATTGTGTGTTGAATTCTTAGTAAACACATTAATTCTCATGTGTTCAAATGGATTCAAAGACCACAGCGTACAGTTTCCAAAATGCTAACTGTAGCAATTTTATCACCTTTAAATTGTTGCTAATCAGATTGATTTGTGGTGTTCATGTTTGTTCATGTCAAATTGCTTTTCCCAATTATTTCAGAATAATGGCTATTTTACATGTAATTCTGGTAGTCATTTTATTGGCTTGTTTGTAAAGTTTGAAAATAGAGGGTTTCTTTACTTATGGATTTAACTTAAAGCATTATACATTCATATCATTTTCTCCTGCAGTTATCTGCAGTGCATTCATTAATTACTGGATTCCTTGTGTATGGAAATAACACTATTATTACAGAAAGACAGTGAAACCTGCTTTCAGCCCACACGTGCAAACTAGTTAATGGAATTGGGGTGCATAGTTCTTTTTTCATCACCCACAAGTATTATTTCTTAGCAAATGTAGTTGTGAAAGCTTCATCCTTTACCGTGACATACATGCACATTGAAAATGATGCTTATGCCACCTTAATCTTTCTAGTTACTGTAAAGACTTATTTAAGTGTCGTGATTTTTGCAAATTGTCAGTTAAAAGTTCAAAATGCCAATATTTCTATTACAAAACCACAAATCTAGCAATGAATTAGGCTAAGTTTATTAAGTGCAAAAAGTGAAACTGAAAAAACTCAATGCTCAACAAAACATACTTCATTCAATCTTTCTATTAAAGAAACTGCATTTACTGTATTAGGACGTTATAACATTTTCTCATTTTTCTTCAGATTATGTTGTTATGCTGCCTCTACATAACTTGAAAGACTGAAAGCTTTAAAATCTTCTGTATTTTTAGCTAATGTAGTTTTTTTTGGAGGTGTTATGGTGGCAGAGTGGCTAATGCTGCTATCTCAGCTTCCTCTTCCTGGGTCCAAACCCTGCACCCAGCCATTGCCTGCATGGAATTTTCACTTTCTCCCAATGTCTGCATAGTTTTTCCTGGGTACAACAGTTTTCTTCTCACATCCCCAAAGACATGTGTACTTGTTTAAATCAAATTTTAAATATACCCTGCATGGATGTATGCATATAGTGAGCTATGATCAGAGTTGTTTTCTGTCTTGCAACCAGTAGAACTAAAGTTGGCTTCAACCCCCAATATATCAGAATAGGCTGAGGAAAATTTGAGGACATATTGTATGTAAGCATTGACAGTACTTGTTATTAAAACCATGTAGCATGTACTTCCTGAAAATACAAATAGATCTATGTCCATGCTTAAGCTTGTTCTTATAGCTGTCATTACCTGAACAATACTTGGTAGTTAATTTTGGTCTGTAGATGTTGTACGGTAACAAAATATAGACATGTTGTTCCCATCCACCAAAAAACCATTGCCTATAACAAAGGGCATGTTTTAGAGCACCTGGTATAGAGGTATATTGTATTTTTCACAGAAGGCACTGTAGTTTCATCCCCCCATTTTCAATCCCACTTATTCAATTCGAGGTTGAAGGGAACCACAGCATATCCACTGGGTACACAGAGGGAAGGAGTGATGGACAAGGCACTAGACAATTACAGAAAAAACACCCTTACACCCCAACAGCTCAGTTTAGAGTTAGCAATTGGGTTAACACTCATATCTTTGGGATGTGGTAAGAGGATCAGATCACCCAGAGGAAAGCCTATTCAGACATGGGCAGAAGGTGCACACTCCACACAGAAAGTGACTGAGTGAAGATTAAAGAGTAGGATTTTAGAACTGAGATGCAAAATGCTTACTATTGTTCCACTGGGATGAACTAGGAGATGGATTCTGTTTTCTCAAAACAGATCCCACATTTGCAGTTGTTTTTTAATTGAAGGTATATTTACATGCTTTCATAATTACAGGCCTACTAAGTCCTCATTATCTGGCTTGGATGTGTTTAGCAACGTACAATACATTGCCACTCTTCAGCACGACAATTAGTGAGTATAACAACCTTACCCTTAAAATATTTGTCTTCTCTACCTGAAAAATCTCAAAGCATAATTATTATACCATTGTTAATGAAATTGGTGTTTCCACTTTTCAGCTGCAAGAGACTGCTTTTGAATTCTGGACTTATTATTTTCAGAGTTCAAAAGATATTTTACTTATGTGGTTGAAACTCTAGCAAGATGTTCATTGTAAATAGTCTAAAAATGATTTAGAGATATTTATACTTATCATTGTGTATAAAACCTCTGAGAACAGCACTTTTTAAAAATTAAAATGAAAGTTGCTGTGCATTACAGATTACAACACAGAGGCCATGATTTATAGTTTAAAAAAATAAATAAATCATAAATGCAATGGTGTCAGTCTAATATTCACTCTTGTAAGTGCAAATTTAATATATTAAAGCTTATGAATATCAATTTCATTTAACGGTTACACATTGTTAAATTTAGCAGGCATACAGTGATGAGGGGAACTCAAATATGTGTACTTTTTTGGTACATGCAGTTTCTTGAAATAGTAAAAGCTGTCAACTATTTCATAATGTTTTTCAGCTGAACAAATTTTAAGAAATCAAACCCTTTAAAAGTAGACATTATGGAAAGGAGATGAGTACATAATGTCTTCAAAGGAGGAACGGTGCTTATTATCCATCTAGAGGAAGCAACTACCTCATGTAGCTTAATGTATACAGTAAAAAAATGGTAATTTGGAATAGTCAAATAAAAGTGCTGTATAGAATGGCCTTGGCAATAATATTAAGCACTCACAGCCTACTCCGGAGTGGACAAAGAAGCACCCAAACATAAGAACTTTATAACTCCTGTTGACAACTGAAAGTATTCCATGCTTGTGAATATAACACTTTTTTAGCATATACAGTGCATCCCGAAAGTATTCACAGCGCATCACTTTTTCCACATTTTGTTATGTTACAGCCTTATTCCAAAATGGATTAAATTAATTTTTTTTCCTCAGAATTCTACACACAACACCCCATAATGATAACGTGAAAAAAGTTTACTTGAGTTTTTTGCAAATTTATTAAAAATAAAAAACTGAGAAATCACAGGTACATAAGTATTCACAGCCTTTGCTCAATACTTTGTCGATGCGCCTTTGGCAGCAATTACAGCCTCAAGTCTTTTTGAATTTGATGCCACAAGCTTGGCACACCTATCCTTGGCCAGTTTCACCCATTTCTCTTTGCAGCACCTCTCAAGCTCCATCAGGTTGGATGGGAAGCGTCGGTGCACAGCCATTTTAAGATCTCTCCAGAGATGTTCAATCGGATTCAAGTTTGGGCTCTGGCTGGGCTACTCAAGGACATTCACAGAGTTGTCCTGAAGCCACTCTTTTGATATCTTGGCTGTGTGCTTAGGGTTGTTGTCCTGCTGAAAGACGAACCGCTGCCCCAGTCTGAGGTCAAGAGCGCTCTGGAGCAGGTTTTCATCCAGGATGTCTCTGTACATTACTGCAGTCACCTTTCCCTTTATCCTGACTAGTCTTCCAGTTCCTGCCCCCCACAGCATGATGCTGCCACCACCATGCTTCACTGTAGGGATGGTATTGGCCTGGTGATGAGCGGTGCCTGGTTTCCTCCAAACATAATGCCTGGCATTCACACCAAAGAGTTCAATCTTTGTCTCATCAGACCAGAGAATTTTGTTTCTCATGGTCTGAGAGTCCTTCAGGTGCCTTTTGGCAAACTCCAGGCGGGCTGCCATGTGCCTTTTACTAAGGAGTGCCTTCTGTCTGGCCACTGTGCCACTCAGGCCTGATTGGTGGATTGCTGCAGAGATGGTTGTCCTTCTGGAAGGTTCTCCTCTCTCCACAAAGGACTTCTGGAGCTCTGACAGAGTGACCATCGGGTTCTTGGTCACCTCCCTGACTTAAGGCCCTTCTCCCCCGATCGCTCAGTTTAGATGGCCGGCCAGCTCTAGGAAGAGTCCTGGTGGTTTCAAACTTCTTCCACTTACGGATGCTGGAGGCCACTGTGCTCATTGGGACCTTCAAAGCAGCATAGGTTTTCTGTAACCTACCCCAGATTTGTGCCTCGAGACAATCCTGTCTCGGAGGTCTAAAGACAATTCCTTTGACTTCATGCTTGGTTTGTGCTCTGACATGAACTGTCAACTGTGGGGCCTTATATAGACAGGTGTGTGCCTTTCCAAATCATGTCCAATCAACTGAATTTACCACAGGTGGACTCCAATGAAGCTGCAGAAACATCTCAAGGATGATCAGGGGAAACAGAATGCACCTGAGCTCAATTTGGAGCTTCATGGAAAAGGCTGTGAATACTTATGTACATGTGCTTTCTCAGTTTTTTTATTTTTAATAAATTTGCAAAAATCTCAAGTAAACTTTTTTCACGTTGTCATTATGGGGTGTTGTGTGTAGAATTCTGAGGAAAAAAGTGAATTTAATCCATTTTGGAATAAGGCTGTGACATAACAAAATGTGAAAAAAGTGATGCACTGTGAATACTTTCTGGATGCACTGTAAGCATTAACATTTTACAATAATGCCATGGATTATAGTTTATGCCATTGTAAGCATTTGGAGAAAAATGTGGACTAGGTGTTTGTTTTTGGTTCTGATTTTACAGCAATGAACAAGTTGTATACTTTATGCTTACCTCTTTGGTGTCTTTGTAATCAGTAGGTCGAGACGCACCATAAAACTGCAGAACTATCTCTGAAAGAAAATCAAGCAAGCCATAGTAAGAAAACAATATTAATGTCATGGGAGAAAAAAAATAACACAAAAACAACATCTTGTTTACTGGGAAAAAGATGAGCTGTTTAGTCAAGGAAAATTGCTATATACACCTTCACTAACATGAGCAACAAAGGCATCACGTGAACAGCAATTATTTACTGACAATGGTTTGAAAGCTTATTTTTCTGTTCATTTCTATGTCAATCAGCTTTTCTGCTTCTGGTAAAACACTGTCAGAACATTAAATATTAGAATACATTTTGGCTGTGCTCCCACACTTGTTACTGTCTCTTCTACTCTAGGTTAATTTTAATTGCACTACCATAAACACCCTTTTATTACTGCCAATTGTCTGTTTTTTTTAATGCCCTGTTGTGTTGTTAAATTTAATACATCTACTTAGATACTTTTGTGTCAATGGTTGCTTTCAGACTGTGCTCAGGTGCAGTTTAAATTACAGGTGTAATTCATTGCATTGTCATGTGTTTCTTATTTTGGTTTAATTATTGTTAACATCTTATTGGTACACTGTATAGGGTCAATAATGTGAGTATAAATTGAATAGATTAATGTAGAGCTTGCAGACCTCTGTCTCATAGCCATATTGGTTTCTTGTGATCTGATCTGCCTATGTCTACAAGTTAGGATACTTTTTGTGAAGAAGAGGAATTGTCATTATAGAATACAAAAGCTAGTGCACAGTATTTTGGAAGTGTCATCATTCATTTATAAAGTTGCAAAATGCACCGTAATCTTTGGTCATAATTTTTTCTCTTTATCAATTTTCCAAAAATGTTAATACCTTGTCAGAAAAAGAACAAACAGAAAGGAACGGGAAAAGGGAACCCTGTTTATTTGCTGTAAGGCTGATGGTGTCTAGCAAAGAAAAGGCTTGATGTTCTTCTGTCTCTTAGCGCTTTCAACTCATTGTTGGGGCTGAGCAGCCTGGAGACTTTAAGGTGTGGAGTTACTGGTGGGTTGGAGATAGCATGAAAAGAATATCTTCTGTTTCTGGGTTCTCCTTGCTGTAGAGGAAGAGAGCTGGTGAAAAGTATGTGGTGTCACCTCAATACCTATATAAATCAGCTCTAAGATGCCCTAGCATGTGGCATCCTAACATTTACTTGCACAAAGGCATGATAACTCACAGCTCTAGAGTCCTAGGTTGACTTGCAGGCCCAGTCACTGTCTGAGTGCAGTTTCCACATGCTTCTTACATTTTCATAATCCTGTTCTTCATTTTTCATGTTTTTATTTTAATGACTGAAAATACTACTTTAATTTACTGCAATCTTTATTTCCATGGCAGTAATCTTTCAAATGAAGTTCTTAAAGACATTTTACAGTGTGTAGGTTGTTGACTGCCAAACGCTGCTGCTACCGTTCAGAGAATTTTATAGTATTAAAATGCAATTCTCTATCTCATCTTGATCTCATTACCTAATTATTTTGCCCATTTCAAGTTTTTGTCAAGCAGTTTCACCTGTCTTTGATACTATGAAGTCATTTACGATGACTGGGTTTATACTCTGAGAGCTAGTATTGGTGAATCCCGTTTACAAAAAGCTCTTTTTACCACAAATGTGACACTTTAGTTAAACGATACATCTGCCAGAGTAAGTTAATTCTTTCATGCAATCACTATGGAGCAAGGAAATGCAAATGTATTAATCAGCACAACAGATCAAAGCCATTGCAGTGGGGACAATACATGTCACTCATCCTTCTGCCTCTCTGTTTTGATTTTTCAGATTAATTTCAAAGTAAGATCAATGCTTTCCACACTTTTCTTGTAGCTGTCACAATTCCATCCATCTTGACACTCTCCCTAATTATGACAGGCTCTCTTGCAACCTCCTTTTATCTCAATTTGATGTTGCTGACCTTGTCTGCCAATACAGAGCAATTGAAGTACAGTAGCTGAAGTCTAGAAGCTCTGGCAACCTCCTGGTGTCACTTCTTTTCATTAAATACACTTCCATTCTTTATCTCCAATCATGCTCTGTTCTCCCTGCTCTAACCCTTCTGGCACTTGTCCAGTACTACAATAGATGAACACGTATCCTTTGCCTAACACTTATCAAGTTGCAATTTTTATCTAGCTCACCCCAACCAGTGCATATTTTGTTTTCCTTTGAATCATTCCAGTGAGGTTTTTATGAGATATTTAATTATGTGTCCGTCGCATCACAAGTACCCTCATTTGCTATGATAATGCTAAAATACCCACTTAGCCTCATCTGACCTCACTGCTTCATTTAAGCTATTGCACCATCAAACTTCCCTCTAGAAGTATTATTTTAGGTCAACAAAAAACATGCTTCTTCTCCTGTCTTTTTTGTTGGACTTGAGAGCAGTTCCATTATTGAAAAATCTAGTTAGTTCCTGGCCCCAGCCAAGGACTTTACATTAAAACCACTTTTCTACTTTGCTAATGGAAATAAAATGACAGTCAGTAATCTAATTAAAAATCCTAAAAGCTTATATTCATGTTTTACTTTCATGTGTATGCTATCCTTGGCTCTCACAACTTCCACTTATGCTTATATTAGGCAAATATATATAAAGGTCACCCGGTAAAAGTATATGTTATTGTAAATCTATATGAGGAACTGTTGAAGTTTTGGAAAATTGGAAAATTATATTAAATGCTGCCAAAAGATATGGCAGTTCACTACCAATCTAACATTTAGGAAATGAATGGCTTCGTTCTAGTTTGTATTTCGTATGACAACCATTTGCCTGCTTTTTCAATTAAAGATGATTCAATTGGAGATGCAAACATCAAGAAATGATGCATGGCATCTAAATTAAGCCACAAAAGAAGGCCAGGACTTTCACTGGTCAACTCAGAATAGGCTCACCCCAAGGCAGCATGTCCCCAAACGTCTCCCTGCAAGCTATGCAGCCTGCACAGGGAAATTTATTTTAAAAGTTCAGAAAATGTTATACAGTCACAGAATTCATGTTAATGTTTTACAAGAGAGAAAAGCCTTTACCAACTTTCACTTGTTGAGGCAACCCATACTGTAATCTTTATAAATTGAGAGTTATTTAACAAAAATTAAAAAGAAAATAGGGAAAGATTTGCTCAAAAGGGATACCAAAGATTTGCCTTAAAGGCAATTTGAGGTGAACAAGTCCCAAGACACAATCCAGGACTAGAAACCAATAAACAATAGCAGAAAAAAATTCAAGAATACAGACAAATCAAGAAACAATGGTAAACTCTAATACACCCTCAATTAGTGAAGGGCGATTTGTGAATAATTAATTGTTTTTCAGTGACCAATAAGAATCAATTCATGAACATGAACAAATCAGTTTAGTGGAGCTCGACATGAATGGTGTTAAAGCATATGAGTGTCCTGAATGACATCATCATCGTCTTCTGTTTTGCTGCTGTTGCCTGCTGGCCGCTGGTGGACCTGTAAAGGACATGTGCAAGAACCACCTGACTTATGAGTCTCAAAAGTCTAAAGATTCTTGTTCATTTGATTCATGAATGAGTCATTATGAGTGTAATGTCTTTTTTTTAATTATGCAATTTAAATGCGTTATGATTACTGTATGGAAACTGGGCAATGCCAAATTAATTATCATGTAAAATGTACTATGAATTATATATTTATATATAGATGATCATACGATACAATACAATACAATTTACTTTTGTATAGCCCAAAATCACATAAGGAGTGTCACAATGGGCTTTAACAGGCCCTGCCTTTTGCCAGCCCCCCAGCTTTGACTCATTAAGAAGAGAAGGAAAAACTCACAAAAAAACTCTTGTGGGAAAAAATGGAAGAAACCTTGGGAAAGGCATTTCAAAGAGAGACCCCTTTTCAGGTAGGTTGGGTGTGCAGTGGGTGTCAAAAAAAGGAGGCAAATACAACACAATACACAGAACAGAACACAAGTAATCCTCAATACAATATAATAGTACAATATAAATATTACAAGTACAGAGCAGAATTCAACAGTAGATGATATCATATCATATGATTTGGATTTGTTCAGAGTCCTGGAGACCTCGGCCATCAAGCTGCCACTCATTATTGGCCATTCCACAGCTGAGTCATCGTTGGGCCAGCCAATCCGATGAAAGGATCTCTTCACCCAATGATTCCTGCGATCCTCCATCAGGGATGAATTTACATTAGGCTGGCAAAACAACTTGGCCAGCTGGGCCGTGGTACCAAGTGCCACATTTGAGTACTGAGAAGAGAAACAGAACTGGTGAGGGTTAGTAACAATAATAACTATCATATTACTTATGTTTTAGTGCTAATGACTAACAACAGTGATGCAATCTGTACAGTTAATAAGCAGCTGTAGTCAGGATATGCTAAACTGAAGTAGTGAGTTTTCAGTTGGGATTTGAAAGCTGAGACTGAAGCGGCATCTCTTCTAGTAGCTAGCAGACCATTCCACAGTTTAGGGGCCCTATAACTAAAAGCTCAACCTCCCACTTTTATTTTATTAATCCTTGGAATCATAAGCAGACCGGCATCTTGAGATCTTAATATGCGCTCTGGGTTGTAAGTCATGATAAGTTCAGACAAGTAAGCTGGACCTTGGCCATTTAAGGCTTTATATGTTAAAAGAAGGATTTTGAAATCTGTTGTAAACTTAACCGGGATCCAGTGCAAGGATTTAAGAACTGGAGGTATGTGTTCATATTTTCTTGTTCTTGTAATAATTCTTGCAGCAGCAATTTCGGTTAAATGGAAGCTGTATAAAGAATAGTTTGAACATCCAGTAAATACCGAATTGCAGTCAATCTTTCTAGAAATAAATGCATGAATTAATTTGTCAGAATCCCACTTATTTAGAAAACACCTCAATTTCCCAACATTTTTAAGATGGAAGAAACATGATTTAGACAATTTTGTAATGTACACTTTAAATGACATACTAGAGTCAAAGATAACTAGTAGACTGCGGGCTGATTCAGTAAAATTAATGGTGATTCCAACTGAGTTAAATGATGACAACCATATATACAATATTTATAGATAATGAATTACATATAAATTGACATGCAATAATATTAATATACTCATTATACTAATTATATGAAACTATTCTACAAATTATTAAATTATTCAATTAAGACTAAATTAAAAGGGACCCCCTTCTCCAGAACTATAGTGAAAGCTATCCCTAATAATAAATGAAATTAATCAATAGAATTGATTTACTTAAACGAGTAGTTTGAAATAATCAAATCTGTAAATAAAGTAAAATGCCCATCACTAACCTTAATGCTCCACTGCTAGTTATAGCTAGAATGTAAAACCAGTAGGATGACAGAGCAAGAGTGACATCAGGGTGGCCCCACCCTCAGGGCTCTGCCCTCAAAACACATTAAATGGCAGCACATTTAATAATAATAATAATAATAATAATTCATTTTATTTAAAGATTTAAAGTGATTCCAAAACAAAGAATTAATTAAATTAATAATAATAATAGAAATAAACAATAAATAAAACAATACAATAACAATATACAATTAAAATAACATTATGTATATGTGATCATAAAAATACTAAACTGTATAATCAAGGGACAATATCACTAGGAGTAGGCAAGATTAAAAAGATAACTTTTAAGTCTTGGTTTGAAGATGGGAGGGGAATCAATTGTATGGATAGCTTGAGGAAGGGAGTTCCAAAGATGAGGGGCAACGAAGATAAAAGTTTTAAATCCCATGGCAGACAGATGAGCAGAGGGTGTAGTCAAGAGATTTAAATAAGAAGATCTAAGAGTAAGAGCAGGTTTATAAATATGCAGCAGATCAGAAAGATATGAAGGTGCCAGTCCATGAACTTTGAATTTTAATAGCAGAATCTTGAAATTAATATTGTATTTAACAAGGAGCCAGTGAAGTTCACAGAGAACTAGAGTAATATGCTCTGTAGAAGTGGTTCCAGTAATAACTCTGGATCATCTGAAGCCTATGCAGAAACTGGTGGCAGAGGCCATCCAATACAGAGTTACAGTATTCAGTAAGTGATGTTACCAGAGCATGTACAAGAATAGCAGTACTATTAGGTGTGATGAATGGTTGGAGACTATTTATATTGTGAAATATGCGGACTGGGTAATATTGTTAATATGAGTTTTGAAAGACAGAGTGCTGTCGAGGGTGACACCCAAGTTCTTAAGCTGAGGGGAAGGTTTTATCAGTTTTATCATTATTAAGTTGAGAAAATTAGAAGAGAACCAGGTTTTTATTCAGAAAGGCAGTCAGAAACAATAAGAGGAGGAAGGGCAAAATTGGGCTTATTATTATTTTATTATTATTATTGTTAGATAAATACAGCTGGGTGACGTCTGCACAGTAATGAAATTGAATACCAAATAACCTAAAGATATTGTAAAGAGGTAGAAGATAGATAATAAATAAAAGAGGACCCAAAACAGAGCCTCTGGGAACACCACTAGTGACTAGGGTAGGTTAAGATCTAAAATTCTTGAGATGAACAAAGTGTACGACTGGAGAGATATAATGCAAACCTAGTGTATGAAATATCACAGATGCCAATAGAGACTGTATCAAATGCTACGCTCAGGTCAAGCAACAACAAAATGGTCAGTAGACCGAGTCAGCGGCCATTATCGAATCATTAGTAATTTTAACCAAAGCTGGCTCTGTACTATGTAGGGCTGGGCAATATATCGAGATTTTAAAATATACCGGGATATAAACAGAGTGATATATGGATTGAGGTAGTATTTATTATTTCGAGTTTAGATAAAGTTTTGGTTTTATTTTGCGGAAAGCCTTTGTTCTTATCCCTCACTGCCTGCTCCAGGCTTCACTATTGTGTTCTGCTGGCAGCCTCGCCCCCACTCACGCTTACACGTGTGCAGACAACGTTCTCACAACATGGAGGGGCATGACACAAAGGTTATAACTGAAGATGACTTAGTAAGTAAAAAGAAGAACAATGGATCAATTATTTGGAGGTGATTTGGGTTTCACAGGTCAGACAAGCAGCAAAATCACATATTACATAGGGAATGCCGAAAGGAGATAGTGTCAAAAAGTGGGAGCCCTACCAAACTTTTTCATTACTTAAACAGCGGCACAAAATTCAGTGTGAAGAGGCTGTTAAACTCAGCTTTACTACTGCTGTTTATGAAGCAATCGCCACCTGAAACACCAAAACCAATTCAGATGACATTGCAAGCTTCATTTTCCCACACCTTGCCTTATGAAAAGAAAAGTGCCAAGTGGCACGGTGTCACTGAGGCAGTTGTTTACTGCATAGCAAAAGATATATTTCTCGACTCAACAGTGGAAAAGGATGGTTTTAAAAGACTTAAAAGAATGAATGTTAACTACATAAGTGTTATATTTATCAAAGCCAGAATTAAGCAGTAAAAGTGAGTTTTAACATGCTTGCCTTTGCAGTGTGTTATGTCAGTTAAACACATTATTTCATGAAGTGAAGTTCAAGTTAGCTACAGCATAAAATGTAAAATGCCCTTAGGCTAGACTTTTTTTTTCAAAAATGAAATTTTACCAATTTAGTTATAAAAAAACATGCAATTTAAAACTGAAACAAATTTAAATGCATGTTTAATGTACAGTACAGTTTGTTAACTTGATTGTTAAAACATTGAAGAGCAAGTAAGAGACAGTTTATATATTTATTTATATTGCTAATATAACACTATTTATTTTATATTTATTTTTATTTTAACTGTAATGTAGGCTGAATTTTCATGTAATTTCAACTTCATTTTCAGAACCCTTAGGCCTGCCATTTTTTGTTTACATTTAAGCATTATATTTACATTTACACTATGTTCTTAACCTGAAAGCAGATACAGAAGTTCTTTTAAGTACTGTGGGGCCTGTAAGTTAAAAATATAAATTAATTTGTTATGTATGTCAACCTTTATTTTGATAAATCAATTCTTGTGATATCTTATATGGCTTTGGGTAACAACTGAAAATGTTACTCACTTCAAAAAAATATCTAGATATATATTGTGTATTGGGCGGCACGGTGGCGCAGTGGTAGCGCTGCTGCCTCGCAGTTAGGAGACCTTGGTTCGCTTCCCGGGTCCTCCCTGCGTGGAGTTTGCATGTTCTCCCCGTGTCTGCGTGGGTTTCCTCCCACAATCCAAAGACATGCAGGTTAGGTGGATTGGTGATTCTAAATTGGCCCTAGTGTGTGCTTGGTGTGTGGGTGTGTTTGTGTGTGTCCTGCGGTGGGTTGGCACCCTGCCCAGGATTGGTTCCTGCCTTGTGCCCTGTGTTGGCTGGGATTGGCTCCAGCAGACCCCCGTGACCCTGTATTCGGATTCAGCGGGTTAGAAAATGGATGGATGGATATTGTGTATTACCATTCAGCCAAAATATATTGAGGTATGATTTTATTCTCCATATTGCCCAGCCCTAGTACTATGGAAAGAATGAAAACCAGACCGAAACTGCTCCAGCAGATCATTATCAGTAGGAAACACTTGTAACCTGTGCTGCAACTGTTTTTTCATGTATTTCAAGTAAAAATGGCAGATTTGAAATTGGTTGAAAATTGTTAAGATTTTCAAGGTCAACACCTGGTTTCTTTAAAATAGGAATTATAGCATCCATTTTAAGAGCTGAAGGAACCAAACCAGAAGAAAGCAATGAATGTACAATATCATTTATTAATGCAGCAATAGAAGGCAGACAATATTTTACTAAATGAGTGGACATTGGATCTAACAGAGAAGTGGAAGGTTTAGATTTTTTACAGAGATCAGAGATTTCAGAGACAGAAAGGAGTGTAAAGGATGAAAAGGAATTTGAGCAGGGCCTCCCAGAGGCAAGGTTAAGAGTACTGTGCAGTGCAGTGTACATATCGATGATGCCAGTTGCTGGCGAATATAGAATTAAATAATTTAATAAAAAATATCACATTGTGCAGTGTAGCAAAGGTGAGGTACAAGGGCAACAGGTGGCTGTAGAACCCTATTAACAGTAGAAAACACAACACTAGAATTCCATTTACCTAACCTAAACTGTTCTGCATAGTAGGCAGATTTAGCAGTAGAAAGAGCATCCTTATAAGAAAGTTAATGATCATGATAAATTTTTTATGTTTAGCAAACCCTGTCTTAGCAGACAAATGTTCCAGTCTACGGCCTTTAGCTTTAAGCTGATGTAGCTCAGTGGTGTACCGAGGAGAGCAGGTAAAATAAAGAGATGAGATTTTAAAAGAGCAAGATTGTCTAGTAGACTATTTAATCCATCATTGTAATAGGAAACCAGTCCATCAGTTGTGAAAAACTTGTTTTTACATGGGAGGTTATCAGTTCCACTACAAAGAGCAGGTAAGTGGATATTTTTAATGTTACTTAATATAATTAATTCATTAATACTTAATGCTAATCCCTTTTGCCATCCAAGAGAAGATACTGCAGCATCAGAGCCAGATCTGCCAAGCTGCAGGATAGTTTTTACCCCCAAGCTGTCAAACTCCTTAACACCATGCTACCCCCTGGGATCTTCCAAACAGCCTCAACCACCTCTAAAAACAGAACTTTTATACTTGTAAGCCACTTTCCTGCAAAGATGAGTGTGCATGGAGAAAAGAACTCAAAATCTCATACTGACATTTAAGTATTTTGACATTCTTGATGTCCTTCTGGGCTGGCGCCCTGCCCAGGGTTTGTTTCCTGCCTTGTGCCCTGTGTTGGCTGGGATTGGCTCCAGCAGACCCCTGTTACCCTGTAATTAGGATATGGCGGGTTGGATAATGGATGGATGGATATCCTTCTGCTGTGAAACATTCTGACCTGTCATTGTTTACACATATCTTAAACAACTATTATCATAAACTGATAATTTCTGTATTATCTATATCTATTATTAATTTATTAATTATATTACAGATCTATTGACTATATTTATGTATCTTGATTGCAAATACCATACATTACATCAATGTTCATATCGCATACTACATGTCAATATTGCTGCTACTTCTTTGTCTTGTCTTTGCACAATGTCTTGTCTTGGTTTTAATTTTAAATTTAAATTTTAATTCTAATTTTAATTATTTTTAATTTATTATTTGCACTTCATGTTGTTACACTGTGGAACCTGAGCTTCACAATTTTGTCTATCTGTATACTTGTATATGGCTGAGATGACAATAAACTTTGCTTAGGCTTCGGCTTATGAATTGAGATAGAGCAATATTATATCGTTTTGGAGAGTGTTAAATTAACATTAAATGATATTAACTTAGGTACTGTGGTTTCCTCCCACAGTACAAAGACATGCAGGTTAGGTTCATTGGCGATTCTAAATTGTCCCTAGTGTGTGCTTGGTGTGTGTTTGTGTGCCCTGCGGTGGGCTGGCCACCTGCCCGGGGTTTGTTTCCAACCTTGCAGCCTGTGATGACTGGGATTGGCTCCAGCAGACCCCCATGACCCTGTAGTTAGGATATAGCGGGTTGGATAATGGATGGATGGATGGATGGATATTAACTTAAGATCAGGGATAGGGTTAGGGTTAGATATGGGCAGATCTGACGCAGTAAAATTAAGAAGATTTACACCAGTGCAACAAATAAGATCCAGAATTTTACCTTTACAATGTGTAGAAAATTCAATATACAGTAATCCCTCCTTGATCGCGGGGGTTGCGTTCCAGACCCCCCCACGATAGGTGAAAACCCGCGAAGTAGAATCCATATGTTTGTATAGTTATTTTTATATATTTTAAGCCCTTATAAACTCTCCCACACTGTTTATAAATATTCCCCGCAGAGTTATACAGCATAATTCCTTTGTATTCTCTTAGATATTAGGTAAGATTCATTGATATTATGTATATAAACACACTGTTTATATACAGTAAAACCTAAATATTATTTTAAAGATATTGAGTGTCTCCGATATCACATATGTTACAGCCATTCCGATAGACAGGCCACCAGCAATAAATACGTACAATGCAAGAAAAATAGTATGCAGTAAATGTGTGTATAGTGACACTAAACGTACGTACATGTACTAAGTACTGTAAGTAGAAAATTAATTATGGTTACTTACCAACAATGACACGATGACTTTTCCAATAACAATGAGTTTAATTTTACTGCACAACAAAGGAGAGCGTTACAGCTCTTCTAAAGGAGCCACTTCAGGCGGTTGTGTAGCATTGCCGTTGTTCTTCTTCTGGCAGTCTTCAATGCAAATCCCTAAAGCAGATTCCATCCAGACTACTGCCTTATTATGTCCACTTACAACTCGTTTTGCACCCTGGTTAAAAGGACATTGCGGCCGTAGATCTTATATTCCTTTCCTACTTTTTAAATAAAAAGAATTGTAGCCTTCAACAAATCCAAAACGCTTACCTTTTCGGCAATCGTTAACATCTTCCGTTGGCGCTTGGGCATGGCCCCTGAAGCAGTAGCAGATCGTTTTGGAGCCATAATGAAGGGCTTGACTATGCACAAAGATAAACACAAAAGAGCACAACTCTTTACACATCGAAACACGTTGATGCTGAATGAGCGAGACGAGACTTCCTGGTTAACACTGCATTCAGCACGCAGGAACTTAACTGCGTGCTCTGATTGGTTAGCTTCTCAGTCATCCGCCAATAGCGTCCCTTGTATGAAATCAACTGGGCAAACCAACTGAGGAAGCATGTACAGGAAGTAAAAAGACACATTGTCTGCAGAACCCGCAAAGCAGCAAAAAATCCGCGTTATAATACTCAGCAAAAAAAGAAACGTTCCTTTTTCAGGACTGTGTATTTCAACAATAATGTTTTAAAAATCCAAATAACTTTACAGATCTTCATTTTAAAGGGTTTAAACAATGTTTTCCATGCATGTTCAATTAACCATAATCAATTAATTAACATGCACCTGTGGAATGGTCGTTAAGACCTTAACAGCTTACAGAAAGTAGGCATTTAAGGTCACAGTTCTAAAAACGCAGGACACTAAAGAGACTTGTCTACCGACTGTGAAAAACACCCAAAGAAAGATGCCCAGGGTCCCTGCTCATCTGCGTGAACGTGCATTAGGCATGATGCAGGGAGGCATGAGACTGCTGATGTGGCTAGGGCAATAAATTGGCATGTCCGCACTGTGAAACGCCTAAGACAGCGCTACAGGGAGACAGGAAGGACAGCTGATCATCCTCGCAGTGGAAGAGCCCGGATCTCAATCCCATTGAGCACATCTGGGACCTGTTGGATCGCAGGGTGAGGGCTAGGGCCATTCCCCCCAGAAATGTCCAGGAACTTGCAGGTGCCTTGGTGGAAGAGTGGGGTAACATCTCACAGCAAGAACTGACAAATCTGGTCCAGTCCATGAGGAGGAGATGCACTACAGTACTTCAAGCAGCTGGTGGCCACACCAGATACTGACTGGTACTTTTGATTTTGAGCCTCCCTTCATTGAGGGACACATTGTGAAACATTTTTAGTTTATGTCTTATGGTGTTGACTCTTTTAGTGTTCATACAAATATTTACACATTAAGTTTACTGAAAGTAAAAACAGTTTAAATTCAGAGGACGTTTCTTTTTTAACCTTAGGGCATAGCCTGATTCAAATGTAAAAAGTCATTAGGCTACGGTAGGTTTCAACAAGACACATAAAATCATACTTACGATGACCCAAAAGATAACAAACTAATGGACACTTATTCATCCAACAGCCGGGCCTTCAGATTTCTCAGGTATCTCCGTTGGGACAGGAGTTTCTGAATCTGTTCATTAAGTGCTTGGAGTTCCTCAACTACGATTTCAACGCGAGTTACCCCACTGTCGGCCATTTTCTGCTTCGTGCCCTAGGAGAAATGAGAGAGAGAGAGGTTAGAGGTTCCGGTTTACACCCTATCTTTGGCCTATGCTGTGCCTTATTCATAAGCGATAAAATGTTACACAGTTCAACAGCAATTCTGTTAACAGCAGGCCTATCATTAGCTTATTTACCACTCTGTAATCAGCAGTCCAGCCAGATTTCCATGAACATCGATGATTGAAAGACGAAAAGATGGTTTTGGGTTTGTGTCATTAAAACTGAAGTTCCGACAAGACCCACAATGGGTGTAATCTCCAATGGACATAACGAATGATGTCTAAATGCTGTTATGTTTCCGGGGGTGCTCAGCAGAGTAGAATCATAGCTGGAAAAGTTTAGCTGCCATGTACTAAAATAAGGGCATCACAAAAAGGAGTAACAGAGAAGAATAATATAAGCAATAATAATCCAGAGAGCATAGTCGCTGATGAAAGAATACAGTCAACAGGTAGGCAGACAGATACAGGAGCAAGAAATCCAGTGACCAAGTAAATCCACATGCAATCCAGAACAAAATCATATTATTCATATCAAAATTGTATTATTTTTACTTATTTTGTAATCAAGGAGTGATAGTACAATAGCAATAAACAAGAATAAAAATTAAAATACCAGCATGCAGCGGCAGCCAGTCATGCCAGTGTTTACTTCCGGTTACCCAGGCCAAACAAAACTAGCAGAAATAACATAAAAACATGTAAAATAACATTTCAAACATAACAAAGCCAACAATAAAAAATAAAATAAAATAAGCCCAAGCCAGGAAATAAACACTGGCTGTAATATAACAAAAGACAAATCACAGTCAGCATTCAATAATGATGACCAGCCAATGAGGATGGTTGACCAAACTGTAATTACTCACTCAAAAATGGCCTAAACATTACACAAGTAAAACTATTATTTATGCAACATCTTCAACCTTTAAATCAGGTACTTCTCTCTTCCATGATTTTAATGCAAAATGTTAATTTAGATTCTTAGTTGACTACAAGTGCAACTTTTGTAGTATTGTCCCTAAATTTAGCATCCTAACCATGTCTCCTTCAGATGACATACTGCCTGGTTGAGAATATTCAGGTTATTGTCATCACTGCATCTGTGCATTGACCCTGGACTCGTTTTGTTTGGTGGTTTTTGCTTTTTCCCTGTCTGTTATTTTGACAGTGAGTTTTACAGGTACCTGATGGGATTTTAAAAGACTGCTGCTTGCCTTAGCTCTTTGCTGTGCCAGTAATTAATTTAACTGTTGTGTTTATAGCCCTTTTGTCTTGTGCACATCTGTTGGGGACTTTTTAGTGATTTTTGGAACTTCTTTGATAAAGTCAGCAGGTCATTTTCATCAGAGATAATTTTATGTTCTTGTAGTGATTTTCATGCTTATTTCATGAGCATATTAATTTTTCTCTAGCATAACTAGTTTTTGTGATGAAGCTAATTAAGTATATATTGCATGATATCTGTTATAATTAGCCTAAGCATATTACAAGATTTAAAAACAATTGTCTGTATTTTTATGCTTTGGACAACATTAACAGTGATTGATTTTAGTTGTTATCATGCCTAAATATTGTGTTAATCATCCAGAGAGTTTCTGTTATGTGTGTGGTTCATTCATGACAAAAGCACTCCACCAAATTACTAGAGATTTTAATAAGATATACAAATTATACTTCGGCTGCCCACTTTGTGACCAGGATAAATCTTGGGCTACACATGTTATCTTTACCTATTGTTCCAATGGACTGAGTGATTGGCTAAATTAGAGAAGAGCAACAATGCCATTTGCAATCCTGTTGTTGCGGGGGGTGTCAAAAGACCGTAATTTTTTTTTAATTCTGTTGCATTTACAGTATATAGCACTTTTCTCACTACTCAAAGCGCTCAGCAATTGCAAGTTAAGGGCCTTGCTCAAGTGCCCAACAGAGCGGAGTCCCTTTTGGCATTTACGGGATTCAAACCAGCCACCTTCCGATTGCTAGTTCAGATCTCTAGCCTCAGAGCCACCAATCCGCCTATAATCTCAACAGTTGCTACTTTTGTGCTTGAACACAAAGGAATTCTCAGCTAAAAATAAGCACAAAATTATACTTTCCAGCCTGGATTCTGCAATCAGGCCTGTTCCTCATGACGATTCATTGTCTGTTCCTGTACTGCCACATGATGAACGTACTTATTTCTGTAGGAGGTGATGAGGAATACAGTGAAGGTGCAGCTGGTTACTATCCAGAATTATTCAATCCTGATTATGTGGCTGATAAAGATTTAGAACCAGAGACTTTTACAGAACCAGAGACTTTTACAGAAGCAGAGCTGAACGATCTTGTTTATGATCTAAATCTATCCAAAGATAAAGCAGAACTTCTTGCTTCAAGGCTTAAGCAGAAATACTTGCTTGCAAAGGGTGTTACTATAACTCACTACAGAAAATGAAATCATAACTTTCATAGCGTACTTTACTGCTGATAGCTCCCTGTGCTATTGTCATGACATCAATGGAGTGTCTTAAACAGTTTGTTACAAGAGCATGTTCTGAATCTGAATGGTGTGTTTTTATTGATTCCTCGCCAAGAAGCTTGAAGGCAGTCCTACTGCATAATGGCAATTCCAACCCAAGTATACCAATTGCCCATTCTGTTCAACTAAAGGTGTCCTATGACAACATGAAGATACTGATTTAAGTAATCTGGTATAAAACACACCAGTGAAACATCTGTCGTGATATAAAGGTTATCGGCATGTTGATGGGAATGGAAGGAGGATTCACCAAATACTACAGTTTCCTGAGCCTGTGGGATCTACTGCTGAACATTATTTCAAGCATTTCTGGCAGCCAAGGGATACCTAAAAGCTAGGAACAAGCACGGTCAAGTTTCTGCCTATGGTTGATCCACATAAATAATTCTGCATCCTCTCCATATCAAGCTAGGCTTGATGAAGAACCTTGTAAAGGCCATTGGTAAAGAGAACTCATTTGATTTTCAGTACCTTGTTGAGAAGTTTCCAAACATACAGTGCATCCAGAAAGTATTCACAGCACATCTCTTTTTCCACATTTTGTTATGTTACAGCCATATTCCAAAATGGATTAAATTCATTTTTTTCCTCAGAATTCTACACACAACACCCCATAATGACAACGTGAAAAAAGTTTACTTGAGGTTTTTGCAAATTTATTAAAAATAAAAAATTGAGAAAGCACATGTACATAAGTATTCACAGCCTTTGCCATGAAGCTCAAAATTGAGCTCAGGTGCATTCTGTTTCCCCTGATCATCCTTGAGATGTTTCTGCAGCTTAATTGGAGTCCACCTGTGATAAATTCAGTTGATTGGACATGATTTGGAAAGGCACACACCGGTCTATATAAGGTCCCACAGTTGACAGTTCATGTCAGAGCACAAACCAAGCATGAAGTCAAAGGAATTGTCTGTAGACCTCCGAGACAGGATTGTCTCGAGGCACAAATCTTGGGTAGGTTACAGAAATTTTTTTTCTGCTGCTTTGAAGGTCCCATTGAGCACAGTGGCCTCCATCATCCGTAAGTAGAAGAAGTTCGAAACCACCAGAACTCTTCCTAGAGCTGGCCAGCCATCTAAACTGAGCGATTGGGGGAGAAGGGCCTTAGTCAGGGAGGTGACCAAGAAGCCGATGGTCACTCTGTCAGAGCTCCAGAGGTCCTCTGTGGAGAGAGGAGAACCTTCCAGAAGGACAACCATCTCTACAGCAATCAACCAATCAGGCCTGTATGGTAGAGTGGCCAGACGGAAGCCACTCCTTAGTAAAAGGCATATGGCAGCCCACCTGGAGTTTACCAAAAGGCACCTGAAGGGCTCTCAGACCATGAGAAACAAAATTGTAAAAGCAGAACTTTGGAGCTGTAAGGCAGCAGTGTCAACCTTGGTGTTTGTCTCACACTAAAGTTTTTTTTTGTGTAGTTTTGCACACATTTTTGAAATGTACACTTTCCATCTAGTGCTAGGCAATATGACCAAAATTCTATATCACGGTATTTTTCAAAATTATACCAGTTTCATGGTATTCAACGGTATTTTGTTTCCATGCATGAGTGGATGTTAACCACATTTTCCACTAAAATTACTGCAAAACTGGCTAAGAATAACCTATTCCACTGCCATGATCATTGTACATTGTAAAAAAAAACATTTTAATGTGCACACAAGTATTATCAGGGATGCCAGGGGCCATGACCCGGCCGGGACGACATGAAGGACCGGATGTGGGTCTGCACCCACCCTGGATCACGTGGAGGTTGCCTTCCTGGTTGCTCTGGGGGCCACGGGTACAGGGCATGGAAGCCCTACCTGTAGGGGCCCGTGGTCACCGCCAGGAGGCGCCCCAATGCCAGGAAGTGTTGGGGGGAAGAGTTAGGACGGCGCCCGGAGAGGACAACCGGCACTTCCGCCATGCTGGGGCGTGGCCAGAGGAGGAATGCCAGGAACACCTGGTGCTCATCCGGGTACCATATAAAAGGGGCCGTCTCCATTCATTCGAGGCTAGAGTCGGGTGGAAGGAGGACGAGGCAAGAGGAGCTGTGGAGGCGGCCCGAAGACAAGGCATTGTGGCCAGGACTGAGTGATTGGTTTGGGGTTTGTGCACGTGACTGGGTCTGTGTGACCATTTAACTGGGTCTTTTTGACCATAATTTATATTGTATATAGTGTAAATAAACGTGTGGTGGTTGAAGAACAACATGTCCGCCTGTCTGTGTCCGGGCCGTGTTCACAGTATTAATACAGGTTTGCATGGCCCCATAAAAGGATAGTTTTCAAGGGGGTGGCACTAAGGAAGAGAAGCAATCACGTTGCATGACAGTTGCAGTCAAAATATAGAACCTTTTTATAGAACAAATTTTGCGAACAACTTAAGCTAAAATTTTGACAACATATTTTCAACCATCCAAAGAGGCATTTAGACTTAGTAAAATATCCAGAAGTACTTGTCAAAAGTTATATTGCACTGAACATGTTTTAGAAAAGGAATAGTGAATATTTTTTGTAAACCACCTACACTTTCTGTTAATGTGAACAATCTCTGTCCACTGACACGTTAAGTGACTTTTTAAACAACTTTTCATTAATCTGCATAATATTTAAACTAATAAATAATAACAATAAAATAAGTAATAGTGCAACTTCCAGTAATAACACTATTACTTCAAAACTTCAAGCCCAGGTGCATTACACAGTATTCACCAAATAAAAATAAAATAACTTGGTGAGACATCTTTACCAATTGAACCATCATTAAGGCAAATTGTATTAATATGCATCTTGATTCAAGCTAAGCTATATACATAAATAATAAAATTGCAATTTGCATTTATAATGCTATTTGTGGTATAGCCCTACGGAAGCGTATTAGGGCCACGGTGAAGAAAAAAAAATCTATATGTCGAGAATAAAGTCGACATGTTGACTTTATTCTCAAAATTTCCACTTCAATCTTGATGCTTATGTCAAGATTAAAGTCGACATTTCCCCCCCAGGTGTACGTTCAGTGTAGAGAACTTTATAGCAGGTTTGACAAGGCTTAAAAAAACTGGATGTATGAATGGGTATCCCACAGATTTAACTTAAATATTGGGTAAATGTTGGGTTCGTTATCTGGTGTCGGAGACACGAACACGGAAATCAATGGATGTTCTTGTGAGCGGGCCTTCTTTATTGCATGCATGCTGTCTGTCTGACGTACCAAAACCCCAGTTCCTAGCCTTCCTTTTTCTTTCTCCACATTACCAATCACCACACGTTAAACATCTTTGTGAAATTAAAACTAGTTATACAGTATACTTAGACCACGGAGTGTTCAAAACTTTAAAAAAAATCTTTGTTATACATGTTTTAATATGCCATCCATTCAGGATTATGCCCATTCCAGCAAGCATTATGTGCAAGGCAGGAGCAAATCCTGAACGTGGTGCCAGCACATTGCAGGGTGAGTATGAGCAAAACATACACTAGCAGGGTCAATATAGCATAACAAACCCCCACATCCTACAGGACTTTGAAAGGAAACTGAAGCACGCCGAGTAAACCCACCAGAAAAACATGCAAATTCAAGGCAGGGTACACCCAAGAACCCCTTGCTGTGAGGCAGCAGTGCAACCTCCACTCCACCGTGCCCCGACATGATTAATACATGCTTTAATGCATTTCATCATGAAAATTATATCAAGTATTTATCTTAGCATTCTAAATGTTCAGTGTAAGAGGAAGTCAAGATTAAGAAGAACGTAGCGATTAACATGGCTCAGGGAACACTTAACAAAAAGCATTTAATGTGCTACATAACTTATGACGGGATTTGAGAAAATCTAGTAAATGAATATTCATTTTAAGATGAAGTTTAGTTTATGATGTTCTACTTTAATGACAAATTACGAGAATAAAGTCAGCATGTCAACTTTATTCTCATCATTAGCATCGAGATTTAAGTGGAAATGTCGAGAATAAAGTCAACATGTCGTCACACTATTGCACAGTACCCAGGTACATTACACAGTATTGAAGAAAAATAAAACAAGTACAACTTGGCTTGCGGCATTAACCAGTAGTATAGAAACAGTATTTACACATTTGAACATAATGGTCCACATCCGACCATTTAAAACCAAAGTATCTCCAGACAACAGACACGGCTATTTTTTTCGGCAAAAGTTCTTCTGTGTCATCATGTTCAACTTTATCATCTGCTACAGCTTCAGTTTCAGAATGTTCTCTGTCCATTTTCACTGCTCAATACCTCCACTAACACATGCGTGTTTAGTGGTGCAGCAGTGAAAAAGGTCCCCCCCTTAAACAGTTTCCCGCTGTGTTGCAACCAGTGTTGCGATATGTGAAAAATCCATATCACAACAAAAATAGTTTTTGGTCTGAACCGGTATACCGCCCAGCACTAGTTCCATCACTTTACATCTTACCATTCTGCTTTCCTTACCTATCTTATAATTATAACAGCTTAAGTATGAATCGGCAGACAACCTGAGTGAGCCGCTCATTCATATTTTATGACTGAAGAGCCACTAACTAAATCTGTAACAAGGGTGACATGATTGCACATTTAATATTGAAGAATTCTTTCTTACAACTGCAATAATTCTGTTGTCTAGGAAGTAACTCCTTCTTTCCATTTAATAATCCAAAAGCTTTTTACCATATGTTCCTTTCTGGCATCTCCTGATCTCTGCTGGTGTTCTTCCACCCAGGAGTTGGAATCTGCACTGTGTCCTGGGATTGGCATTAGAACAAAAGTTCAGAAGGACAAAACAACCTGCACAGATTTTCAGATGGCAGGTATTAAAGCATGATGAAATCCTATTCAGAGACATCGCTTCATTTTATAACCTGTTATCTGGTGTTATCTGCCTCCTCCAGACCGCGAGGGGGCATCCGTCCTGGTTATGCAGGAGGCCTCGGGTAGGGGGCTTGGAAGCCCAGCCCTGTAGGGACCCGTGGCCACCGCCAGGCGGCGCCAAAGTGCCTATTTATCCCGGGAGCCCGGCACTTCTGCCACACCAGGAAGTGCCGGGGGGAAGACGACAGGGGACACCCGGACGGCTTCCGGGTGCGCAGCCAGCCGGCACTTCTACCACACAGGGGTGTGGCAAACTCTAATTGCCGGGAAGCAGCTGGAACCCATCCGGGTTCCCATAAGAGGGGCCGCCTCCCTCCAGTCATTGGTGGATGTCGGGAGGTAGCGAGACAGAGCTGGGGAGAGGACTGGAGGCGGACAGGAAGAGAAGGCACAGAGACTGTGAGCCCTGGACTTTGGGGGAATCGGTGCAAGAGGCACTGGGGTTGATGCACGACAAACTTGTATATATTGTAAATAAACAGTGTGTTGGGTGAACTTAAGATGTGCGTCTGTGTGTGTCCGGGCCAGCTTTCACACTGGTCTTATTAAATCTGTAATACTAGGCCAATTTTGCGTGAATTTTTCTTTTAGTATACACTGCTTTTTATTTAGTGCAGAGAGAGACACACATAGATAACATATCAGAATTTCACTAGCTTTCTTAAGTATCATGCCTAGTGGAACTGTGCCTGTTCTGGAATATGCACAGCTTAACCATCAGTCTTTCACTTTAAGAGATGATTATATGGAACATTCATGTGAAGAGGCCTTTGGACTGAAAATAACTATCAGGACATGAATCCTCTAGAACATTTACAGTGCATATGTCTACTGATCTTTAAGAAAATATAACTAGCCAATCAATCTTCAGTTCACTCAACCTTCCACTGGACGCTT
The DNA here is from genome assembly GCF_016835505.1 of Polypterus senegalus. NCBI lineage: Eukaryota > Metazoa > Chordata > Cladistia > Polypteriformes > Polypteridae > Polypterus > Polypterus senegalus. The sequence continues at coordinate 124,628,691 of NC_053164.1, read as the reverse complement.
CAACAGCACAATTATTATATCTGTAAAGTATAACTCAATCCATATAAATAAAATCATAATACATTTTGTCTGTCTTTACATTTTTTCTGATTAGTTTCATTTTATTTATTTTACACATTAATAGCCTTCTTTCAACCCTTGTATCACATCTTGTCTGTTTTTTTGTTCACCAAGCACACAAACATGTCAGAACTGATTTTAACACAATTGTGCAACTAGGTTGTCGGTGGTCCAACTTAAATTACAAACTAAATGGTGTTTCACAAATTATATTAGAGAGATGTAATGATGGTGGAGGGGCAATCCAGTAATTGTGCATTATTCAAGACAGACAAATCAATCTTAATAAAATTTTCCATGTACAATAAACCTAAACTAACTTAAATTCCAAGATATATGGCATTTCAAAAATTTCATCAAAAAAGGTTGGGTGAAAATTGTATTACAGTGAAGAGCCTGAGTCAAAGTTAATGAAATTATGCATGCATATTACTTTTAATATACATTAAAAATCTCGACTTCACGCCTTTCAAAAATTCCATTGAGAAATTGGCTCATGTTGGGTTTGAAAAATAAAAACTTCATTATCACACTAAAATGATTTAGCCAATGGTAATGAATTCTGCATAATGTTTAGATTTGACTATACATGCAGTGGAGACTACTTTCCATGTCATTGATTCAAAGGAAATGACAGCAGGGGGTGGACTGTGGTGTGAAGGGGGCCAAGAGAAAAATCTTGCATTACTCAAAAAAGTCTACTTTCATGAAATTTTGAATTTACAGTACATTATTGTTTAAGCAATTTAGGCCGCGCGAAATTTAAGGCTTGTAAACATACCTAAATTAATAAATTCTCTGTGCTTTATGAGCTTATTTTAAAATATTACTGATTAGATCCTGCCATGTTTTGAAAAAGTCTGTACGATCCTCTAACTGAGTATTTGATTTTTTCCAATTTCAAATAATATAACACATCGGTTTCCCACTGACTTAAAAGAGGAGCGTTTGGGTTCTTCCAGTTTTTTAGAATAAGTCTGCGTGCCAACAGTGTAGTGAATGCAATCACAATTTGTTTGTCTTTCTCCACATTAACCCCATCTGGAAGAACCCCAAACACAGCTGTTAATGGGTTAGGAGGGATTGTAAGTCCAAGGCTGTCTGAAAGGTAATTAAAATTTTTGTCCAGAATAATGTTAATTTGGTGCAGGCCCAGAACATGCGACCCTGTGAGGCTGGGGCTTGGTTGCAGCGTTTGCAGGTTGGATCATGCCCTGGAAACATTTTGGAGAGTTTTAGTCGAGACAGATGTGCTCGATATATAATTTTGAGTTGTATAATTGTATGCTTTTCGCATATGGAGCTTGAGTGAATTCTCTGCATTGCTACTTTCCACTCCTTTTCTGATATATTAATTGAGAGATCTTTTCCCAGTGTCCTCTTGGATCTTTGAAAGGAGGGATTGTAAAATGATTTTATATATTGTAGAGATGGAGTCTAAGTCCTTGAGATTGAGCAATATTTTTCCAGCATGGATGAGGGTGCAAGATGAGGAAAATCTGGAAGGTTCTGTTTAACAAAGTTCCTGATTTGAAGATAGTGAAAGAAATGTGTAGCTGGAATGTTAAATTTGGAATGTAACTGTTCATAGGATGCAAAGACGTTGTCTATATAAAGATCTCTAAGCAAGTTAATTCCAAATTTTTCCAGATATTAAAACTGCATATGTTTGTGAAGGTTGAAAGAGTTGGTTCTCTTGCAGAGGTGCCACAGATAGAAGCTTCTCCGTCTTAAAATGCTTTCTACATTGGTTCCAGATTCTAAGTGAGTGGAGCACAATTGGGTTATTAGTGTATTGCCGATAACGTGTGTTTATTGGAGCACAGAGCAAGGAATACAAAGAAGTACTGCAGGATTTTACTTCTATTGCGGTCCAAGCCTGTGTATGTTCTTCTATTTGTGTCCAGGTTCTTATCGCCTGTATATTTGCTGCCCAGTAATAAAACTGGAAGTTAGGTAGAGCCATGCCGCCTTCTGCCTTTTGTCTTTGTAGGGTCGCTCTTTTGATGCGTGGATGTTTTGAATTCCAAATAAATGAGGTTATTGTTGAATCTAATTGCTTAAAGAATGATTTATTAATGTATATTGGATGTTTTGAAATAAAAAGGAGCTTAGGAAGAATATTCATCTTAACAGTGTTAATTCTTCCAGCTAGTGTGAGATGAAGGGTTGACCATCTATGCAAGTCTTGTTTAATTTTTTCCATGCAGACGCGAAATTTTGTTGATAAAGAGCTTTATGTTTACTTGTGATGTTTACCCCGAGGTATTTAAACTGTTCTGCAATGATAAAAGGTAGGGTGTCTAATCTAATATTATATGCTTGAGAATTCACTGGAAAGAGTACACTTTTATTCAGATTAATTCTGAGACCAGAGATCTTTTGAAATTCTGTGAGTGCTGCTAAGACTGCAGGCACAGAATTTTCTGGGTCCGATATATACAGTACCATGTCATCTGCATATAATGAGATTTTCTGTTCCAGTCCTTCTCTGCTAATCCCCTTTATCTGATCAGTATTTCGACAATGTATTGCCAGTGGTTCAATGGCAATGCAAACAGCAGCGTGACAAGGGCATCCTTGTCTAGTGCCACGTTCTAGTTTAAAGTAGTCTGAGCAAATGTTGTTGATGCAAACTGAAGCTTCTGGGTTAGTATACAGTAATTTAATCCATGCACAAATGTTGGGCCAAACCCAAACTTCTCCAATGTAGTAAAAGGTATTTCCATTCAATCATGTCGAATGCTTTTTCTGCATCCAATGATAATAATATTTCTGGGGTGTTTGATTTAGTTGGTGAGTATATTACATTAAACAGGCGTCGAAGATTTGAAGATAAGTGTCGGCCCCTAATAAATCCAGTTTGGTCTTGTGATATTACGAGGGAGCACTTTCTCCATCCTTCTAGCTGTGATTTTAGAGAGTATTTTAACGTCGTTATTCAGAAGTGAAATTGGTCTGTATGATGCACATTGTAATAAGTCCTTATTTTGTTTTGGAAAACAGTGATTAGTGCTTGGCGAAAGGTTTGTGGAAGAGATTGGTTATCTCTGGCTTCTGTAAATGTTGCTAATAGGAGGGAGCTAGCTGAGCGGAGAATTTCTTGTAAAACTCTGCAGGGTAGCCATCAGGGCCTGCTGCTTTCCACCTTGGAGTGACTTTATAGCATCTAGTAATTCTGATAATGCCAGAGGTTTATCAAGTTCCTCCACACTAAAAGCGTCTATTTGTGGTATCTGTAATGTATCCAGAAATGCATTAGATTGTGTATTGTCTTCTTTAAACTCAGTAGTATATAGGGATTTATAGTACAGTAGTCTCTGAAAGTGTGCATTATATTTTTGTGTTGATGATTTTATCTCCGTTCGTTGGTGATTACGAGATTGCGTTGCACTTCTTGCTTGTGAATTTGTTGAGCTAAAAGCTTATTAGCTTTCTCTCCATGTTCATAGTAATGATGTCTGGATTTGTAAATTAGTTGTTCAGTTTCTTTAGTTGTCAAGAGGTTTAATTCTGAATGTAGAGCCTGCCTCCTCTATGTAGAGTCTCGCTTGGTAGTCTGGCATGTTCTTCATCTATTTTAGTAATTTCGCTTTTTATCTCTGCTACTTTCTTGGCTTGATTTATTTCTGTGGGAAAGATATGAGATAATCTGTCCTCTTAAGAAGGCCTTAAGAGTTTCCCAGAGTATTCCTGCAGAGATCTCGGGGATGTATTTGTCTCTAGAAAGAATTTGATTTGTTTGGATATAAATTCAGTACAATTCTCGTCAGCTAATAGAAGCGGGTTGAGGCCCATCTGCGGGTGAGTGTATGGGGCTTAGTAATTTTAGCTCCAAGATCATAGGTGCATGGTCAGAAATAACAATAGCATCGTATTTACAAGATTTAATCTTAGGCAAGAAGTTATTATCTATAAAGAAGTAATCAATCCTTGAGTAGCAATGATGTACTGGTGAGTAGAAAGAATATGTTCTTGAATTTGGGTTTAAAACCTCCAGGGATCTGATAAGTTGTGATCAGTTATAAACTTTGTAATTATCTTTGCGTGTTAGATGCGTTCCCCTGTGGAGGAAGTCCTATCTAAAAGTGGATTTAGAACACAATTAAAGTCCCCAGCCATTATAACTTTATGAGTGTTCAGATTGGGAATGGATGCAAATAAATTTTGTATAAATTCCTTATCATCAACATTAGGTGCATAAACATTTATCAAAATCATTTTACAGTTAGATAAGTCTCCCATGACCATTACATATCTCCCTTCAGGATCCAATACTACATCTGATGCTACAAATGGTACTGTTCTATGTATGAGAATTCCCACCCTCTAGTTTTCTTTGTAAAACTAGAATGGAACATTTGGCCAGTCCAGTCTTTTGCAGCGGAACTGATCCTTGCTTAGTAAGTGGGTTTCCTGTAAAAATACTATTTTAGCATTTAGACCTGTTAGGTGAGAGAGTACTTTCTTTCTCTTTAATTCGTGATTCAGGCCTTTAACATTCCAGCTTACGAAGTTAACTGTCCCATCATGGAGACACTGATTCTGAGTTTTTGATGTCATTTTATAGTCTTAACTGGAAGTGAGACAGTTTAGGTCTTAATTTCTTATTTCCCCTAGAGTTGTTGCCATGCAGCTTATTATTACGTTGGTAGTTATAATTATAAAGATTAAGATGATAGATTAGGTATAGATCAAGCCTGCTCTCTTTCTCCCCCTTAACCCCCACCCTCCCTTTTTGCCTCCCCAAGTGAGGCTAGAACCCACTTCACACAGTCCCAGTCCTCTGACATACCCAGAGACAGAGCACGTCCAAAGCAAAACAAGCCCCATGCAGCGGCTTTAGGGTTAAAAGATAGAGATATCTTTTACCAATATAGTCTTTATTTAAAAAAAAAAAAAATTTTGCACTTAAAATATATATATAGTCTTCAGCAATTTTAGTGCATTAAGATGATACACCCAGATAATAAACCCGGGATGGTGTTAAAAATGTGTCCAGAATAAGCATAATAAGTTTTAATGCAATAATAGCAATAACAATAAACCAAGGGTATGATATTGAACAGTCTCATTTAGGGTAGAGATGAAATAATTAGAAAAAAAAGAAAAAAGAAAAAGTAATTAAGCACAATAAAACATAAACAGATAGCGCCCTAGTAATACTAAGTAATAATGAGAATATATGATGATAAACACCCATATTTTAAACAAATAGATCAGATAGTAGATTATTAATCCTTGCTATATCATTAACGGCCATGACTAACTATTATGTATCAGAATAGTCCCGGGATCAGCTTTCTTAATTCCTTTTCTGCTTCTTCCTTGCTAGCGAAGATATAGAATGTCTACTTGAGATCCTCCAATTGATCAGTAAGCGTGCTCAGTTTAACCAAGTTTTCCTGAATGTGCTCTTCAATTTTACCCAGCACCTGTCGCAGCTCAAGTTGCTTCTCCTGTCGCAGCCTTTCATTTGCCTGTTGCAATTCCAGCCGCTGCGTTTCGTTTGCTTGTTGCATTTCCTGTCGCAGCCATTCATTTGCCTGTTTCAACTCCTGTCTCACTTCCTCTCAGTTTTTCATTTGCCTTTACCCTTGCTTTTTCATTTGCCTTCTCGCTTTTCTTTATATCTTGCATGAGCTCAGCGAACATCACCTGCAGTTAAGAAATTTCAATTGTGCTTTCTTGTATCGTAGATGAAGCAGCAGACTCTACTGTAGCTGGTGTCCTCGCTGCTCCCGGCTCGCGTGGAGTAATTCAAGCCGTGGACTGCAAGGCCTTATCTAGTTTCAGGTGATCTTCTCCGATCGGCGAGCTATCGAGATCTGCACTCACGATCATACCTTCGCTCCCCTTTTCTCTCTCAGCCGGCGACAGTGTAGCGGACTGTGGTCCTGAGGAGTCTGTACTTTCGCCCATCTGATCCAGGTCTGTCTCTGAAAGGCCATATCTTGAACTAGGGCTTGCTGATCTTAGCTTGGATGTAGCTTTAGTTTTCGATTCTTTCTGACCCCCTTTCTTGTTGGCCATGTTTATATATGCTTACATATACTGTGGCAGTCCCTCTCGGGTTGAATAAATACAGGATATCTCAGGATAATAAGCAAATAACATGAAAAATAACACCGCTGCTAGCGGAGCTCCACTTCAGACGTCCATCTCTCGCATCGGACGAGACTACTTCTCCTCAAGAGTCTTAATGGGAGGCCCACACTACATATATATATGCATGTGTTTATGTATATATTTATATTTACATGCGCACACACACTCACAAGCCACTTTATTAAGTACACCAGTTCATCTGCATGTTAACGCAAACATCTAAGTAACTTTGAACATGGCTGTTGGTACTAGAAGGGCTGGTCTGAATATTTCAGAAACTGCTGATATACTAGAATTTTCACGAATAACCATCTCTAGGGTTTACAGTGAATGACTCAAAAATGGAAAATATCTAGTGTGCTGCAGTTGTCTAGGTAAAAATGCCTTATTGATGCCAAAGGTCATAGGAAAATGGCCAGACAGGTTCGAGCTGATAGAAAGGCAACGGTAACTCAAATAACCACTCGTTACAACTGAGCTATGAAGAAGAACAGCTCTGAATGCACAACACATCGAGCCTTGAAGCAGATGAGCTACAGCACCAGTAGACCACACTGGGTGCCACTCCTGTCTGCTAAGAACAAGCAACAGAGGCTCCAATTAGCACAGGCTCACCAAAACTGGACAATAGCAGATTGGAATAATGTTGCCATGTCTAAAGAGTCTACATTTCAGCTGAAATGTTCAGATGGGGGCGGCACGGTGGTGTAGTAGTAGCGCTGCTGTCTCGCAGTTAGGAGACCCGGGTTCACTTCCCGGGTCCTCCCTGTGTGCAGTTTACATGTTCTCCCTGTGTCTGCGTGTGTTAGATGAATTGGTGATTCTAAATTGTCCCTAGTGTGTGCTTGGTGTGTGTGTGTGTGCCCTGCGGTGAGCTGGTGCCCTGCCTGGGATTTGTTTCCTGCCTTGCGCTCAGCTCCAGCAGACCCCCGTGACCCTATAGTTAGGATATAGTGGGTTGGATAATGGATGGATGGATGTTCAGAATTTAACATGAAAAACATGAAGGCATGGATCCATCCTACCTTGTATCAATGGTTCAGGCTGGTGTTTGGTGGTGTAATGGTGTAGGGGATATTTTCTTGGCACACTTTTGGCCCCTTAGTACCAACTGAGCACCATTTAAATGACACAGCTACCTGAGTATTGTCACTGACTATGTCCATCCCTTTATGACAACATTGCCCCATCTTCTGATGACTACTTCCAGCAGGATAACACGTCATGTCACAAAGCTTAAATCATCTCAGACTGGCTTCTTGAAAATCACACTGAGTTCACTGTACTCAAATGGCCTCCTCAATCAGAAGATCTTAATCTAATTTTTTTGGGATGTGGTGGAATGAGAGATTCGCATTATGGATGTGCACCCAACATATCTGCAGCAACTGTATTATGCAATCATATCAATATGGACAAAAATCACTAAAGAATGTTTCCAGAACTTTGTAGGAGGCAAAATGGGGTCTAACTCTGTACTAGCCAGGTGTATGTAATAAAGTAACAGTAAATAAAGTAAAGTTTTATTTTGAGCTTCTGTAAAATTGTAGATTCCCCTTGGGAGCAAATAAAATATCTATCTATCTATCTATTAGAGGGAACAACAACAAAAAAAAATGGTAGATTTGCTCTTTAAGCATATACAGGCAGATAGGGACTGTAGGTTTGTACTTAAGTTGAATTTGTATGTAAGTCGGAACAGGCACATTATTTTAATAAATGCTATTGTTGACCGACTGTAACCAAGTGCTTTGCCAAATACGAATGATGGAGTTTCACATCTCTCGGACCTTTTTATTATTTCTACTTTATTTTCAATGGTGATGGTTTTTGTCTTCTTTACTGTATCACAGCACTTGCATCAGATTTGTGTTTCAGAGACATTCTTGAAGGGTGAAAACAAAAGGTTAAGATAAGCTCTTCTGCATAGCACTGTACACACTATCACAGCAGGAAGGTACCCGTCGTCAATACGTCTGATGTACTGACAAGAGAAACTTCCTGCTATGTGCGTAACAGTACAAGCAGGTTTGCTATTGAGAATGAATGGGAGCAGCAAGAGGCGGTTCACCACCTGCCCACCACACAGTCACCTCCACTTGCATACAGTCTGCTGCCTGCAGTGACTGCCCACCAAGAACGAACAAGGTGCGGCCAAAAGCGGGTAGTGAAGTACTTTTTTATGGCTTCTTACCATAAAGCAGTTATGCATGGGGAATGGTAGACGACTGAAATAATTCCCCCAAGGTGCCAGATGGCAGCACATGGTATTCTCATGAGAATTGTGCAGTCTGTGGCACTGAACAGGCAAGGCCAGGCACACAAACGATCTTTGCTCCTTTAAGTAGGCATTGGGGTGCAAGGATGCCGGGGCTGCTAGGGACATCAGTGGGAGCTCTGGGTGAAAAGCAAGCAGTCTCTTGAAAGTATGTCTGACCTGTGAAATAAGGACCCAAATCAAACCCAGAAGAGTGATTCCAGGGCACTGAAACACTATCTCACATGCTAATGCACTTGAAGAAAATGTCACATAAACCCCTGGTAGTAGCCCCAATAGATCAGTCATTAAGGACCACTGTTCTCTAGCATTAACACTAACACTAACTTATCCCTTGGAAACATTTAAAAGAAATATTATGGACTTCACATGACAAAACATGGGTGGCTTGCCTGGCAGAAAAGACCAGTACTAGACTTTTGCTGATTCTGCACTTTCAATTTCCATCACCATTCCCTCACAATTGACCCCTTTTAATCTATAGCATAGAGTGGCATTATGGAATTACTTTTTTGAAGTTCTTGTGGAGCAGGAGTGACTGCTTACAGTGATGTGCACCATACCAACATTTGGTATGAAGAATTCAGGTAATTAACTGAGGTTTTCTCTATAGAAATATTTTCCAGAAGCATTCTTTAAAAACAAATGTATGCAATTGGCTTCAGCAGCTGAAAAGTCAGATTTCCCACCTGAGGCACCGAAGTGCTGGTGCTTCACCTTTTCAGATGTGCAAATACAATGCCAGAAGGGATTCACATTAGTATCCATTCTAAAGCCATGGTGCATCTTAAAGAAACAGTTTTGAATTATTACTACTTTCTGCTTCCCCATCTTCCTTGATACTCCTAGAGTTTCAGTGAAATAGGTGACAAGACAGCCATCTTGCTGCATTTTAAAGTCAATACCGATATCAACAATGGGCAAAGATCTCTGCTGGACCTGAATATTAGTGTGAAATCAGTACATCATTTATGATACACTGCAGAGGAGCAAACAGGGAGCAATGCAGAATATGACATTTGTTTAGAATAATTTATATTGTGGGAAAACAGCTACTCTTGATTTTTTTTTCAATTAAACCTAAAAGTTATATTAGAGTTATTCTGCTATAACCATAAGGGAACAATCAACAAAAACACTGAAGTACTGTACTATATTTTTAAAGGCTCCATGGTGTTTATTTAAAAAAGATGATGCTCAAGAGATATTTCACACCTGCGGTGAGCTGGCGCCCTGCCCTGGGTTTGTTTCCTGCCTGGTGCCCGGTGTTGGCTGGGATTTGCTTCAACAGACCCCCATGACCCTGTAGTTAGGATATAGTGGGTTGGATAATGAATGGATGGATGGAAATTATACACTGTTGAAAAACCTAATATCTGGTAAAATCTGAACCTGTAAAAATGCCCAGTCACTTAATATTCTTTAAAAAGGTCAGTACCTGTATTCCTTCAAATTTTGGAAAGGAGATGTTCCTTTCTGGGTGGCATGGTGGCATAGTGGTAGTGCTGTAACCTCGCAGTAAGTACCCCAAAGTTTGCTTGCCAGGTCCTCTCTGTGTCGAGTTTGCATGTCTGTGTGGGTTTCCTCCCACTGTCCAAAGACATGCATGTTAGGTGAATTGGCAATGGTAAATTGGTGTGGGCATGTGTGTGTGCTTGACTTGTAATAGACTGGTGCCCTGTCTGGGAGTTTGTTCCTGCTTTGTGCCCTATGCTACCTGGGATAGGCTCCAGCACTCCCCATGACCTTCCTCTCTCCCTATAGGTTGCAGAGTGAATAAGCACTGCTGCTCACCAAAGAGAAGGGGAAGTGGACATGCAGCTCGCATGGATTTAACTCAAACTTTTCATTTTGTTGTCTTGACTAGATATAAAGACACACTTTGCAGTATCAGTCAGTTATAAGTCCTGGTATATCCATCAGGGAGAAGGAGGGCAACCTGCAACACCACATTAAAAAACATTCCAGTTAATGAATAAAGAAAAATACTGTATATGTTGGTGACTAAATATCTGTAAATGAAAAAAGAATGAAAAACAAACGTAGTTATTGTTTGCATATAAAAGTTCTGGCAGAGCTGACAACCTGCTGTGAGCACAGCAGATACCCAAATTGAGGATGACTACTTGTTTTTCCAATGTTAAGCCTTTGAGCTTTAAGAATGAAGCATTGAGTAAATGTTAATGAGTTGGATGTTGGCTTCCCGCTGCTTTGTGCCAGTTTAGCACGCCTCTGCTTCCCCAGCAAAATACTGCCATTTTAATTTCTCTGTGTGTTGTCTGTGTCATGTGATGAAAGCACCAGTAAAGGTCATAATTTTGCAATATTGTTTATCATTATGTGACAATTTTAGCGAATGATGGGAGAGGTGGAATATTACAAGAGAAACATAACCTTTTTTTTCTTATCTGTATTTAAGTAACAGTACAATGGGCTCAGAATTACTTCAATGTTTATATCAGAGTGTAGCCACAGCTAAAAATAGAACTGTTATTATGCAAAGTGCCTGTCCAACCCAAGAGTGATTTTTATAGAATTTCCATTAGTGTTATACTTAAAAAAGGTAATGTGCTGCAATTGCACATTTTTTTTACAGACATGGATTATAATAGAACTTATAAAGGGTTTCTGACTAAAAGCACAGTTGAGATTTATCTTCACTCAGCAAAGGTGCCTATCTGAAAAACACTGCATTTAAAACAAACTGTCTTTCGATTCTTCCCCCTCTTATCTTTTTTCTTTTAACATCATATACTATTTATTTTTGCCATCTTCCTTATCTTTCTTTCAGTCACCAAATATTGCAAGAGTCATCTGCAGAATGTTTATTCTTCTTAACAGATCATGATCGTGGCCAAGTCATGCCCATTTAAACAAAGTTTCAGGTATCCTGCATCATACCATATATATATTTCTCTTCTGATTCGTCCTGCTTCCTCTTCAAAACCGGTCCCCCACCGCAACCCACATGGCATTTCTCGATTCCTATTGGTTCGTCCTGCTTCCTCTTCAAAACCGGCCAACACACGGGCCCACATGACATTTCTCGATTCCTATTCCTCCTCTTCCAAACCCTTCCCCACGCTGCCTGCGGCCTCCCATACACCCCCACACCACTTTTCTCAATTCCTATTCCTCCTTCGGACTACCGCGTACCCCGCTCATCTCTCATGACCCCATTGGTGTCATGTCACCACCCTATATCTAGCCTGACTGTGTGACCTTTCACTTCGGCTATGTGTGCGCCTGGAAGTCTTTTCTGTAGCCTGCCACAGGAAGGTACTCTCTCGACCATTGGCATTGGTTTCGCTCCTTGTCTGTTCCTATCAGTGGGTTATTTCTTGACACAAATGGTTGACAAAGGCAATGCACTCTCACTACGACATAGGGCAGTAGATTTCGTTGCATCACATCGGGACAGAGACATTCTTCCTGTTGTTCTTTCCAACGCAAGTCGACTTATCACAACAAGTCATGAGTACTATCAATACATGGCAATATCTGGAGTTTATGGTGGTGAAGCTGAAATTCAAGCTCTTTCTGAGATTCTCCATGCTACCATTGTCATTTACTTCAAACACGACCCCAACATCCCGCCTTGTATTACGTCTGCAAAGATTTGCGTTAATCTACAACAACCAGTCTTCAGCCATGGTCAGTTGTATCTGGCTTTTTCTAGGGTTAGATCTTTCAACTCATTATCTGTCATCTCCAGCAAAACACCTATTCACAACTGTGTCTTTCAAGAGGTATTTCTTTCTTCTTGATTTCTGAATTCCTTTCTCACCATTTTCCATTCCTATTCTTACACCGGCGTATGCTACAGTGGGCGTCGACTAGTACCATATATTTCCTCAAGACCAGTGTCGTTCTTTTGCTAGACCTTATGGATCTCTCTAATATGCTTCTCTTTCTCCTGGTCTACTCCTTAAAAGTACAAATGATTCCTATTTGCTAGGTGGAAATGTGAACACTTTATGATGGATGCAAAATAAAACTATGTCCGAAACCAAATTTATTTAAAAGTAAACCTGCCACTTAATCCATCAGTTGTCCAGTTCAGGGTCTAATGAATATAAGACAGGAATGAACCTTAGATTACCAGATCATTGCAAGACACACTTAAGCACACCTATTAATAGTTTTCAATCAGACTATGTGACATTTCTTTTTAAATCTAGGAAGAAAACTGGATAACCAGTTAAATAAAAAATAATAAGTTGCACAGACACAGGACAGAACATGGACAAAGATAGTGAGAAGGCCAGAATCAAACCTACCTGTAAAAGGAAGATCTCTAAATAATTGAAAATACACACAAAATGCTCATCTAACCAAAGAGGGCCATGCCAGTTTGTCTTCGTATTATAGATGATGTGACCATTGACTGCATACTTCACACTAATTTCTTGAGCTTATAGTCACTTCTAGCATCATGACGTGTTTTACCCTTGGCATGGTAAACTCTTACTTCCCTTCCAATTAGGCATCCATTAATGTTGTATAGTAGTTAAGGCTTTGGACTTCAGACTCTGAAGCTTTGGGTTCAAATCCTACTACTAACCCTGTGTGACCATGAGGAAGTCGCTTCTCCTTGTGAGTTTTCCAATTTTAAAAAACAAAAGCAATGTAACCAATTGTATTTCTCAAATGTTTTAAGTTTCCTTTGGTAAAGGTGTCAGCCATGTACAGGTAGATGGCAGTGTGATTTCCTGGTTGCCAGCAACAAGAGTTAGTGTAAATCACTGCAGAGTGCTTTTTATTTCAAACCAGGCCTTGTCCAAAAAATAAGTGCAGTGCAAATCTTCATTAACAAATAAGCCAATAAGCAATCCATAAAATCCAGACTTCCGTCTTCCCTGTGCTCTCCTGGTCATCAACAGGATCCTTTGTAGTCCACCCAATCACTCCCTGCTCCTCTATATTGTTCAGTGATGGGCAGGCCACCCTGGGAGTACTATTTGTCTTGCAGAGCCACTGACCACCTGCCTCTTCACGACTATGCTGGCTCACATTCCCCATTCTGTACTTTTAGACACTTGATTTCTCTCTCTATCCACTTTCTAAGCTACTTAGGCTCCTTTGCACACTCACGGGCACGGTGTATAAATCACAACTCACAGAGAGTCAATAGTAAAAATGAAACCACTTGGGCTCTTATTTGCAAGGGCAACTAACCCCAGTCTCCCCATTAAACACCTCGGGGCCGCATGATCGTGCACACCAATGGAGACTGAGCTGCACCATTTTTATTTAAACAGCAGCACACTTCCATGGACCCCTGACTTGTAGGGAGCTCTTTTAATTTTTCAAAAATGTTCCAGTTTTACCCCTTTGTGTCTCCTAGCTTTATGCAACAGAACAAGAAAATTGCAGTTAGTCAGATCCCTGCCTCCTTGCACATTTATCTTAATCCACCACAACAGTTACTCATGGATATATTCTTTCCAATCACCAAAGTGCATTACTTTCAATTATGCTCACTCAAAATCTGTTTCTTTACTCTTTGATGCCTGAGAAAACTCTCACTGAAAAAAGAAAAAACTTTGAAGTACCTGCTGAGTGAGAAAAAGAAATCCTTTTACTCTGATCCTTTAGCAAAAGAGATTTTGCAGTCTCCGTTTCTTTAATATGTTGAAAGATATTCATTAGCATTGTGAGTTCTGACTTAACTTGCTTACTTTGGGAATTGACCTGTAAAACTCCACAAGCTCTAGTAACCATTGCTCATCATCAGCTGAGCTGCACATTCAACCTTGTGGGTTTTGGGTCCAAAACAGTCCAAAGTATTTTCTAGCTCCTGGAACTGAAATTCATTCACTTCAGAATAAGATCCTCAAATTGCTATACAATTAAACTGCTTACCTCACAGAAAAGTAATTTCAAAACATACTGTATTCAAAGTGAAAGTCATTTTTGTTAAAGATCATTGCCTTTCAAAACAGGGATTACAAAAATATCCATCATAATTTCAGGTAATCCTTTTAATAACTGCGCCCCCTCCCTATGCTTTGTTTCTTTGTGCAAAGAGAATTGTGGCAAAACCAAAGTGACTGGTTATTGACTTTCATGACACCAAAGAGCATGTACATCCAATCACTGTTCAGAGAGTGGATGTGTAAAGGGTGCACTGCTCCAAGTAATAGGGGGGTCCATGTCTGAGACAGGCAAGACTGGTCTAGTAACACAGAGGAACTATATAAGAATGAGCAGAACAGAATTTTGGCTTAAGAGACTTTATTTCTTTAATGTAGGTAGTGACATCAATCATATCTTCTACAATTTTGTTATGGCCACAGCAATTTTCTATGCTGTAGTGTGCAGGGCTATTAACATCACTCCAAGAGAGGCCCACCAAATTAACAAGCAAACTAAGAAGGCACACTCTGGTCCCCCTGGAAATAGTAGTGAAGGAGAGAAAGACAATATAACTAAGTGCTATTAAGAAAAGTGCTGCACATTCACTCTCTGACACAATAATGTTAAGTAATTTTAGCCAATAAATTATTTAACAGTCAATAAACACTTTTGGGCCTCCTTCATACCTATATGTTTGGGTTTTTTTTTTCTGAAAGTGTTTATTTGATATTTGGACTTCAATCTTCACACTTTATACACTTCATTGTTACTTTAACATATGAAAAAAAAATTCTGTTTTAATTATGTCATCCTACATTTACACAGAACACACATGAAATGTGTATGTTTCAAATAATGATAATTTTCTATACACTTCCAGACACCTCACTCCCAGATAATCAGACTTTAGCTGTGAGTATTTTGTGTCTGACTTCAGCTCCCTCGCTAAGAGGAATGGCTGAGCAGGCTGCCTGCCTGTGGCCGATTGACACATTTGAAAAACAATGGTTGCTATCGGTGTGCAATTAATGCAGTGATAAGGAGCTGCGAGTAAAATTAAGGTGGCCTAGCATTATGAATATTTCTGTAGGATTCAGTGATTCTAGTATTAAAATTAAAATTAAAGAACACAAGAAATTTAACAAAAGAGAGGAGACAATTTTGCCCAATAAGCTTGTTTGTTTATCTAATAGCTAAGCTGTCCCAGTATCTCACTCAGAGGTTTCTGCTTCAATTACATGTCTCCATAGTGTGTTCCAGATTCCCACAACTCTTTACGTAAAAAGGTGTTTTCTAATTTTGGTCCTAAATGCCTTTCGCTTTAATTTCCAAAAGTGTCCTCAATTACATGATTCACTGTTAAGTTGCAAGAGTTCTTCTGGATCTACTTTATCAATGTCTTTGAGAATTTTGAAAACCTGAACTAGGTCCTCATGCGGTCTCCTCTGCTCAAGACTAAACACGATTAATTCTTTGAGTCTGTCGGAGTAGGACATGACCATATATCCTAAGATGCCCTTGGTTGCTCTCCTCTGCATAACTTCAAGTGCTGTTATGTCTCTCTTGTCGTGTGGTGAACAGAATTGCACACAATACTTTAGATATGATCTCGCTAGACCATTATATAGCCTGAGAATAATGTCCCTTGATTTATAGTCAACAGTTCTTACGATACAACCTAACATTTTGTCTGCCTTTTTAATTGCTTCTGCACATTGCTTAGATGATGAAAATGTTGTGTTAACATAAACCCCTAAATCATTCTCAGATTGTGCTTCCTTTAGGACTTTGTATCCCATTCAAATGATGTGGGTCGTTGTTGTTTGTTATAGTATTTCTTGAGCTCCTGTGAAAAGGTAAATTTCCCTCTTGGGACAAATAAAGTTTTATCTATCTATGAGCAGAGTGGTGGCTCTGAGGATTTGCACTAACAATCAGAACGTTGGTGATTCGAATCCTATAAACACCAAAAGTGACTCTACTTCATTAGGGCCTTACTCTACTTGAGCAAGTCCCTTAACCTGCAATTGCTCCGTCCTGGGTATGACGTTAATCTGCATGTAGGCCCTGCAACCTGCTGGGAAAAACCTGGGGGTTGGTGGCAGAATTGGCACTCCAGTCACCATAAAAAAAAACCCTCAGATTGTTCCATTCCATCTGAACTAGTGTGGTGCTGAGGTGTCTACTAAATTGCTAATGCTTATCAATTGGAAGTCACTGCAGCAATACTAAAGCATGACTTTCGGAGGTCATCAAAAGAGTTTTACTACAATGGCCCTTAAGAATGATCTAGAAAGGCTACTTTAACATATGCCAGCTTAAAAAAAACCCCCAAAAAACACAACAATTGCAAATAAGAGTGATCTTTGAGTTGCATTGGTAATTTGGCTGTGGTCCCAGCTTCTTGAGCCCTGCAAAATCATCTTTAAGTAATTACACTGATACTGTATAGGGCTTTAAAATGTTAGAGAATAGACAGAGCTGACATTTCAAAGGAAAGTTTTTCCAAATGGAACATGAAGCTATAACATTTCAGCATTATTAAGCAAAACTGCTGTGAATGCTTTGCCACTTCAAATAAACTACATTATGCTCACAATCATTTTTGAAAACAATTTGCCTCTGAAAATGCAAATCTCCAAATTTAAAGGATCAGGATTTTCAATTATAAAAGAATAAGGTTTTTTAATGCACTTTTTTTCTGAGACAATGGTGAATAGATTAAAAGCTGACTCAAAGCTACTAATATTTAACAGACGGAGATCTGAAAAATCCATTTTCCTCAAAAGATTCTAGCTCTGTTCTACCTACACATTAATGTCAGATGGCAGTTTTAATCCTCTTGTCACTGAACCTGTGCTCTTTTAATGATTTTCTTTTAATTTTCATTTTGAAAAAGCATCTTAACCTTATTCTTTATTGATTTAGATTACTGATTCATACCTGCCTTCTTGAACTTGTCGTTCATGATATGTTATATAGTATGTTAAGTGTCTGAATTTTGATCCAATAATCTTCACATTGACATACCAGAATTTGTGTGCGGTGGCGTTGGAAGGCCCCAAGGGAGCTGTTAAATCTCCATGCCTGCTTCAGCATTGCATACATCAAAACCAAAATGTAAGGGTCCAGCAGGTTCCAGCAGAGACTAAATGTTCTTGCTCCCACAGGTTCAGCAGGGTTCCCACTTGGGAATAATCGGACTCTGCCGTGCAAAACATCTTAAGAATTTACTTAAAAAATATTCCTTCTAATAACTGTCAGCTAACTGGTGGAAATGACTTGACAGGTTTAACCCCTAGTAAACAGTGCTCAGATCATTAGTGAAGTTGAAATTTTGAAAAATGTCAGTGTTTAAATGCAGTCATTCATTTTTACAATGAAATTTCTAAAGTAGGCTACTTCTGTGTGGCTGGGTAGAACTAACTGACTGCTGTGAAAATCTCCCAGCATTTCAAGTAGTATTTCAAACTTGTGAGAGGAAAGCTGTCTGTTACTTTTATTGAGTGTCATAAAGTGAATGTTGTTACTAGAAACATGTTATGTATTTCTGAAGTTAAAGTTTTTTTATTCATAATACTGTTACCCTGTCTTTGACACCAGACATTAGCTTTTTAGATTAAAGTTGTATGTAGTCATTATATACGACACTTCATCTCCCTAAAGGACTTACAAAATACATCAATAGGTGACAAGTTCAAATTGTGAAACAAAAGCCTAAAAACACAAGAAATATGTCCACTTTGAAAATATCACAATTTCATAAGCAATTTTTATGACAGCAAAATTGTTCATATTTTTGGCTCTAAACAAATATCAATATCTATTGTTGCTTAATAAAAAGCATTTATTGATAAAGTAACACTTCTGCTTCACTTTAGTGATTTTGAGCCCTTATTGCTTAATTTTGTCTTAAACAGCTATTTTAATTGCTCCTTATTATCAATAACATGCAAATGACAAGAGAGAGCAGCATTTCTCCATTTAGCTTATTTACATTTACACCTGTGTGTATTTATCTGCACTATTGGGTTTAATTAAATACTTGGAAGAAAAATGAAGAGAAAAAAGTGAAGGACTGAGAATTACTCGTCCATTTTAGCCTTCAAATCATTTGCATGATAGAAAGGGAAAGAAAATCTAGGATATGAGAATGACCTGAACATAGCAGAGTTAATTTAATTTCATAGCTTGTTAGTGCTTTATTGGCAAGAATTGCTTTCTAATTAAGCAACCAGGTCAGAACAAAACCTGCAGCCACTGCGGCTCTCCAGGACTGGGATTGAGGACCTCTGTACTAGGGGGTTCCCCCGCTCACTTTGCTTGCCAGCCACTTCGTGTCTCTGCCGCTCATGTTGTGAAGGGGGGTAAACGCACCCCAAGGAGATGTGGTCGCTTCTCCAAAACCCCCTCTTAAACATTGATACAATGGGAAACGAATAGTTTTTTTTTACCTCCTCTTTGCTCGATCAGCTGCTGGCTTGCTGCTGCTGCCGTGCTGCGTGATCTACATCTCGTGCAGCGCTTCAAACATTTAAAAGCCTGTACAGCAGCTGTCCTACTCTTTGTGTTTTATTTCCGGCCCTGGCGGTGATTATATTTTTTGGCACAAAGTCCCGTCTCGCGAGACATGAGTTCTTGATATATTTTAGTTTATAATTTAAAAACGGAATAAAAATATGAAAATCTAAACATATCCCATTAAAGTTCGATAAATTCTCAAAAGAATGATACCAAACATATATATGTACTATAGGTTTTAAAATAAGCTCCCCGATTTAAAGCGTGACAAAAAAGGTGACATAAAAAAATCACTTTTGCACTTTTAGGCTTAGGATTTCATATATTGTAATATAAAGGTGCTATATAGCGCCCAACCCGGCACAGACTGACCCAAAGGCACATGTAAAAGCACAAAGACTTTTATTTTTCTTCACCTGTAGGGCACGTCTTCCCCGTGAACCCCACAGGCAATACACAGTCCCACAAGCACTTAACTCCACACAACACAATCCTCTGGCACCACCACTCCTCCCAGGCAACCTCGTCCTGTTCCTCCCGATTCTGGCTCCTGAGTAGTGGCTGCAGTAGTGATGGGCCGCTCGATACTCAGGTTTCGACATTGTGTAGAGCTTTCGAAGCACTGGAGATCGAAGCATCGCTTCGAGGCTTGCTTCAAATGCGTCCGTCACATGATTTTGAGTCACACTAGCGTAATGACGTCATTGATATCTGCGCAGTCAGTAGTCAATTTGGTCAGTCATTAGTCTGTTGAAGCGCTTTGGCTCAAAGCGTAAGTTTGTGCTATAATAATAAGGTGTGCTAACTCGAGTTCAAATTCTAGTGGGGGCTCACATATATTGAAATAAGGTTTTTGTATAAAACAGTTAAGTAGTATATTTTGGAGACATTATGAACGATTTACATGGGGCACCTTTTTCCTTGGTGTGGAATCGTGTCCACCAAGAATCTGTAACAAATTGATGAGTATATTTTTCGTAAGGTAGAACGTATTATAACAATCCAGAATCTATTCTACCCCATGTCGATCATATCAGAGAGGCTAAGAAATGCTTCACTAAAGCCGATGTGGTCATTACACCAGTATATGCGCAAGACATTCCTCATTAAATGTTTTTACTATTCAGTGATTCCCAGATCTGTTGCTGATTTGTATTATTGATTTCCAAAAAGCAATGTGAGTAAAAGCGTGTTCTGCATAACTAATCACAACTGTCTTTAAAACAGAATCAGCGCCTTCAACAGTGTCTTCTGCAATTTTAGGAAAGCCTCAGGATTTCTGCGTTAATAAGACAAAAAAGTTGTAAAGAAACTTTGCGAATTCATCCAGAGGTGAACATCAAGTACTGACAAGAAGGAGCTGCTGTATAAGCACATCTGGAGCTAAACTTTCAAAAAAGCATCCTTCCATTCTGAATGCATCCTATCAAAGGCTGCGCTGCTTGGTAAATAAGTAATCTTCCGAACTGCAGCACAACAGAGTAAATCATTGATGTAAGTAGAATTACTGAAAGACTAAGCTTTTGTCGTTTCTGTATTCTTAAACCATCTTCCAGTTACACAATCCCCCGCAGTCACTGTTACATTCAATGTTCCCTGCTCCTTAACCTGTCTTGTTACCCAAAGCATCAACACTCAGTTTCATTCAAGGCTTTACCATCCTTCCTTTCATAGACATAAAATAAAACACATTTCATCTACATACGTGTCCAATAATAATAGTAAACTTGCAGCAACGAGAAAAAGCACAAGATGGGAATATTCATGACAAGAGCCTGGGCATCAGGGTGAGGATGTTCCTTGTCACCCATTACGTGAGCTCGTCTGCCATCCCTCGGTTACACTGGCACACTTTACACTCGGGGGCAAATGCAATGGAGAATACCGACAATGTACACCTTCAGAAGTGGAATAAATCGACTGTATAAGTAGAACGTTTCAGACAAACTATGAAATTTGTTAATCATAAACAATGCAACATAACTATTATATGTGTTGTTACTTTTTATTTATACTCACCAAACGTTACATATCTACATGGGAAATGAACATGGGTAATATTTTTATGATCATTCTCACTAAAATACACTGTCAAAATATATTAATGAGCAAATTGAGACACATTGGCCTTTAGGAAGTATAAAAAAGCGTGTGCGCTGTCATTTAGGACAGAATGCATTGTTAACGTGACGCACTCTCTACTGACACGATGTCACGAAAAAAAAGAAACAGTGCAGTCCATGCAAACTGAAATCCTCCTTGATGTTTGACCTTATGATTAATTGTCAATATCAAATCAATAAAGTCATTTTAAGAAGACGACAAGTCTGCTATAGTCAGTCAACTAACGCTCCTTTTCAAAAGTTTGCTTATACAGAATATAAAACAGAATCTCAATGATACGGGACTCGCGAGTAGTAACGAATAATATGACACTGAGAAATTATAATTCCTAATAACGGGAACTAGTAAAAACTACGACTTCCTAAAACGGACACTGTAAATGTAGGCATTTCAATAAATAATTTAGGAGACTTGTCTGTGCATTTCAATATCGATTTAAGAACTACGTAGGCTACCTGTTGTACTATAAACGGTAGCTCAAGCAGCACTTAACAATAAATAGTCTAACAGGACAATGACTGACTGAAACGAAAATGCTGCGCCGCGGATGAAATATGTTGTTTGACATACGCACCTTAAAATGGTTTAATTGATATGAGAGTATCATTGTTGTTTTCTCCTAATGAAGACGAAAAAATTATATTTATAGATGTATACAATACTAGCAAAATACCCGCGCTTCGCAGCGGCAAAGTAGGCTACTGCCTTAAAATTTTTATTAAGAAGAATATTAAACCTTTTTAAACCAAGGGAAAATATACCAATAATTATTTGTTAAGGATCTCTTTGTATACCACATTGTGAGTTCGGCCCTCAATAATATGACCAAGCTGTGTGCTGAGCTTACTCTTGAGCATGCAACGTACAGTTGGCCATGTGAACAGTAATCTTGTTTCAAATCTCACAGCTTGGATTGCTGCTGTCATAATCGGTTTGAGTTTCATGGTTTGTTTCAATTATGACAGTATTTGCAGGACTTGTCTTGAAGTGACATCTGGCATCTGTCAAGCGTTGTAAGTATACAACCAGTTTCATCGATAACTTCACATCCAGCTTTTGAAAGTTTAAACATTCATAAACATCAAAGTGTCCACTACTGATATCGTCACCTGTGAATCTAAGATGTTTAAGAGACATTGGCGGTTGTCGAAAGATGTAAAATTTTTGGCCATTTCGGTACACTTGAAAGCGACTACCGAACAATTCAGCGGGAGCCATCAACTCACATGCAGAACCATAGGTGAAGGGCTTAAGCATTTCACTCTTATAGAACTCCTGTGTAGTATAATTATCTCCTGTACCGTCATCAGTCCACACCTTGAACCTGTCCCAGTCATTCAATACATAAGACAAAATGTTCCTCCGGATATCAAGAGTGAGCCTGATATGGCCGTACAATATGTAATAAAGAGAATGGAAAAGGTAGGTGCCATCTCCAGGCATGGAAACCACTTGGTAAGTGACAGTTCTTTGATCAATGGTGATCACCTCGATAGACATGCTAATGGGGGTACGGTTGGAATGATAAAGGAAATGGGTACCTGAACAATGTAAAGTAAGTCTAAAATACCTACACAATAACTATAATCGTAATAAATGAACAATAAAACAGCATTGAAGCTGTGGATTAAATAAAAAGGCTGTAGTTATCAGCAGGGAGACGTGAATCCCGTGGCGAAGCAAGGAAGGGAATGAAGAGACCAGAGCCTTATATAGGCAGGCAGCCAACAACGTGGGAGGCGTGGGGATGGGGGAAGTACTTTAATAAGTATAATAAGTATTTTCCATCTACTCCGTTTTAATTAAGTCAAACCAAAGTTAAGGCTATTAAATGTGATCTCAAGAAAAGATGAGGGTTAATTATAATACTAACTAGCAGAATACCCGCGCTTCGCAGCGGAGAAGTAGTGTGTTAAAGAAGTTACGAAAAAGAAAAGAAAAAATTTTAAAAATAACGTAACATGGTTGTTAATGTAATTGTTTTATCATTGATATGAGTGTAGTTCTTACATCTATCTATCTATCTATCTATATATATATATATCTATACTAATAAAAGGCAAAGCCCTCACTCACTCACTCACTCACTCACTCACTGACTCATCACTAATTCTCCAACTTCCCGTGTGGGTGGAAGGCTGAAATTTGGCAGGTTCATTCCTTACAGCTTCCTTACAAAAGTTGGGCAGGTTTTATATCGAAATTCTACGCGTAATGGTCATAACTGGAAGCAGTTTTACTCCATTTACTGTAATGGAGATGAGCTTCAACGCCGTGGGGAGTTTCGTGTGACATCATCACGCCTCCCGTAATCACGCAGTACATAGAAAACCAGGAAGACCTCAAAAAAGCGCTTAAGAAAACATGCATTATATAATTGAGAAGGCAGCGAAACAATAAGAAGCGAGCGAGTGACATATACAACCATATTCATGAGTTCTGCTACTTCGGAAACAAAGCACGATGTAAACCTACACTTTAAATTAAGTTCATAGACAGGCTGCCGCTGGCGTTTGTAATTTAGTGCCTGCCCATATAAGGCCGTCCGTCAGCGGCAATCCAATAGCAAACTGCCACTAAATATTCACGGGTTAAGGACTGTGCTTATGGAGAGGAAGATGAGATGGTCAGGGTGGTGTTTGACACAAACTCAGCGAAACTGCGAGAGAAAGTTTTAAGTGCCAGGACTAAGGTAACATTAAATAAAGCTATGGACATAGCGAGATGGCACCAGCACAGCTGGGAACCTTCGATGCATGTACACGAGTGGCTCCGTGAACTGGCGCAGTGCACAGATAAAAGCAACAGTTCCAAAGAGCTGAACAAAACCGAATTACACAATTGAAAAGGCAGCAAAAAATATGAAGCGTCTGATACATACAAGCATATTCATAAATCCAACTACTGCGGAAACAAAGCACATGTTGGAAAAAGTCAATGTCCCGCTAAAGGAAGACAGTGTAAAAAAAACCCGTGCATGCAGTGTGTCAGGTCTCAGATAAAGAAGAAGACGAGCTGTTTATTGATGCAGTAAGAAACGAATCGATGAATGAAACCTGTCATCTTTACAGCGATTGACAAACACGGAATGTAACTTGAACACAACACATCCTACAAATACGAACCTGATTGAAAGAAATAATGATAATCAAATCCTTGATGACAGCAACACTCAGTAACACTCACAAAACAAATACTGTATATTGACAGTCATGTTACGTTATTTTTAAAATGTTCCCTTTTCTTTTCTAGCTTTTTAACACACTACTTCTCCGCTGCGATACGCTGGTATATATATATATGTATATATATATATGTATATATATATAACCCGATCTACATACT
The DNA here is from genome assembly GCF_016835505.1 of Polypterus senegalus. Lineage (NCBI taxonomy): Eukaryota > Metazoa > Chordata > Cladistia > Polypteriformes > Polypteridae > Polypterus > Polypterus senegalus. Next base: position 124,604,396 of record NC_053164.1, on the reverse strand, counting down.
CGAATAATGGATACTTTATTCGCCATCAATGATTGTTTTGGTAAAGCCATACTCAGTGTATTCATTAGATGAACGGTAAAAAAGTAACAGCGAGGGGAGGATGACTTATTGAGGCATGCAGGCTGTAGTCTTGGCGTCAACTCTATCTGAATTGCGCGATCACATTTGAAAAAATATATCTTTTCAAGTTCTATTTAGTCCATATGTGTCAAACTCAAGGGTCATGGGCCACATCCGGCCGGCGTGTAATTATATCCGCCCGAGATCATTTTATATACTGTATTATTGTTATTAAAGCCGGGTATATGAAGCGCTGGTAACACAATAAACTACAGATCCCATAATGCAGCGCTTCAGCTGCCTTGCCAACACTTACCGCGTTAATCAAGTCTACCTTATGATGCTGCAAGTTATTGCGAAGCTAGCTCACACAATGCTGAAAAGAAAAGTTGATTCTGAAAATAGAGCCTTTAAAAACCGATGGGAGGCTGAGTATATGTTTACTGAACCCGTGTGTCTCATTTGTGGAGCTAATGTGGCTGTAATTACAGAATTTAATCTAAGACGGCACTATAAAACAAAACATCAGGGTAACCTGAAAGACCTGAATGCAATGCAGAAGATACAGAAAGCAGAAGAATTAAATAAGAATCTGACACTTCAGCGGACGTTTTTACCCGTGCACAATCACAAAGTGATTTCAATTGAGGCTGCTTTTATGGGAGACACAACCACTTGCCCCATTTTCCCTGTTACCAAGTAATGTTAAACCAAGTCGTCACTACGGTGTTCCCAAATACGCACTTTGCTGATAAACTGAGCGCACTGAGTTTGCACGGCGCTTTGGTGACTTTGAAGAACAAAAAAAGTCCGTCTACATGCGGCTCGAACCTTGTGCATGTTTGGTAGCACATATCTGTGTGAGAAGCTCTTCTCAGTGATAAAGACTAACAAAACAGCACACAGGAGTCGCCTCACTGATGAGCACCTGCAATCCATCCTGAGAATCTCCACAACACAGAACCTCACACCAAACAGAAACGAACCTGTTGCCAAAAAAAGATGCCAGGCGTCCAGCTCTAAAATGACATATGAGCAAAGAAAACTGAATGATTTGATTTGTTATTGCTGAAAGGAACACATTTTATTTATATTTCCAGGTTTTGTTATGCAGCATGTTCATATTTGAATTTGTATAATTTTGACAGGATATATTTTTATGGAGAGCAAAATCTTTTGGGATATTTAAAATCTAAGTTTATTTTTTATAAAATATAAAATTACATAAGAGTAAAGAAATTTGAATGTTTGTTCTTTTAATGTTTACTTTATTTCTAACTTGTATAATTTAGACAGGATATATTTTTATGGAGAGCAAAATATTATAAGTTGTTTAAGGTTTGAGTTGATTTATTCAGGAATAATATTCCTGTCTGTTTTACCATTCCTACCAAAGATATTTCTGTCGACTAAATAAAAATTCCTTCTATTTAAAATTTAAATAGAACTTGAACAAATACGATAGTTCATAATATCCACGCAGACTTGCACGTAAGAGCGGAGTTATCCATTTTAACAAGCAGCGTATTGCACTGATACTGAAATAGCTGTGTGTGTATATATGTAGATATGTATGTATATGTATATATATGTTTATATATGTGTGTGTATATATATGTGTATATGTATAGATATGTATATATATATATGTTTGTGTGTGTGTGTAAATGTATATATATATATATATATATATATATATATATATATATATATATATATCATATATATATGACACAACTCATGACTCACAACAGTGACAAAACAATTACATTGACAATCATGTTACGTTATTTTCAAAATGTTTCCTTTTCTTTTCATTGCTTCTTTAATACACTACTTCTCACAAGTGGCTTGGTATTTTACTAGTGTATATATATATATATATATATATATATATATATATATATATAGATGT